>NC_079496.1:114849682-115199844 GCF_030052815.1 Hevea brasiliensis | reverse complement strand
TATTTTTCCAAATATTCTAGCTGTCCGAACAGACATTGGTCACCGAAACAGTATAATGTACGGAATTGCTACAGTGAGGATGTTACAACTATGAGTATGCCATTGAGCATGGGCAAGCATTGCAAAAGGCCTGGAGGACAACGGACCAACTCATTAACCTATACCAGATGTAAGCAGCCGAGTTAACTAAGAAATCTGCACAATAGTTAGCTTCTCCCTAGATATTGTTAATCTTCGAGCATAAGTAATATAGTGATATAAGAATAAACATATGGCCATTAAATGTTCACCATGTGTCAAAAGTGTTAAGAATGACCATACCAATATTATGAATGGTCCAGTGCATTTGAGGGCTTAACCAGGGCAAAACAATCACTCACAATACCAGATAGTAAGCAGCAGAGCTAGCTAAGAAATCTGCATAATAGTTAGTTTCTCTCTAGATATTGTTAATCTTCAAGCACAAGTGATATAGTGATATAAGGATAAATATATGGCCATTAAATGTTCACCATGTGTCAAAAGTGTTAAGAATGACCATACCAATATCGTGTATGGCTCAGTGTATTTGAGGGCTTATACATAAAATTGGTAACTTCTTTAAACAAAAAAAGAAACCGTATGAACCGTTTTAATAAAGGAACACATTAGTATTTAATAACCAATAGTAACATTAAATGAATTTAGATCGTAGTTTATTTTTTTTGACGAAATAACTTTGTAAAGAGTCAGAGACATGGTTAATCTTCATAATAACTTATGTCCACTTGATTAAAAAGGAAAATCACTCTATATATGCAAATATATGCATAATCACCAATAATACATCCATTTGCACTAGCTATTTCAGGTGGCATATTTTAATAAAGGAAACTCCCCTATACCAACACCTCTAATATCACGTATGAGGCATTATGCCCTTATCATAGCATTTTACTTTTTTTTTTTATTCATTTTCTCTCATTAACTTAGCCGTTTAACCTGAGAAATTTTATAATCAAACAGTAATTCCATGTGAATTTGTTAACATGGAATGACAAATTAATAATAAAATAATAATTGAATAATAATTGATCCCTCAAAATTTAATTATGTCCATATTTTCAAAACATTTTTATTTTTTCAAATTATAATTGCTATTTTAACTTATATCACTCTTTGATTGGATTACGATTCAATGTACTACTCATGTATGGAATCACTGCTTCATAACATCAATCTATGTATTATTTATATAAATGGAAATTAATTATCGACATTATTAATTAATATTATTTATCATAAATTATATAAATTTAAACCGAATTTTAATAATTCAGATAATTCACCCTAATATTATAATTTAAAGTTATTAATTACATATACAAGATATGATTCATCAGCTTAACTGAAAACATTAGAAACTATTATTTACATCACCTTCGAAATTCTTAAAAAAAAAAAAAATTCACAATAAAAGAAATCTTTAAATTAAAATTATAAAAAATTTAAATTCATAAAATGACAACTTTGACCTCAACCTAAACCTAAACAATATCTCACAACCTTAGCAATGTAATAAATATTTTAATGAGTTATATTTTTGTCACGTCTAAAGGACCATATTAGCCCCTAAAAGAGATAATATTCCTATGTACATAAGGGTAATTTAGAAATTTTATTACAGAATCATATTCTCCATTATAGGCCAAATGAACCTCAAGACCGGCTATATAAACAGTGGATTGGTTTCAGTAATAATAAAATATAATAAAAGAAAAATTAAAATCTAGGGCCAGGTTAGCGTTAAAAGTCTCAGCCCCGATTTCGGACTCGGGTCCAGGAGGAATTTCGACAAAAATCGGTGCCCCAGATCCGGCTATCTCCGGTAATCCTCCCCTCTCTCTTTCTCTACGCTGGTCAATCACCGTCAGCAAGAATTCTAATAAACACCATTTCCATCGCTCCTAGAGCTCTTTCACAGCTCACTTCACCAGCCACTGAAACCAACTCTTGTGGGTCGTTGATTAATTCTCTTTATATGAATATGTGTTTAAGGGAATCTGAAAATGGTGACTAGTTGTGATTTTTCTACTAATTATTATGAAAATGGTTTTCTCTTTACCGGTTTGGTTTTGGCTTGAATTGGTGGCTGTACGAGTTTTTCTTCTTTTGAATGCTTTATTGTTTTTTCTTCATTTTGAATGTTTTGTTTTAATTTGAGTTTGTGCCTGTAGCTTTTTTGTTGTTTCAGTTTTTTTTTTCTTTTAGCTTTAGTTGTTTCTTCTTCTTGTGGTTTTGTTTGAAAAATGTGGACAGATTGCTCTGTAACATGTTAATTATGAATTGCTTCAAGATCAGCATACATTAAATTCACAGTTGTTCAGTTAGAGCCAGGTGTGTGTGGGGCTGGCTATAGGTTCCTTTGGTTTTTGGTTCTTAGGGTAGTTTTGAAAATGGGGTAGAATTGGAGTTTAGTGGAGATTAATTCTGATATAATACAAAATGTCAGTTATCAAAACTGGGCAAATAAAAAATTAGTTTGCAAAATTTATGATAGCACTTCCCTAATATTGGTTTTTTCCCTTAAACATCATGATTTTTCCCGATTATTTAATCTGGCATTTAGGTTTTGATATGAAATATGGGTTGTAAGCCAATTGTAATCTGATGATTGCTTTTGGAAATTAAATTTACTGCAGGGGCTTTTTCCAGTTGTTTCCATAGTCAAATATTTATCAGATTATGCTTTATTTGTTGTTTGGCATTTGGCAAGAGATTCTCTTGTGCTTTCTTTGTTAGCATGAAAGCAATTAGAGGATGCCCATGTTATAATACATTAGGACCCTAGGGCATGTTAATTTTAAGATGGAGACCCAAATTGGTTTCTATAGTTATGAGATACTGTGTTATTAGTTAATATATAAAATATGAATTATAAGAGCTCTTATTACTGTAAAATGTTCGCAAGTGAATGTCGAAGGGAAGGAAAAAAACCTGGTTTTTTAATAATTGACTCTGTTCTTTTGGGTCATATTTAATATATTTGATGAGCCAAATTAGGGGAAAAATGCAGATATTGGAATATATGGGTTCTATCACTTGTTTTTGAAAGTTTTAAACTATATGGCTCCTTTTCCTTCATTGTTGGCATTCAGTAGTTTGTTGCTTGTTGAGGCACATTAAACATGGAGCATTATGTCGTGCAGGATATGAGTAGCTTGGTTGAAAGGCTTCGTGTAAGATCAGAGCGAAGGCCAATTTATATCTTAGATGAGTCAGATGATGATGCTGATTTTTTGTCAGGAAAACCTGGGAAATCTCAGGAAAAAATTGAAAGGATAGTCAGGCCTGATGTGGTTTGTTTCCTCTTCTTCATCTCCTTTCTGCTTTCCCTGTCTTGGATTTGATTAGTATTTTTCTTTTATGTCCTTTATCATGTTTACTCACATATTATCTTATAATTTTGCTCTTATTTGTCATGATGTTGGATTGGTAATTGCAAAAATCTAAGTTGCACTTAAGTTGTCATCTCATTGTTTTGTTCTTAATTTTACAAATTTCAGATACTACATGGTTCTTATATTAGGTTATTGTTTTGATTATTGTTGCATTTTTCTTTCTTATTTACCCCTCTTTTTTAGAAAGATGACTGCTGTCAGTCTTGTGGAGAAAACGGGGATCTTCTGAGCTGTGAAACTTGCACCTACGCTTACCATGCCAAGTGTCTACTTCCACCGCTAAAAGCTACTCTTCCTAGCAACTGGAGATGTCCTGAATGTGTATGATTGCCTGACACTTTGAGAATAATGGTTACTAATTATAATCACCACCACATCATTATTGTTATGCTTTCCAATGCCACAATTTATGCAGGTTAGCCCTCTGAATGACATTGATAAGATATTGGACTGTGAAATGCGTCCTACTGTAGCTGGTGATAACGATGTCTCTAAGTTGGGCTCGAAGCAAATTTTTGTGAAACAGTATCTTGTGAAGTGGAAGGGATTATCTTATCTGCACTGCACTTGGTAACTTCAATACATTTATTTTCTTACTAACCTTGGTTTATTATGATTACTAATTCTCTCATAAAGAATAATAATTTGTGCTATTCAGTCTAATTTTGCTAAACCATTTGTAGAAACTTTGAAGTTCATGTGTTAACTTGTCAAATGTTGTACAGTGTTGATGCTAGCACAAATCAGCTTGATTTTTATTTCCATATTTATCTGATAATGTTTATTCACCTGCTGGCTTCCCTCCATCCCCAAAGGGTACCAGAGAAAGAGTTCTTAAAGGCTTTCAAGTCAAATCCTCGTCTGAGGACTAAAGTCAACAACTTCCATCGTCAAATGGAATCAAACAATAACTCTGAGGATGACTTTGTTGCTATTCGGCCCGAGTGGACTACTGTTGACCGGATCCTTGCTTGCAGGTTGAGCCATCTGAAACTTCTGTTTTAATATGCATGCATAATTGCATATATATTTATATGAACAAATGCAAGGGAACCTGTGCAACCAACCCCAACTAGTTTGGGTTTGAGACATAGTTAAGTGTACATATATTTAAGTTATTCTATTTTTGATGATTGTGTTTTCCCTTTTCTTTTGACGCTTATGCATTTAAGATGCCGTTTGAGTTAATTTTAGTGGATTTATGTTTTCAATTAGTTTGTGAAGGTTCAAGTGCAAGCCTTAATTTTGGAGAATACTACTCTCTCTCCAGGGTAAAATTTGGTTTGAACTCCAAAATTTATTGAGTTGAAGTGTTTTTTTTTTTTGTAATTTCAAGTCAAAACCAAAACCAAGTAGGATTCTGTCTTTTGCTTTCATCTCAAAAGGTGCAGTCATGTTAATTTCTTAGCATTTTGAGGTAAATTTATTTATTTATAGATTTTTTTTTTGTGTGGTCTGGAAATCATTGTTCATATTTTTCAAGCATTTGTGTTCTACATATTTACAATTTTAGATTAGATGATGTGTTGTGGGTTGCTTCCATTTTATGTCTATCGATTTATTAGAAAAGTTAAACTTTTGAACAGATAGTCCGTAATTAGAGTATTAGAGAGAAGGTAGGAGTGGTGGCAATTGAGAATAAGTTGAGAGAAGGGAGATTGAGGTGGTTTGGTCATGTGAAACGTAGACATATGGAGGCTTCAGTTAGACAAGTAGAGCACATTAGGTTAGAGGATAGAAAGAAAAGAAGGGGTAGACCTAAACTGACTTGGAGGAGAGTAGTACAACATGACTTGGAAGCATTACACATTTCCGAGGATTTAACTCAAAATCGTTTAGAATGGAAAAAGAGAATCCATATAGCCGACCTCAAATTCTTGGGATAAAGGCTTGTTGAGTTGAATTGAGTTGAGTATTTTGTTTTGGGACTTAATAGTTTTGTTGTTTGAGTTGTAGTATTGTCCTGTAAAGAATTGTCAAGGATGGTCTGTTGACTTTTAGAAGGTGCTTTTTGTACATTACTGCCTTTGCATACAGAAGAATAGCACAAAAGTATCAGTATGAAAATTTTGCTGTTTGTATTAAAAAATCTCGTTTGTTCTAGATAACATGATTTATATCATATTTGTTACTATTTTTTAACAATTTGATTGCTGTCACAAGATTTCTGAATGTAAAACTCCTGTTAAATACTGCAGGGGAGATGAGAATGAGAAAGAGTATTTTGTGAAGTATAAAGAACTTCCCTATGATGAATGCTATTGGGAATTTGAATCAGATATATCTGCATTTCAGCCTGAAATAGAAAGATTTAACAGAATTCAGTCTAGATCTCGCAAATTGAGCAAGCAGAAGAGCAGCCTTAAAGATGCTACCGATTCCAAGAAGAAACCAAAAGAATTTCAACAGTATGAACATAGTCCTGAATTTCTAACTGGAGGTATATTATTTTATCTTCTCTTTGCATTCTGGTATTGTTGTGTAGTTATGTTTTGTTACTTTGCTTGGTTATCATGAATCCCTGAGTGCCTTTTTTGTTATTTTATTCAAAGGCTCATTACATCCATATCAACTAGAAGGGTTGAACTTCTTACGTTTCTCGTGGTCCAAACAGACACATGTGATACTTGCTGATGAGATGGGCCTTGGTGAGTCTAGTTATGTTTTGATTTCTTTTTCTCTTCAATGGAGCTTTTCTTTGCATGTTGATTTTTACTGTTTGCATTTATCATTGCCCTATTTGTTTTGATTACAGGGAAAACTATACAGAGTATTGCATTTTTAGCATCTCTTTTTGAAGAAAGCATCTCACCGCATTTGGTAGTAGCTCCACTTTCAACATTGCGAAATTGGGAGCGCGAATTTGCAACGTGGGCACCTCAAATGAATGTTGTAAGTAAACATGCTCTTGATTGATCTTCATCATTGTTAAGTAAAAAAATTACTCTTGAGTGCAATTATTTCCCCCTGCAGGTTATGTATGTTGGCTCTGCACATGCTCGTGCTATTATAAGGGAATATGAATTTTATTATCCCAAGAATCACAAGAAGATCAAGAAAAAGAAATCTGGTCAAGTTGTTGGTGATAAAAAACAAGATAGGATAAAATTTGACGTGCTGTTAACTTCTTATGAAATGATTAACTTGGACACAGCATCATTGAAACCAATAAAGTGGGAGAGCATGGTAACATTCTACAGCTCAGTGAGTGCTTTGGTATTGTCCAATATATGATTTCTGACTGACATATGCATGTAGATTGTTGATGAAGGTCATCGTCTCAAAAATAAGGATTCAAAATTATTTCTTTCATTGAAGCAGTATTCTAGCAATCATCGTGTGCTTTTGACTGGAACTCCTCTTCAGGTTTGTAATAATAAAATGATAATGTTCTTAAATCAGGACTTAAGATTGTTTAGTTGCTTGACAATAGTAGCAGTCACATATTATATAATTGAAAAAAAAACTCCGTGGCAGATACAGTTTTGCGATACCACACAGTGCAAATTCATTAACTTCAACAGCAGTTGAAAAGATTGTCAATTATTCTCTCTCTCTCTCTCTCTCTCTCTCTCTCTCTCTCTCTCTCTCTCTCTCTCTCTCTCTTGTGTGAAAGCAGTCCATTCATCAACAAATTAAGTGCATGCTTGTAGGTTAAAGTATTTCTGCTTAGATTCTTTTGCTTTGATCTCATATGGATGCTGAGGATGAATTCTTTTAGAGTGAAGATTTGATGTCTTTCTATTTGCTTCTTTATTTCATTTTTGTTTGTTCTCTGAAAATTTGATCCTGTTTTATATGATCTTGAAATATAATTTTAGCATGGTTTACATTTAGCTTGCTGAACTTGTGTGGTTAAACTAGGGATGGCAATTTTGCTTGCCCCACTAGATGCCTGACCTGACTGACCCTAATGGTATTAGGGAAAAATAACCTGCATCACCTTTAACCCGACCTGATTATATATATTATATGTATAATTTCTATATTCTTAATATTTAGAAAATATGGTTGATGATATTTTTGTAAATATTATATCAAATCTCATTTATAAATTATATATTTATAAAAATAGATATTAATTTTATTGATCACATTTTTTTCTTGAATTTAGGGTAAAAAAATACTTTTTATTAAAAAGGGAAAAAAAAAAAACTATGAATATCCATCTGCTGCTTGGTGGGGCGGATATGGGTAATGAAAATCCCGCCTTGGGCCAATCCCTAGTTAAAATTTTGCAGAAGGTGAAAATGGAGTAAATGGAAGCAAGTATTCTGTTTAAAGACTGGCTCCTCCATAACTTACAAGTGTGAGCATTACATTCTTTCTTCTTCCCTTTGTGTCTTTTTGTCTTCTCTGTATATTACGTTAAGATATGGATAAGATACATCTTTTATGTAATTCTCAAGGTCATGTGGTCACTTCATTTTTTGCAAGTTGTGCATGCTAATTATTTTTACATGTGGACTTGTAATAAATTAGGTTAATGTTGGCTGTTCTGTGGTTATTGTGATTAATTAATTCGATTTAAATTACTCATTTAAAAATATACTGTTTGTGTATGTTTATGCTAAATTGCAAACTTACTGACATTTGTCTGACACTTTCCCAGAACAATCTGGATGAACTCTTCATGCTCATGCACTTCCTTGATGCTGGGAAGGTTAGTATCTTGGCAGCTTCATGAAAGATTGTAGTTAGAGGAAGATGCATTATAGGAATCAGTATCAAAAGCGCCCTTGCTTTGTGTTTGATGTGTAAATATTAAATACTTGCAGTTTGCTAGTTTGGAGGAGTTCCAGGAGGAGTTTAAGGATATAAATCAAGAGGAGCAAATTTCGAGACTTCATAAAATGTTGGCTCCCCATCTCCTTAGAAGTAAACATCTCAAACTTTTCTGTCTAATACAGTCATGCTTCATTGGATTGCTAGGATTGCCAGTGCTATTGAAACTATAGGATATTTCCGATGTATTTATTATTGAGATTACTGATTGAATTTTTACCTTATTTATCTTTTCTTTCACTCCCTCTCCCTTCTTCATTGCCATGATTCATGATATCCAATTTGTTTTTGGAATATTTTCTTGATGTTATTCAGTAAACTTTATGAATATCTGCTTTTTGGCCTAGAAAAAGAAATTTGATTTAAAATTTGAACCTCTTCTACCTTCTGTGGAGAAGATGCCAGATTCTGCTAGACTGATTTTTACCTCCCTATTTCCTCTGTCTGCATCTGATCCTGTTTTCGTATTTTGCTGTATTTTGGGTCTCACTTCCTTGACCATCTGTCAAATCTTCCCTTGATTTCTAAAGCCCATTTTTTGTTTTATTGGGGGCTACATAATGGAGATTGGACCATTGGAGTAGCTCATCTTTTGTAATCACTTCATCCCACCTTACTCACAGTGAGATCTCTTAGTGAAAATTCCAAGCCTTAACTGCTAGGGTGCTCCTCTGGGGTCATATCAGAAATATTCTTTGTTGACACAAATAGTTTATGTTTTGCATGGAGGATCATATTGACTTCTCTCCGTCCAGTATATGATTATTTCTGTTGTTAGCAGTACTATTTTGTTTTCTAGATGGATTTAATTTAGTTTTTTTTTCCCCATTTTAAAACTATAGGTGATTGAAATGTTATAACTTTCCCAATTTTTAATTGGTGGGATGTATTATTTGGAGTTGGTTTCTTGTTCCATTATTATTATTGTTATTGATTTGGTTTGCCCTCATATTCTGATTGTTACTTCATCTCGTATATTTGACATTTTATTTTATTAAATCATAGTTATGACAATGAAATGTGGCTGGAAATTTCTTTTGCTTATTTAGGGGTCAAGAAGGATGTCATGACAGAGCTACCTCCTAAGAAGGAACTCATTTTACGTGTTGAACTAAGTAGCAAGCAGAAAGAATATTACAAGGCCATTTTGACTCGTAACTATCAAATATTGACCCGACGTGGTGGTCCACAGGTGTGCTTTCTTATTCAAGTGAAATGATGTTCTTTTACTGTACTCTAACTTAACGCTATTATTATGATTGGATGTGCCTGGACCAGATTTCTCTTATCAATGTGGTTATGGAATTGCGCAAGCTGTGCTGTCATGCTTATATGTTAGAAGGAGTTGAACCAGATATTGAAGATGCCAGTGAATCTTACAAGTACTTGGTTTTGTTCTTTTATATTAGTATGTGGTGTGTGAGAGAGCGAGAGTGCACACGTGTGCATTTACTTTGTATGTGGATAATATACTTATTTTCTACATTGGGATTATGATAGGATATATTCTTTCATCTTCTACATTTGCATCTTTTGTTTTTTCTAGGGAGCATGGGCTATATTTATTCAAGAAAAGTATTAGGTTTCCTTGTACTTGTAGAGCTTGAAAGGAATCTATCTTGATGGTTTTGTCAGGTCAAACATCTTTTTGAGGGGGCAAATGTTTCTGTCACATCGTTCATTCAACTGCTAGTTTCTTCTATATTTTATCTTATTGCCTATATTGAAAGATAGCTAGAATCTTCTGGAAATCAGAACTATAGAAAACAATTTGTTCTAGAAAATGCTTTCAAGTATGCTAAATTATACACTGCATTATTATTCATCTGTTTGTGCTTCGACAGACAGCTTGTGGAATCTTCTGGGAAACTGCAATTGTTGGACAAAATGATGGTGAAGCTTAAAGAGCAGGGACATAGAGTTCTTATTTATTCACAATTTCAGCACATGCTAGACTTGCTGGAAGATTATTGCACTTATAAGGTATGAATATGTTGTTGTTCTGTTGCATCCTTCAATTTTTGCCTGTCATTTATTTGCTGTTTGATGTTTATCTCTAAATGGATTTAATACCATTTCATTTGGATATGTTTGTATTTTTCTATCAGAAATGGCAGTATGAACGGATAGATGGAAGGGTTGGTGGAGCCGAGAGACAAGTACGCATAGATCGATTTAATGCCAAAAATTCTTCAAGATTTTGTTTTCTGCTTTCTACTAGGGCTGGAGGATTGGGAATAAACCTTGCAACTGCTGATACAGTTATTATATATGATAGGTGAAATTTTACTGACATTTTTTTTTTCTTTTTAAATCATTCTGACTGGTGTTACAAAATGGAGCTGGAATAGCTGTAATTTGATGGTTGAAGGGTAGTGTAACTGGAATAAAATATAAGTAGTTTGTTGGATAATCTATAAACCAGTTGGCATGCTAATAAATCCAAGTATTGGAGATATATCACTAATTGTCTGCAAATACAGAGCCATATGAAACTAGGAATGATTTTGATCCCATTTTGGTAACAGGAATAAGAGAATGGTCTGGTATTTCTAATACCTAACCTCCATGTGAGTGAAAATTATGTAATGAAGGCCTCATCATTCTTGTCTTGTCTTTCTCCTTCCCATTCCTGGTAACCAATGGAACATACAATGAGAGTTCTTGTACATTGGATGTTTGATGATTGTGTCGACATGCTTTTTCAGCATCAATGTGATTTGGATTTGAGGGAGCAGGATTGTTTAACTTCTGGGTAAAATTGTAACAAAAAATGGCTTATGGCATTGCAATTACTTTTGCAAATAGCACATAATGGTGCCAATGTTAATTTTCTCCTATTCATTGTAATATTGCCTAGACACTTATTGCATGTCATATGTTGCATCCATAGTGGAAGGAACCATATGATTTTTCATATTTCAAAAACTTATCTTGTTTTTCCCTATTATATTAGTGTTTTCAGGATTTAATGATATCAATATGTGATACAAAATGCAGTAACTATTGTCAATTTTCTTCTAATGTGCTGACATCTCTGATGGCTTTATTTTAATATATCAATATACTTTTATTGTGTGGATATGGATTAGATGCTGGATTTTCTAAATTTATTGTATTTTCTACTGGTTTCTTGTGATTTTCTACCCATATACTGAACTTGTTCCTGGCTTGTATAGTGATTGGAATCCTCATGCTGATCTTCAAGCAATGGCCAGAGCTCATCGACTTGGCCAAACCAACAAGGTTGAAATTTATTCTTTGATGATAGCATATATATTTTATATTGTTGGTTGTTTAAAAATGAGGTATCGTTTGGGTGTTGCAGGTAATGATTTATAGGCTTGTTACACGAGGAACTATTGAGGAACGAATGATGCAGATGACTAAGAAGAAAATGGTTTTAGAACATCTTGTTGTTGGGAGGTTGAAGGCACAAAATATTAACCAAGTAAACAATTTCTTTTGTTGATTAAGGTTTTTGGGCATACATGCGGCAGTAATGCCTATCATGCTTGGTTTTTGTTTTGTGAAATTATTTTTGGATTTGATGTTTAAAGTTGTTCATGAATCAATATCTAATTGTAGTTGCAACTTGCGATATAGTGTGTGTTTTTGGGGCTATTTCTTGGTGGAATAATGCTCATTTGCCCCTTATACTTTTTGGGCTTGTCCAATATATTAACAATCATTAATCACTTCAAATATCTCTGTTCAGTCCTTCAAGTAGATAGGGGATGTGAGAAGGATGTTAGTCATAGGATTAAAGTTGGATGGTTGAAGTGGAGACGTGCCACGGGAGTTTTATGTGATCGCAAGATTCCCAATAAGTTGAAAGGAAAATTTTACCGTACAGCCACACGACCGGCCATATTATATGGTAGTAAGTGTTGGGCACTGAAGGAGTCGTATGTGTCTAAGATAAGAGTTGCGGAGATGAGAATGTTAAGGTGGATGAGTGGCCATACTAGACTAGATAAAGTCCGTAATGAGAGTATTAGAGAAAATGTAGGAGTGGTACCACTTGAGGATAAGTTGAGAGAAGGGAGATTTAGGTGGTTTGGTCATGTGAAGCGTAGATATACGGAGACTCCAGTTAGACAAGTAGAGCATATTAGGGTAGAGGATAGAAATAAAAGAAGGGGTGGACCTAAACTGACTTGGAGGAGAGTAGTACAACATGACCTAGAAGCATTACACATTTCCGAGGATTTAACCTAAAATTGTTTAGAGTGGAGAAAGAGAATCCATATAGCCGACCCCAAATTTTTGGGATAAAGGTTTAGCTGAGTTGAGTTGAGTTGTTGAGATTTTTTTTAATGCATAGGATATTATCTCGTTGAAAAAAACTAAGATTATGCAAAAATAATGAGATTGATTACCAAAATCTTAGGAGTGATCTGTGGTTTATTGATAGCATTTCATATATATTATGTATCTTCCATCATAAATATAGAGTTTCGTGTATTATGTAAGACACAACAAAAGTGAATAAAATGTAGCCCTCTTGAGGTTCCGTGGATGTAGGCTCTTCGTAGTCAAACCATGTAAATCCTTCTCTTTCTACTTTTCTCCTATCTTTTTTATCCTTCTAAATTTCAATCACATTTCTTGGTGCAATTGTGAAGGCTTTGGACTTGCAACTATGGGGTATTAGATTGAGCCTCGAGTAATCACTTAATGTAAAAATGTGAAGGATGGAACTAACTCTCCCACTTTCAATTCCACGATAATATAGTCAACTAGTCATTACTGGCGATTAACCTTTTCAATGTCATTTTTAGGATTGAGTCATTTGGAATTTTATCCTGAGGCCACCACAAAAAAAGGCATATAATAAACATTTTTATTGCATATATTATCCAATTCTTTGCTGAATGACAATTTATTATGCTCTATTTCTTCTTTAATGTGTTCATATGATATGTGTTTTGTTAGTGACATGGTGTTTATTTTGAGAATTAATGTGTGAGCGCATGCTATGGAATGGAACATTATTTAATGATATTAACTGTTTTGAAAATACAAATGAATTACTGCAAGATTGAAGATCCTTATTTAATTGTAGGAAGAACTAGATGACATTATTAGGTATGGTTCAAAGGAGCTATTTGCTGATGAGAACGATGAAGCAGGAAAATCACGTCAAATTCATTATGATGATGCTGCTATAGACCGGTAAACACTTTTAACCTTCATGCGTTTTGATGGTTTTAGGGATTAAACATCTACTCAATGATTTTATTTGCGTTGTTCTCTCAATAGATTACTTGACCGTGAGCAAGTTGGAGATGAAGAAGCTTCATTGGACGATGAGGAGGAAGATGGATTTTTGAAGGCCTTCAAGGTTTTATTGTTTCTATATTATGTGGTTGATTATTATGTAGTTGCCTTTGGGGTTTTGTGTTAGACTTAGACTTGAATCTCCTTGCTCTACATAGCTCCTCCTTTGCCAAAAAAAAGAAATGTGGAATTTTTCCTTTTTTGATTAATTTTGGCAATGGTTTGGGTAATCAAAATATGCTTGATTGTTTTAGTCACATACGTGTTATCCACGCAATATTCATTGGTAACATCAAAGTAGAAACACATCAAAGCAGAAAAAGTTATGGTTGCCTATAGGATTTGCCTTTCCTAAGATGTACGGGCCTATTTTCCATGCGGAAGAATTCAGCGAGGTCATAAATTCCCATATTTTTAAAAAACTTATTTTAGCTTTCCTACTCTAAAGCTTTAAGGGATTGACATAGGCTCTGCTGTCCATGTTTTAAGGTCTGTATATTAGTCTTGAATATCACAAGACATCCTTGTAATTGTTATGTATAGGTGAAGTCAAGGTTGTCAAATTCGTTTTCTTGATCTAGAATCGATAAAGGAGTTATAAAATCATATCGCAAAATTATAAGATTTTATAACTTACCTGAAATACCTTTCAAAAAATATGATTATATTTATATAAATCGATAAATAAAACTGTCATACACATTTAAGCATATAAAGTTATAATAAAAGGCTTTCTAATATATTGTTAAATCTAATATTTAAATTATTTTAATAATTTAATTTCAAATATAATATTTTTTTTTCACCAAATTATCAATTTGATGAATAATATAAAGAAGTTAGATCATATTTATGTTGTTACAAGAATAATAAAAAAATTACAATATATATACATGATAATTGTAGTAGCATAAATGATAGATATTACTATATTTAAAAAAAATCTAGAAAATATTTTAAAGTAAATAAATAAATAAAGGACAATGATTTTGATAAAATAAAAGGTAATATTTTAAACTTAAATTTTCAAATATATAAAATCACAAAATCATAGAATCATAAACTTGTTAAATTGTGTTATTTTTGAATCTGATTTCACTATTTAAAAATGCGATTTTATCTCGATTTTACATACATTTTTACTCGTTTTAGTTATTCCAACTCATAAAATCATAAAATTATATGATTCAACTCGCGATTTTAGCAATTATGTGTGAAGTGAATAATCTCACTCACACCCTCTCTTTTTCTCACTCTCATTCCATGGATCTTCCCGAGTATAATTCCTTGGTGAATGCCCAATTAAATGCTTATTGTCTTGAGGTTTTGCTTTGTGCAGCAACCAGGTTTATTTACTCACTTCATTTTATACTAATTAGTCAGTGTTCTCATATTTGACAGTGTTACAGATGTCATTAGTTATTAGTTTAAGACACTTCTATTGTTTAGTTTTTGGGTTTGTTCAATTGTGAGTCTAATCAGGAAATTTAGTGCAATATAAAATAAATTTATCTTATGTTTTTTATTGCCTATATATTGTACTACAACTTGTCCCTATTTGTGTAGCAACGATGGCTTATGTTTTATACAAATTAGTCAATGTTCGCTTATTTGACAATTTAGTGGGTATCATTAGTTATAAGTTTAAGACACCCTTCTATGGTTTAGTTTTTCTGCTTGTTCAATTGTGAGTCTAATTAGGAAATTTAGAGCATATAAACCAATATATCTTATGTTGTTCAGTTTTTATAAATAATTTGTTGAAAAACATAATTTGGTGGAGAATCTTTGTATTTTTTTTGTATGTATTGTTTGTTTACACTCTTCCTATTTATACACAATAGTCCTAGATATGAGGAGATCTAGATACACTAGGAAATTATGAAAAAGGAAGAAAATAGAATGCAAGAAAGGAAAGGGGGAATACAACTCTTTAATGCAGGGTTTATAAGCTGGCAGGATTCCAACACTCCCCTTTAAGTTGTTTCATGTATGTCGCACATGTCCAACTTGCAAATTAGAGTGTGGAATATCTTACTGCTGAAACCATTAGTAAACACATCCAGCCACTTTTTCCTTTGAAGTCACATGAAAGACACTTACAAGACCCATCAACTATTTTATCTTTTATTAAGAGTCGATCAATCTCTATATGCTTGGTTTGATCATATTGAATTGGGTTATGAACTATGCTGATAGCAGCTTTGTTGTCACAAAACAAGGACAAACTTATTGTTTCTGAAGGTCTCATTTCCTTCGTCAATTTCTGCAACCACAATAGATTACAAATACCCTGTGCCATGGCTTTGTTTTTCGCCTCTGCACTAGATCTTCTTGTTACATTCTGCTTGTTACTTCTCTACGTGACTAAATTGCTACCAACAGAGGTGCAGTAACCTGACCAATTTGCATTTATAAAGGCTTTTATCTGGAGATAGCCATGCTTTTAAAAAGGAAGTTCCTTTCTAGGTGCATATTTTAAATACTTCAAAATGTGGAAGACAGCTTCTAAGTGAGGTTCTCGAGGATCAGGTATATACTGGCTTATCAAGCTTACAGTATAGGCTAATCTACAATGAGGGAGAAATCAATCTCTCTATTGACCTCTGATATCTTCCTATGTTAACTGACTTCCCAACTCCTACTTGCAGCTTATGATTAACTTGAATAGGAGACTGATGGTTTACAGCCCAACATGCCCGTCTCCTTTAGGAGGTCAAGTATGTACTTTCTTTGAGAGATGAAAATTCCTTTGTCTGAACTGGCAACTTCTATTCCAAGGAAGTATCTTAATCTACTCAGGTCTTTAATTTCAAATTCCTGAGCCAAGTGCTCTTTTAAATGAGCAAACTCCCCCTTATCATTTTCTGTCACAACTATATCATCAACATAGACAATAAGCAGTGTGATCTTATCTTTCTGGTGTTTCATGAATAGAGAATGATTAGCATTGTTTTGATAGAATTTAAAAGAAATCATGGCTTTACTAAATCTGTCAAACCATGATCTTGGTGACCACTTCAAACCATATAGTGCCTTCTTCAATCTATAAGTTTTGCCTTTAGTTTTTTCATCCTTGAATCCTGGAGGGATTTCCACATATACCTCTTCTTCTAAATCTCCATGCAAAAAAAAAAAAAAAAAAATCTTCACATCAAACTGTTGTAGGTTCTATTCAAAGTTTGCAGCACATGATAACAAGTTCCTAATATTATTCATCTTAGCAACTTCTATTCCAATATGTACTTTCTTTGAGAGATGAAAATCCTTCTGTCTGATCTAGTGACTTTTATACCAAGGAAGTACCTTAATCTACCTAGGTCTTTAATCTCAAATTCCAAAGCCAAGTGCTCTTTTAGATGAGCAATCTCCTCCTTATCATCTTTTGCTATAACTATATCATCAACATAGACAATAAACAGGGTGATCTTACCTTTCCGGTGTTTCATGAATGGGATATGATCAACATTGCTTTAATAGAAAACCAAGGAAATCATGGTCTTACTAATACTAAATTTATCAAACCATGCTTTTGGTGATTGCTTCAAACCATATAGTGCTTTCTTCAATCTACAGAACTTTGGTTTTTTTCATCCTCAAATCCTGGAGGGATTTTCATGTATATCTCTTCTTCTAAATCTCCATGCAATAAAGCATTCTTCTTATTAAACTGTTGTAGGTCCTATTCAAGGTTTGTAGCACATCATAGCAAGATTCTAATAGTATTCATCTTAGCAACATGTGCAAAAGTCTCCTGATAATCCACCTCAAATGTTTGAGTAAAGTCTTTTGCCACTACCCTGACCTTATATCTTTAAATGGAATCATCTATTTTATGCTTTATGGTAAACACCCATTTACATACAACTAGTTTATTTCCAAAAGAATAGTAACAAGATCCCATGTCTCATTTTTAGCTAAAGCCTTGATCTCCTCTTTCATATTTGCCTTCAATTTTGGATCAAGATGTGCTTGCTTCCAATCTTGTGGGATAGTAATAGAAGAAACAGTAAGACAAAGACTCTATAGGAAGAAGACAAGCAGTTATAGGAAATAAAATTAGAAATGGGATGCTTAATACAAGCTCTGACTCCTTTTCTGAGAGTAATGAAAACATCAAGATCATCAATAGTAAAATTTGAATTAAACTCAAAAACATAAAACATAATTAGGATCATTGGGAATTAAAGAAGACTCACCATATTTTTCAGGAACTGATTCTAGGAATGCTAGTTAATCAGGTGTATCAAGCTCAATGGTTGTATATGTCTTATTTTAACGTTTGTAGAGTCTCAAATCTGATCTATTCAATCTCCCAGGAGTTTGAGGAGGTGGTTGCTCCTGGTTAGATGGCTCATTACTAGGGTGTGACCCAAGCCTAATGGCCTCCCCTTGAGGTGGTTGGTCCTGGTCAGATGGCTCATTACTAAGATGTGACCTAATAGTCTCTCTCAGAAGCCTGATAGCCTAGTTAGGAAAAAGCACCTATTTCTCCTTATGCTTCTCTTGAAGAGGTGACTTGACAGGAAAATAAGGTTCAGACTCTCTAAATGTAATATTCATACTGACAAAATATTTCATAGTAAGAGGATGATAACACTTGTAGCCCTTTTGAGTGCTAGAGTATCATACAAACACACATTTAAGAGCTTTAGGTTCTAACTTCCCAATATTTGTTTTGTGGACAAAGAAGACACATCAAAAAATCTTTAGAGGAATAGTATAAGAATTGTGATCTTGTAAAACCTCTAAAGGGCTCTTAAAGTTTAGTGTTCTCATAGGTATTCTATTGATAAAGAGAGCGAGCCGCCTCCAATAAATGTGTATTTTTTTCTTTTAGACACCTCTTTTTGTTTACTAGTATTGACTTAATTAGTTTAATGCATTATACCATTTGAATTCAAATAAGCACGAAAAATACTATTAACATATTCTGTGTTATTATCAGTTCTTAAAATTTTAACCTTAGCATCAAACTGTGTGCACCATTTTGTGAAACTGTTGAAAACAAGAAAACACTTCACTTTTAGATTTTATCAAATAAACCCATGACAACCTAGTACAACAGTCAATAAAAGTGATAATCTACTTAAAATCTGACAAGAAACTGTTTAAGTGGGTCCCCATACATCAGAATGAATAGTCATAAAAGGAATTAAATTTTTATCATTTATTAAAGGATAAGACTGTCTTATATGTATGACAAATTCACAAGCATCGCAAACTAATCGGAGTTGCAATTTCTAAACAAATTAGGATATAACCTTTCTAAAGCTGAAAAAATGGATGTCCTAATGTCTCATGCCACTGGATAATCTCTTCCTTAGCAATCATAGACTGTCCTATCAAAGCTTGGTTTGCTCCAGGATTTGAAGGACCACAACTGTTGTTAAGAAGATATAGACCATCTCGCAATCTACCACTGCTAATCGTTTTCTCTATTCTCAAATCTTGAAAGATATAATGAATATGAAAAAAAAAAATTCAATTTTGCAATTAAAGGCTAGGTTAATGGAATTGAGAGATAAAAGATTAATAGGAAAACTAAGAACATGAAGAACTGAAGTGAGACTTATATTGAGAGTGCATGTAATAGAACTTGTATTAGAAATTGTGATTAAGGAACATTTGTTATATGGATTTTTTCTTTTTCTGAGCATGGGAAATAGGTAGAGAATTTATTTGAAGAGCTTGTTTTATATTTGTTTGTATCAGAATTTATAACCCAACAAGATTGATCAAGATTGGCAAGCATTACTTGATTTGACAAAATTGGTGGAGGCAACTGTGCTAGGTGGAGCTTCAAACTGTGACAACAAATGTCTTTAGGGTCTGTGCTTCTTTATTGGAAAAGTTCCTATTGTTAGGTGTGCCCTTTTTCCCAACAGCCATATTTAACTATCAAGCAAAAAAAAAAAAAAAAAGCAAAGAGGAGGAAAAAAATAGGTGCAATAGCAAACAGTAGCAAATAAGAGATCCCAAAAAACCGATAGTAAAAAAAGCAAACTAGGTTAGAGAAATAGGTAGGGTAGAGGCGTGATGTACAAGGAAGATCACTGGAAAGGTTAACGGCCAGAAAAATTGCTGGAAAAGGAATCCATGTGCTAGTGTGTGAGAAAGGGCACAAGGTTGTGATGGTGTGTGGGGCCACGCGCTATGTTGGAAGACGATGGGTTTCTGACGGTAGGTTGATCAGCGGCCTGGCTTTCAACTCCCTCTTGTGTTGTCTAGAACTTGACCTCTTACACCCTAAAAAACACACATGAAACCTTATGCCTTAAAATCAGTGGCAAGGCTCTGATACCACTTGTTAATGATTCGGAGAGACCAAAGCGCCTGAGAGAATCTTTCTTGGTAGGTCTTGTGAAAGAACACACTCATGGGTTTGACTCCACATTCACCCAAAAATCTTAAGGCAATGGGTTATGAGTTCTTCTCACTTATATGTCCTTTACTCATCCCATCTCTTCTCGATGTGGGAATTCTAGTACTTGAATATTCACGACAAACCCCCCACCCCCCCTAACATAAGGAGTGAATCTCTTTCACATTGGGCATATTGGGCTTGTTTCCCCTCGAATGAAAGCCTTTTCTTAACTCGAGTATTAAAGTGTCACCAAGAACCCAATTTTTCTACTTAAGCCACTCAAGCATGCACCTCTAAGAGCCACGGTAGAGCCATCACTCGTACTAAGAGTCGCCACTCCATCGGTCTGCTCTTCTCCAGAAGAGTGCCTTATTGCTTCATTGGACCTACCGAGAGCCTACTTGCTCTTCCATCAACGTGTTGGGGTACCACGGGGATCACCAACCACCATTTTCATACTTATCCTTATTGACCTATTAGTTCTGATACCATGTTGAAACACAATTTGGGAGAGAAAATCTTTATCTTTTTCTGTGTAAATTGTCTTTGTACACTCTTCGTATTTATACAATAGTTCTTGATACAAAGGAGATTTAGATACGCTAGGAAACTAATGAAAAAGGAAGAAAATAAAATACAAGAAAGGAAAGGGAGAATAAAACCCTTTAATACAGGGATTAACAAGTTGGTAGAATTCCAACATAATTCTTCTGTAACACGGCTCCTTTGGTGGCTATACCTAGAGATTATTTGTGGTCATTGCTCGGTGTTCTCGGGGCATGGATTGTGTATTCCTTGGGCTTGGGCTTGTGTGATGCTCAAAGAGCCAATACCTTATGTCCTCGCCCAGCCCCCCCCACAACCCTTCTTCCTCCTCCTCCTCTCTTTTTTAGTTTTGCACGTAACTATATATGGCAATCAAGATATAGTCAAATCATAGGCGATATACATGATACTAATAATATTATTTCAATTTCCTTTACAACTCATTTTTGGTTGTGTACATGAATCATCTGACGTATGCTTGACGTTTAACAACTATTGATAGCCTTTCTAATTTAATCACTTACCAAATGGTGTGGAGAACTGAAATCCCTCTCATTAAATCTCTAATACTACCATT
Source organism: Hevea brasiliensis (assembly GCF_030052815.1). Lineage (NCBI taxonomy): Eukaryota > Viridiplantae > Streptophyta > Magnoliopsida > Malpighiales > Euphorbiaceae > Hevea > Hevea brasiliensis. Next base: position 115,178,846 of record NC_079496.1, on the reverse strand, counting down.
TATATAAGATTATGATCTAAATATTCTCTTTATAATGTTATTGTTGAAGCAATCACTTCTGAATTATTTGTAACCGTTCTCTCTCTCCTCCTAAATTTTTTCTTTTCTCCGAAGTTGTAATTAGTTATGGTCTTGGTTTTAGTTTGCTATCAACCATCTGTCATCTCCACGCTTATGGGCTAAAAGGTACTTTAACCACAACACAATTAAATCATTAAGTGTCATATACGAAATGTCTGAATCATATGGAAAAGAACTCTTGATTGTACAAATTCCTTTGATGGGGTTTAGTCTTGTCAGGCTGCTTTTTTCCAAAATTTCATCTCTTTTTGATGCATCCATTAAAAATTAAATGACTTTTGAGTCCATTTTAGTTGCCTTCCCTGTTTAGAACCCTAGATCAGCATCTCAATTGGCCGTTTAAGTGGTGTTGATGGCAATCCAAAAAGATCTAATTCTAGTGCATGATAACTGAAATTGGAATAAGTGAATGGAATAATTAACTTCATGGTGAAGAGTTGTAGTTTCTGTCCAGAGCCAGGCCTTTAAGTTGTGCACTAAATATTTAGCATATTTAAAATTTTTATGTTGGAAGTGCTAGTTTAGTTGTTTAATTGTTACAATTTGTTTTTGTTACTTGTACGTGGTCTCTTTATTTTCATGTTCTGTGATTTTACTGCTTGATATCAGTTTCTCAGAGGGAAGAAATTGTGTTGTGTTTTAGGTTGCAAACTTTGAGTATATTGACGAAGCAGAGGCTGCAGCAGAGGAGGAAGCTCGAAAGGCGGCTGCAGAAGCAAGATCTGCCATGAGCAATTCTGAAAGAGCAAATTACTGGGAAGAGTTGTTAAAAGACCAGTATGAAGTGCATAAGATCAAGGAGTTCAATGCCTTGGGCAAGGGAAAAAGAAGCCGTAAACAGGTATTGCTTCATACACCCTTGACATATTTGACACAGCATGCTTGCTTCTTACTAGTATCAAGGATTCTAGTTTACTTGGGATGAGAGGGGATATTATTTCATTGTCTATGTTTTCGAGATGAAAAGTGTTGTGAAAATGTTATACTGTAGAATTCAATATCTTCGTCCTTATCGTGCTTTATGCTTTATCGACACCTGTCATAAAGCCCTTCAACTTATGTGTTTTTTGTAATGAACTAACTGAGAGTTTTCTATTGAAACCATAAATTGTTTAATTAGTGTTATTGGGAATTAGCTGTAACCAATACGATATTGGCTGATTACCATTTGAGTTTATGAGTCCAATGCCTATTCCTAATACTTGCATTAACGAAAACAAATACTTTAACAAAATATAAATATCATGTATTCTTTTTCCAAATTTGGGAAATATTCTGGGCTTGAACATGCCTAGCTTATAAGTTCCTGCATCAATTTCACCAACATTTTATTTAATCATTCATTCAGATGGTGTCTGTTGAAGAAGATGATCTTGCTGGTTTGGAAGATGTAAGCACTGAAGGCGAGGATGATAATTATGAAGCTGATTTAACTGATAGTGAAACAGCTTCTTCTGGAACTCAAACTGGGAGAAAGCCTTACAGAAAGAAAGCTCGCGGTACCTTTTCCCTTTATAATTTGTTTATGTAGTAGTTACAAAAAATGTAGTTATGCTCTAGCTAGACAAGTAGAACACATTAGGTTGGAGGATAGAAAGAAAAAAAGGTGTAGACCTAAATTGACTTGGGGGAGAGTAGTACAACATAACCTAGAAGCATTACACATTTCTGAGGATTTAACCCAAAATCGTTTAGAGTGGAGAAAGCGAATCCATATAGCAGACCCCAAATTTTTTGGATAAAGGCTTAGTTGAGTGGAGTTGAGTTTACAAAAATGTAGTTATGGTACTGATTTCTGAAACAACATGTTGCAGTGGATAATATGGAGCCAATTCCTCTGATGGAAGGTGAAGGAAGGTCATTCAGGGTATTGGGTTTCAATCAAAATCAGAGGGCTGCATTTGTACAAATTTTGATGAGGTTAGATTTTTTATATACAAATATGTATTCTGTTACTGTGGTCATAAAATTTAACCTTTATGGGCATTTGCATGTTGGACTTGGCACCCATATTCAGACATGTTAACTTCTAATCTATTAATTTATTTATTTTGTTGTTACAAAAAGAAAAAAGAAAAGAATAATCTCCATTTGGCTCAAAATACATTTTGGTCCTTGCTATTTCAAAATTAACAATATTAGCTCGACATTTGCTTGAGAGTTAAAACACAGCACTCTAGTCCTCTTAGTTTGCCATTAGGGTTTGGTCCAGTGAGGTGTGCCAAATTCTTATGTCTTTATGCACAATATTGCCTCTTTATCTGACTTGCAAATCCCTCATTTTAATGAAAGTTTGATGCCAGAAGATTTCCAAGCCAAAATCCTTCCTTACAGTGACATAGCGAAAGAGCCAGAAAACAATTAAAAAAAAAAAAGAAATTTAGGAAATGAGTTTTTTCATCACCAATCCATGCTTTTCTAGTCATCTTTCCACACATAAAGTCCACGAAAAGAGTTGCCCTATCATTTAGACCATCTTGCAGAAATGACTTAAAGAAAACTATGGTGATAGGCAGTGGCGATGATTGTAGAGAGTAAGAGATGAAAATGGCGTGTTTGGGGGGAAGGAAAATGGTGTCCTTTAGGGAAGGGGAGACCAGAAAGAAAAAAGAGGGTGAGGTGTGTGTGTGAGGGGGAGAGAGAGAATCAGGTTTTGAATAATTTGCAATTTTTGAAACAGTAGGGACCAAAGTGTATATTATGGCAAAACTTAGGGAGTATTTTTTGTGATGAACCCTTATTTATTTTGTTGGTCTGAAGAATGTGTCACTGTGTTTGTCTTACTCAAGAATGCGTTTGCAGGTTTGGGGTGGGGGAGTATGACTGGAAGGAGTTTGCATCTCGCATGAAACAGAAGACATATGAAGAAATAAGAGAGTATTGAATTGACCTTTACTTCTTATTTTGCTAAATCTTTGCTATAGGTTATGGCATTTTAAATTTCAATATTTCTTTTCCTAATCAGCATACACCACTTAATTGGAATATAATCTTTAAGAACCCCCACTGCCCTTCCCCAAAAAAAAAAAAGAAAAACTGTGCAATAAACTATAGCACTTTAAATTTCCAATAAGCAGATCCTGTCATTGAAATAAATAATAACTCATCTTTGCACTTCACTGACAATAGTTCCAGACTATGAAAAACCTGTAAATGGTGAAGGGAATGGCTTCTTAGATTTCTTTGCATCTAGCTCTATAAAAAGAATCTCTTCAAGCATTAGTCTACACTGTGTGTCACCCGCAGGCCCAATCGATGACAGTAGAAACATGCAGCCGACATGTAGTTCTTATTCACAATGAAGAGCATTTTTCGGTTGGAAGATGATGGAATCAATTTCTTATCCATGTACTTGCTTGTTTCTTAATATTATGCTCCTAAAATACCAAATGGCCACTAAACGATGCACGTGTCCCTTCTTGCAAATAAAACATAAATTTTCTGAGCATTTCTTTTTTTTTTTAATCAAATTACTATCTGTGTCTGTCAAGTCTTTCATTGATGATTTCATTTTATTTCTTTTTGGGTTGAGCCCTTCTATGCATGTGCCAGTGATTGCTAGAAGATCCATCTGCTTAGTTTTCACGCAATTATGATTTCTTTTTATTAAGAAACTAATTGAAGCATATATTTTCAACATTCTTTTGCAAATATAGGAAGCTCATCTGTGAAGTGTACAACTAAGACATTCATCTATGTGCCTGAATCTTGTGAAAGTCAGCAATACCATTTTTGATTATTATAAGAACATTGTTTAAGACATGCATTGAGCTTGGGATGGATCTATACTCTTCTCTTCATGGAGGCGCATTGTATCCATCAGTCCAGCTGCACCAAGAATTTGTGGCTGGAATCATCTTGGCATTGTTCTTAATATAATTTTCTCCATTTTACTCTTGCAAAGATTTGCTCATTTCTCAAAAGTGCTCGCGCCTTCATTTCTTTTCCTGCCAATTTTAACATTTTATGAATTTGATTATTTGTTTTTGAATTGCCTGCTGTAAATATTTCATATACTAATCTGTGGTGTCTTTTCCACCTATTTCAGTTATGCAGTTCTTTTCTTGTCTCACATTACTGAAGATATAACCGACTCGCCAAACTTTTCAGGTGATTGATACTTGCATTATAATTTTTATATTTTCTCTTGTTATGATTCATGAATTCTTTGCTGCTTTGTTTGATCTACTGCTAATACGTTGGTATCATCTGATTGTAGATGGTGTTCCTAAAGAAGGACTTCGAATACTAGATGTACTTGTTAGGATTGCTATACTGCTTCTGATCAGGGATAAGGTGAGTATGTAAATGGAAGTTCTCTCTAAGAGTCTTCCCCCCTATGTAATTTCTAAGTGCTTTGGTACCTGTATACATAATTGTTGATTAGCTCAAGAGGGCAGGGGGGTGTTGGGGCGCGGGGGGTGTGGTTGCCCATTTGCGAGATCTTGTTGTCATTTAGCATTAGCAGTGGAAGGAGATTGGAGGGTTGCCTCTGGCATACTTTTCTTCCAATTTTCTGGTGTTTGGAAGGGAAGTGGCATTGTTTACAATTTTTATTTCTTTTTTTTTTTTTTACAAAGAAAAATTTAAAAATTATTTACTATTTGTAATGGCTTTACCCTTTTCTTCTCCTTTCCTTTTCTTTCTCATTCTAATCAAATAGGGGAATAATTTACTGTAATTTTCCCTTCACCTTTGAATGTAACTAAACAAGGCCTTCTTCCCTTCCTTCTCTTCCTTATTGATTTTTTGGTTATGACACATAAAGATATTTTGTTCTCACTGTGTCTTGTGTAACATTCTATCAATAATTATGTTTCTGGTGTATTTGGAACGATAGGTGAAGTTTGCATTAGAGAAGCCAGGCACTCCACTTTTCACAGATGACATTGTCCTGCGCTATCCGGGGTTGAAGAGCGGAAAATTTTGGAAAGAAGAACATGACTTGTTATTGCTTCGTGCAGTATTGAAGTATGTTTTACTTGTCACTTCATCTGTTGACATATCTGTGCCATCGTATTATTCTTATTTTGTTTACTCGTACTCTTGCATTACATTAAACATGCATGTCTCTGAGAGTTGCCTTGGAGGTTAGTACTTATGAAAATGACATCAAGGATGTAAGTTCGAGTTGGAACTTGGTAGTTGGTGCTTGGTATAAAGGAAAATTTTGAGATGTCACTTCTGAAGTTTTCTAGGTGTTGATGTTTCCTCCTCCCTCCTCCCCAACTCTCTCTTAGGGAGAGTTTTGATTTATTATTATTATTATTATTTTTATTATTTTTATTATTTTTTTTTTTTTGTGGAGAGGGGTTTGTGTGCATGCATCTCTGCACTTAAAGGAGTTGGGTCCACGCTAATTTTGCCTAGCTTATACCCAGTTTTGGACTTTGATAATGAATTCTAGATGCCTTTATATAGATTGGAAATCAGGCATTCTCAAGCTTAAACCAGTAGAAATGGATTAGTAGCACTGGCAAAGTTGACGTAACTGCATGATATTTTGTTTGATACGTCTTTGTTTTGGCCGTATTATAAGGAATTTTAGGGGACAGTGCTTTGGAGGTTTTGTGGATTGTACGTGCATATTATATCTTGTTGTCAGGAACTTATTACATCTAGCCTAGATCTTGTTACGGATGCACCTTCAGTAAGTTATTCTGGGACCCAATTTACCCTCCTGTGCATCACTATTTAAAAAGTTCCAGCTGATTGATATGTTGGTTCCAGCATTTTGGAAATTCAAGTTTTTTTGTTGTAATTTTGCTGATTGATATGAGATTTTCTGGATTGCATCGCTGTTGATAGTGAAACAATATGGTATTTAGGGTGCCTATTATGCATGGGAAGAAGGAAAGATAGGTTTTGCAGATATTTATTGGTCAGTAAAAGTGATAAGGTCTTACAACTAGGTCTTGTTTGGCCCTTCTTTTTGAAATTATTCCTGGAAGGGGTATCTGGTCTGCTAAATTTTTTTTGTTGACAATTTGACCATATTCGCTTCTCTCATTTGAGTTGGTTTATTGAAGTTTTATGTTTTGTTACTTAAATGTTGTTATTTGAACTTAAGGCATGGATATGGAAGATGGCAAGCTATTGTTGACGACAAAGACTTGAGGATTCAGGAGGTCATTTGTCAAGAGTTGAATCTTCCTTTTATAAATCTACCTGTCCCAGGACAAGCTAGTTCTCAAGCACAAAATGGTGTTAACACAGTTGCAGCGGAAGCTCCTAGTACTCAGGTGCAGGGAAATGGAAATGGTACTAGCAATTGTTTGGCAGCTGATGTTGCACAGGGTGTGACAGATGTTGCCAACCAACCACAGTTATATCAGGATTCTTCTATACTATATCATTTTAGAGACATGCAGAGACGACAGGTTGAGTTCATTAAGAAGAGAGTTCTGCTTTTGGAGAAAGGTCTCAATGCTGAGTACCAGAAAGAATACTTTGATGTAAGTTGTTATTGTTTATCCAAGCACCTGTTCGGTGGCACTATATTGTGTTTCCATTAAATTTTATGTGCATGTAGCTTTAAATTTTGATCACTGTAATTCTATGAGAGGAATTTAAGAAAACTAATGCAAATTGCAATGTTTGTGAAGGTATTGTTGACTCTGCTAGGATTTGCATAAAGAAAAAAAGAAATTAAATTAAAAGCCAGAACATCCATTTTAAATCTTGAGTTGGGGTTGAACTGGTGAAATGGAATATACTACAGTTCAGAGACACACAGGTCTACAAGAATCAGGTCGGTAGGGGGAAGGAATAAAAGAAAGGGAGGTGAGAGAAATACAGAGACAAGAGGAGAAGAAAGGAAAAAAGCATAGTTGGATAGTTCTGATCTAATTTATCCTCTTAGTTTTAGACATCAATTAGTGCATTTTATGGAGTTACTTTTGCCAAGTCATGGTAATTCTACAACTGAATTTGTAGCCTTCTATTGCTAGAGTCATTTGTCAACAATATCTCTTACTTCAGGATGCAAGATTATTCCTAACAGAAGAATTCCATATTTTGGCTCCTTGCAGCAACTGCTGCTGCTTTTTCTTGACAAATGGGTGGGTTATTCTTGGGTTTTTGAGAAGGAGAGAGGGGGGGTGGGGTGGTTGGTGGGTTTGGGTTTGTTTGCTTCTCTGGATACTTGTTATTAATGATAATTGACTCGCTTGGACTGATATACCCTTCTCCCGTGCTTATGATTTCAGGATGACCCAAAATCAAACGAATTTACAGGTGAAGAGCCTGAAGGTGACATAAAGGCTGCAGATGGATCAAATTTAAGCTCCATAGAGATTGATGCTCAAATGATTGATCAGTTGCCTCAAATAGAACCAATTAGTAAGTTTATCAGTACTTTCTTAAAGCCTAGAGATCTCCACAGATCTATGGCCAGAAGATTTTTTTTCCCCTTTCTCATCCTTTCGTTTTACTTATTGCATTTTTTTTGGGGGAGTTGAGGGGAAGGGTGTATGTTTACATATTTGATTCATATTGTGTATGTTGCATATCTTAATCAACTACAAATGCTATTTTAGGTTATCTGGTTTATACCATTAGTTAATGTTCCTTAATCAAGAGAAATTTAGTAGATGACTGTTACTCTCCCTTTGCAGCATCCGAAGAAATTTCCAAAGCTGCTTGTGATGATGATCCAGATAGATTAGAATTGCCGCAACTGTATAACAAGGTAAATGGTTTGTTAATATATTTGAATTCAAGCATATGGAAGGAATAGCATTTGTATTGGGCAGAAATAAATAAAATAAAAATAAGTAAAAAAGGTCGGGTGAGAGAGTAGCATGAGCAAGAATGCAAGAATTTAATATTGTCTTCTTTAATTTTCTTGGTAGATGTGCAATGTATTGGAGCTCAACATTCATGAATCAATTCAGACATCCCTAACCAACAAACCGGCCAGTCTAAAGTTGAGGCAGGACCTTCTTCCATTGGAGACTATTTGTGATCAGATAAATCAAATTCTCTCTGTGGAACAGAAGTCTTCTTCTGAACAGCAAGTACTTGATCCAAATCAAGCACAAGCTGAGTTAAAGGACAATCTACCAGAATCACATTCACCTTCTATCCAGCAGAATAATGATAAACCTTCTGCTTTGGAAGATACTGAGATGAAGGATGTAACAACGGAGTCCAAATTGCAAAGAGAAGGCAGCGTATTGATAGACCAGGGGCTGGTTAAAGAGCCAGACAAATCTCCATGTGATATTGGAGCTTCTGCCGATAAATGTACATTTTCAAAGGAAATGACCGAGAATGAAGTTGAAATGCAAGAAGTTAAAAACGATGCTGCCTGTTCATCAGGGATAGCTGAAAATGATTCGGGAGTTGAAGAAACGAAGAATGATACAGAGACCAAAACTGAAGCTATCCCAAATGAAAATGAAATTGCCGATAAATTGAAATCAGGGGTCATCATTTTAGAAGACTGATACCATACAAATAACAATCTCATTACATCTTTCATGATTCTGTTGCTGTAACATTTATTTTTACAGGCCTTAGCAAAAGGTGACTCAATTTGCTGCAACTCTCCAATATCCATAGATCCTTTTCTTTGGTGTTTCATGTAGATTGCATTTTCAACTTTGAAAGCATGAGACAAATTTATGCGGAGTTACGAAACTCAATATATTAACGAAAAGCTGATCAATATTTAGTCTCAAGCAACCTCAAAGGAGGCTCACATTGTGGAGCTCTTTATTAAAAAAATCAATTTATAGACTCTGAATGAATACCCCCCAATTTCCAAATGCGTCGCTAATTTGTAGTTAATATCGGTCAATTTTTTGTTGAAAATCTTTCTTAAATTGCATTGTTTTCTTCCTTAATTTCAGTAGCTATCTATTTCTTATTATTGAAATGCTATATATATTTAAGTGTTTTTTACAAACTTATATATAGTATGCTATACTCAATCGAACCATATAAACTTTTGCTTTATTCTTTCTCTACTCTTAATAACATTTTATTTTATACTATTTCAAAATTTAGTGAAGTGTATATATAAATTTATACATGGTTGAAATTAAAATAGCATAGAGACATTGGGTGAATCTTACCCGCAAAATATAAAATAGTTGTGGAATTGGATGCCAATATATAGATGGAGTGATTTATAAACTCTTAAGGATATCTTCGTATTCTTCAACGATGAGAAAAGCATTGGATCGGTCCGGTTTTGAACCGGAATCGAACCGGAATTGGTTCGGTCAAAATTGAACTAAAATTGATTAAAATCGAAATCGGTTTTGAACCGGACCGAAACTGTACTTCTGCGGTTTGGTTTAGGTTCATATTTTTTAAAAACCGTGAACCGGCGGTTTCGAATCGGATTGAACCGAAAATTTCAAATCGAATTAAACCGGCGATTTAAATATAAAAAAAATCAATAAATATGTTATCTCACACCTAATTCATTTATATATATCATTAATTCTCTGCACAATTATTTTTTGCATTTTCTTCAATTCTTAATATTTTTTTAATTTTTTTCAAATTCTCTAAACAATTATTTTCTACACTCATTTTAATTTTCAATACTCTCTTAATTTTCCTACTTTATTATTTTATATACTTATTGAAATTTTCAATATTATCTCAATTACTTTGTTATTACTTTAAATCCTCAATAAAATTTCCAATACCCTTTATTTTAATTTTTTCTCTTTTATACTTTTTAATTATCAATTATTATATAATTTAAAAAAAAAAGGCAAGTAATAGAACTAAAAATTTTTATTCCTCTAAATGCTAAAGAAATATTTAGGCAAAATTAAGTTCATACACTTTTTGCTAATTTTTTTTAAAAAAATTAATTTTATCTCTAATTTTTTAATCAGGTTCAAGTATTTATTTATTAAAATTTTCTTAACGATAAATTATTTTCTTTCTTTTTTTTCTTATTTTATTTTGATTAAAAGATTTCTAAGAAAAATTAAAATATTTTTACAAATATAACTTAAATTTTGAATCAATATAATTTTTCTCTAATTTTTTTTTGTCTAAGCTACCCTTAAACCATCCCTAAACCACTTCCAAACCGTCCTTCAAAAAAATATTTTTACAAATATAACTTAAATTTTGAATCAATAAAATTTTTCTCTAATTTTTTTTGTCTAAACTACCCTTAAACCATCCCTAAACCACTTCCAAATCGTCCTTCAAACTGTCTTGAACCATTCTTTTTCGAACCGCCCTTCAAACCATTTTAAACCAGTGCTCAAACTGGAACCGGCGATTCAGGAACTGTCTTCCAAACCGTTCCCTGGCGGTTTGGTTCAGATTCATGATTTCATTGAACCTAAACAGGCGGTTCAGGAACCGTAACCGGTGGTTCCTGAACCATGACCACCCCTAATTGGATCGTATCTCTCATCAAATGTGTGTTATTTGTGTGTGTGTGTGTATATATATATATGGGATATGGGTACTTCCTTCGTCCATAAATTCGATTTTTCATAAACATAAAATATAAATATATAAAACTTATATATTTAATAGATATGAAAAATCTGTAAATAAATAGTATTCTCACAATGGGATTCACGTCCATTAATTAATAATGTGTTTGGATTTATCGAAAGAATCCACATAGGGAGGAAGTAGCTAGCATTGGCAAGAAAAGAGAATTATAAGCTGGGAAGTTATTCGGTAACCACATTGCCTCGCTTTCCACCCTAAAAGAAGGAGAAAAAAAAAAATTTTGGACTCATTTAACATCTTCTGCAATTATTGCTATATATACACTCACATATACATATACATCATTTTACAAGAAATATATGCATTAGTTCATTTAATTCAAAATTTCAAATCTCATAATTTTAAAAATAATTTCAATATTACTAAATTTTATAATCTATTAATTATATATAATTATATTTTATAATGTAAGATACTCATAACTCATAAAATCTCAAATAAAAAACCATATGATATTATTGATTGAAGCCCTATCAAACTAAATTGATTTTACTATTTTGATTTAGTTTTTATTTATTTTTATTAAGGACCGGAACCATACCATATTTGTATGGAATTGAAAATGAATTAAATAACTGATTATATATATATATAATATAATATTATCTTTCATATCTCCATATTTTTTAAATAATTTTAATTATACTCAGCTCAGCTCAACTCAGCTCAACTAAGTTTTTATTCAAAAAATTTGAGGTCGGCTATATGGATTCTCTTTATCCACTCTAAACGATTTTGGGTTAAATCATCGGAAATGTGTAATACTTTTAGGTCATGTTGTACTACTCTCCTCCAAGTCAGTTTAGGTCTACCTCTTCTTTTTTTTCTATTCTCTACCCTAATGTGCTCTACTTGTCTACCTGGAGCCTCCGTATGTCTACGCTTCACATAACCAAACTATCTCAATCTCCATTCTCTCAACTTATCCTCAATTGGTACCACTCATATCTTTTCTCTAATACTCTCATTACGGACTTTATCTAGTCTAGTATGGCCACTCATCCACCTTAACATTCTCATCTCCGCAACTCTTATCTTAAACACATATGACTCCTTCAGTGCCCAACACTCACTACCATATAACATAGCCGATCATATGGCTGTACGGTAAAATTTTTCTTTCAACTTATTGGAAATCTTACGATCACATAAAACTTCCGTGGCATGTCTCCACTTCAACCATCCGGCTTTAATCCTATGACTAACATCCTCCTCACATTCCCCATCTACTTGAAGGACTGAAGAGAGATATTTAAAGTGATTACTTTGGGACAGTATCACTCCATCCAAACTAACTCCTTCCCTATCACTAGTTCGGCTTTTATTAAACTTGTAATGCATGTATTCTTTCTTCGTTCTACTTAACTTAAAGCCCTTTGACGCTAGAATACTTCTCCAAAACTCTAGTTTTCTATTGACTCCTTCTTGCATTTCATTTATCAGATCTATATCATCTGCAAACATCATGCACTAAGGGATACTCTCTTGTATATGTTTCGTTAATTCATCTAAAACTAATGTAAAAAGGTAAGAGCTTACAGCTGAACCTTAGTGTAATTCAACTGAGATAGGAAAATCTCTGGTGTCCCCTTCCACGGTGCGCACAATAGTAGTTGCTCCTTCATACATGTCTTTCAACACTTGTATGTGTCTAATAGATACCCCTTTTATTCTAACACTCTCCATAAGACATCTCTTTGAACACTATTATAAGCCTTCTCCAAATCGATAAAATTAAAGACAAATAATTTTAATTATAAACATATTAAATCAAATTAATCTTAATTATAAGTGAATTAGTATATTATGCAATATACTTTTTAATCATTAGTTATATATGTATTTTTTAGTTTAAATGGTGTAATTAAAAGGTATAATATAATATATTGTATATTAGCAACTAAAATTAAAGCTTAAATGATAATTGTTGATCAACTTTAATTTAATGGTTTTAAATTCGTTTTTAAAATTATAAGATATCGAGTTTGAATTCTAAGTTAAAATCAAATAAATAAAAATGTTTAAATAATGATTTACATATTATTTTATGGTAATAATTGTATAAAATTATTTAATGAATTGAAATTTGAATCAAAATTAAAACATTAAATAACCAAACTTAAAATCATATTAAAAATTCAGTTCAATTTATACATATATATGCACTAGCTTGGAAAAGAATACATTCCATTTATTAAATGAATATAATAGGTATAGATATAGATTATAGAGATGAGGAGGATGGCTAAATTAAAGAAAGAAATATGATGAAAAAAAGGGATTGGAGGAGGAGAAAGAAAGAAAGCTGGAAATATGGCAAATGATACGAAAGTGGAGACAAGAAGAGACAACTCTGCGCTTCATATGCACGCATGCTTTGCTACACACTGCAACTTCTCAACCCCTTTGGGATTATTGAGACATGCCAACCTGTTTTTCCAACAGAACCTCCGCCCCCACCTTTTCTTTCTTTCTTCATCCAATCATCTCTACTTTGGCTTTAAGAAAAACACTTAAAGCAAATCTCTCTTCTTCTTCTTTTTCTTTTTTCCCCCTTTGCTTGCCTTTGTTTTGTTTTGGTTCCATTCTCTTCTGGTTTTCCCTTTTTTTTTTTTTTTTTTGAGTTTACAGAGTCTGGTTTAATTTTCAACCGCTATCAACAAGCAAAGTTTCTACAATTAAAGTGAACCCACTTACTACCAATGAGCTTTAGCTTGTAGGTTATGAGGTCTAAAAAAGTGAACCCTACTCTCCCCTTTTCGTAGCAAATGAGGTTAACCAACTTCTACCAAAGGGATAAGAGATATGATCATATACATAGGTCTAGTGGTACTTATACATCATGTCATAATCCAGTGGAAAAAATCATTCATTTCAAGATAAAATGCGTTAGATATGAAGTATACATTTGGCACAACTGGATTCATGCGACTTCTAAATGATTAATTAGTAGTATTTAGAGTGTTTTTTTATTCATCTAACTTTGTGGAACTCAAACCTTACAGTTTTGAAGATGATTATAGTATGATTTCCCTTGTCATACAAACAATGTTCTATACCCTACATAAATATATGATAAAGCAATTGGAGAGAAGTTGCATCTAATAATGGAGATCCACATGTGTATGTGCACCTCTTTTCTTGGCTTTAAACCCAGAATTTTGAAGACCACATAGGTACTGACGAGGGAGGATAGAGGTCAGTCTTTAGTGTTAAACTAGTAACTAATCATTGGAGATGAAATTTATATGTCATCGAAACTAAAATTATAGAGAAAATAGCAAGTACTACATCATGGAATGTCATGCCCTAGCATGGCATCCTTCCTTGTATATAGTACGTAGTTAAGAGATTAAAATTCTCTAAGCTTTTTAGAACTCGAAAACTCAACATCAGTTCAATAGGGACAAAAATATGAATGGCTGGCCGGAAACCCTGGACTTGCAGACTATATACATGTTCATGAAGGACCCACAAATTAAACAGACATGCGGGGTCCATTGGATAGATGTTCATCTTATTATTAGGGTTCTTATTTGACCGTAGAGAGACAGGTAGTGGGTCATTGTCAGTCCTCCAATGCGAGCCAGATAATACATAGCGGCGAGTCTCCCAGAATTCTTTACATATACACAAACAGTACCATGCAATGCATTATTAAGTAATGGAAAGGGCAAATTAGCAAAGGGGTGATTGAAAAATTAAATTACTAAAAGGGTTGGAATATAAACTACTTACCAAAAAGGGGTGAAAATTGATGAGAGAGAGAGAGAGAGAGAGAGAGAGAGAGGGGAGACTTAACTATGGCTAGTATCTAGGGGTCAAAATGAAATTAAATTAATTTATATAGAATGAAATAAAAAAAATGATGTTAAAAACAAGAAAAAATAAAAAAATACATGTAGCAACAAAGTGCTATCATAAGTAGCGACCGACTTGATACCTGACACATTTCACTTTATCGTCTGGAGTGAAGCTAATAAAGTGAAAATAAAAAAAAAAATTACTCATTTGGCATGAGTTGATAAAGTGAAAATAAAAAAAATAAATAATTAAAAAAGTTACCTAGTAGCTAGGCGTTATTATAGGTAACAACCAAGTGCTGACAGCCGTCTCGCATGAAATTTCAAAAGTAAAAAAGGAAAAAAAAAAAAAAACTTGCAACAAGGTGCTACTAATGGTAGCGACTAAGGCTAGCTGACGGATTCTCTCATATGTTAGCCTTGGTTGCTACCATTATAGCGCTTCGCTGTAGGTTCTTTTTTTTTTTTTTTTTTTATTTTCATTTATGAAATTTTACGTGAGATGAAACTATCAGACGCTTAGTCACTACCTATAGTAGCGCCTAGCTGCCAGGTAACTTTTTTAAATTTTTTTTCTATTTTCACTTTATCAGCTAACCCTAGATGAGTATTTTTTTTTTTTTTACTTTATCAACTTTACACCAGACGATAAAATGAAATATATTAGATGTCAAATCAGTCACTACTTATGATAGCACCTTGCTGCCATATGTGTTTTTTTTTTTTTTTTTCTCCTGTTTTCAACATCATTTTTTTTATTTCAGTCTACATAAATTAATTTAATTACATTTTGACCCTTAGACGCTAGTAATAGTTGAGTCTCTCTCTGCCAGCTCATCAATTTGCACCCATTTTTGGTAAATAGTTTATATCTCACCGCCTTTTGGTAATTTAATTTTTCAATGTCAGCACCTTAGTAATTTGCCCTAATAGAAAAGAAAAATTTTCACAACTAATTCTCTAACCATAAACATCATAAGATAAAATCATTTAACATGATCAGTCTAATTACGTAGGATATGCACTAGATTTACATGAGAAAATACGCTTCTCAAGATCGCTCGTGTGAGAGACTTATTTTCGGTTAACCCTAAGGTAAGTCGACCATAACCACTAAAAAATAAAATAAATCCATATAGGTTGGCTACTAGGAATCTAATAGCTTTCATCATTTCCTTCTCTCTATATCTTCATACCCTTCTGTTCTCTCTCTCTCTCTCTCTCTCTCTTTCTCTCTGTGTGTGTCTTTAACTCACACAGGGCCCTGTAACAAGAAGCTAAAGCTAAGCTGATCTCCATTTTTCATGGCCACTCAACATGAAAATTATGCACCAAATGTTACTGTAGCAAAGAGGGTATCCGTATATCCAAAAACCTTAATGCACCCTCACAGAATTCTCAACCTCTCCAACTTGGACAGGCAGTGTCCTTTGCTCATGTACTTGGTTTTCTTTTATAAGGCATCTCAAGCTTATAACAACTTGTCGCTCAACCCAGTTTTCAGTAGCTTGAAATCTGGCTTGGAAGAGACCTTGTCAATTTGGTACCCAGCAGCGGGTAGGTTGAACTTGAATCCAAATGATGGAAAGCTCAATCTTTGGTGCAACAACGAAGGTGCATTTTTAATTGAGGCGGTGACACAAGTAAAGATCTCAGAGCTTGGAGACCTCTCGCATTACAATGAATTCTTTGAAAATCTGATCTATAAACCTTTTTTCAATGGAAATTTTTCTGTGATGCCCTTGGTTGTTGCCCAGGTGAGAATATTCGTTACAAATCTTATAGTTTTCGGTGTCTTCACTAGGGTTTCATATAGTTCTTCTTCAATGTCCATTTACTACGTATCCTATAGGTCATGATGATCTCGTCACGTCCAGCTCAAGTCTTGTCCCTAAGGTGCAAGATCAATTGTTAAACAACTAATGCTCATATGGTTGAGTTATCGCTCATATTTGTAATTCTTGTATTCATGTGTTAATGGGTGTTTTTGGCAAACACATATGCAATTTACAGGTGACAAAATTTGGCTGTGGAGGCTACTCGGTGGGCATAGGCACAAGCCACTCGTTATTTGATGGACCAGCCACCTTCGAATTTCTGCGCGCATGGGCTTGTAATTCTGCAATTATGAAAGAAAAGGGTAGCCATGAACTTCAAAAGCCAGTCCATGAGAGAGATATGGGTAACTGCCATTCCCAAAAATCCAACACAATAATGAGGGCTGCAGCTATATCTCATCTATATCAGTTGATTCAACAAACAAAAACAGCTGCTGATCATCATTATCACCAGAATCTTGCTAAAGATCATGGGAGGTTGGGAGATCGAAACCCTAATTACCTTCTAAAGACTTTTCATCTGAGTGGTGCAATGGTAGAAAACCTCAAGAAGAAAGTATTGGGCGAGAGGAGAAACAGCAGCGTCTCATGTTCCTCCTTTGAGGTACTCACAGCTCATCTATGGAAGGTAATTAATTAATCAAATTCGTCAATCGGATAAGTAATTTCTTCTTCTTTTCTTCTTTATTTTTATTAGTTTCTTTAATGAACATAATCATATTGGTTGAGATATGGGAAATCTTTAACTTGATAACGAGACAAGAGTTAATATGCATCATGAAGCTGACTCTCCAAAGATTCTCAAATCATATGGGCCGGAGACAAAAATTTTCTAGATGAAGTTGATTCAACATATTATCATCTATAGATCATTGCCCAACAGATGAAAAGCCTTGCATGTGAGGTGGGGCAAGACAAGATAACAAGTACCCAAAAACGGGGAAGGCAAAAGAAATGAAGATTGTATTATTATATACATGGTGCAAAATAACAAAATTAAAATCCTCTAAGTCATTGAAAATAAAATATTATTATAAAAATTAAATATACAAAATAAATAATAAAATACAAAAATAAATAAAATATATAGAAATTTTATAACTCATAATATTGGTTAATTTATTTTAATTGATATTTGAATGAAAGAAATGTAAAATAAATCATATTTTAAGAAAATAATTTAATTAAATTTTCACATAATTGTGCTTGATTTTTATTTCTTTTAAAATAATTTTTTTTAAGTTAATAATAATTAATTTTTTTTTCATTTTAAATATGAGAATCGATAAAAAAATTTAATTGAATTAAATTATTATAAAATTTTAGTTTCAAACATGGGGACAGTGATTATACTCTTTCAATGTGGAGAATCATGATGAATCTTAATTGGGTCGTAAACAATCTTGAAATACAATGCTGTACCTATAAAAATCATACTTGTTGACCGAGTTGGCCATCTAACTCAGGCAAGAACCAAGGCTTTAGGAGTAACGAAGGAGAGAATGGTGTGCCTGCAATTTGCTGTGGACACAAGGAACAAGATGATGCCCTCACTGCCTAAAGGTTTCAGTGGCAATGCTTATGTTCTGGCATCGGTGTTGACGAGAGCCGGAGAACTGGAAGAAGGAAGCCATGAAGCGATAATAGAGAAGATAAAACAAGCTAAGAACTCTGTCAACAGTGACTATGTGAATGCATATATGGAGGCACTTGATGGACCTCAAGCTAATCTCCCTCCTCTGGATGAGCTGACATTAGTTTCTGACTGGACAAGAATGCCTTTCCACAAGGTTGATTTTCTACAAGGAGATGCAGCTTATGCATCTCCTCTGGTTGCTCCAATCCCTCAGGCTGCATACTTTATGCAGAATCCAATGGACTTCGGGGGCATTGATGTGAGGATTAGCTTGACTCCACAGGCCCTGGATTCTTTTTCCCACTACTTTCTCATGAACCTTTTATAAACATCCTATTTATCTGTGTAGTAACTTGCCCTTTTCATCAAGGACGTTTGGTGTAGTTGTTGGAGGCCAGATGATAGCTTTTTGACCTCTGTTTCAGCTTCCCACAGTAGCTGATTCTAAAAACTTCATTTTGTAGCTTTAAGGGGCAAGATAATGATATATCATACTCTGTTGTTCAGGAGCTAATTTTTAGATACAAATACTTAATGCTTGGCCTAGCTTGGTCCAGTGGTAGAAAGTATATTACCCACTTAGAAAATCCATATTCCAATTGTCACTCTCTCAATCCTCCTTAAAAAAAAAAAAGACATAACGAGGAACTGTCATTTTGTTAAGAGGTAATCCAGAACCCGTTTCTTGTCATGATACCAGTGGGAGGCACTTTTCTTGGTCAAATAGTACTACTCCTTTCCTCAATGTGGGCCCTGCGATAATCTCAAGCTGAAGGGGAAGTATAGCATGTAAGAACAAGCAAAAAGCTCATAATGCACTTCTGGGTCCATGATCAAGAATATACATTTCCTATCGTTCAAAAATAAATATGCTCTTAGAAATTTTCACAAGTTGCATATTGTTCAACCAACTACAAAAATTTGCTATGCTGTAAATACAAACAACTGCTACTAATTGTCTAGAGGAAACGTACAAGTGGAAATCATAGACCAATGAGGTATAAATTACATGGGGGAAAAAACATGATCGATTCTATGGTATATCCTTCTCTGTTGGGGATTTCGGCAGCTAAATTCTGCTTTACATGCACGTCCTATGAGAATAAGCACCATGCCCAAATTCTCCTGCCGCTGTCACCTTATCTTCCTGCTGCATCACCAAATTAATGTTAGCAGATGCCCAAGACATGAGCAGATGAAGATATCAAAACCACATGATGATTACTGGAAAGAAAGGTAATTACGACATTCTTCAATGATAGAAGAAAAAATGGAATGGAGATTCAAGATGACTAAGATTTAAATCATGCTAATGCTATACTTGTGCTTGTTTATGTGTATACATATAAACAACTTCTTTTTTCTTTAAAAAAAAAGAAACTAAAACTGTATTATCAGTTCAGAACTATCATACAGTATAATTATAGGGAAAACAAATGATAGCTTCTAGCCTTAAAGGGATATTCAGCAAATTTAACACAGTAACAGCAGTTGGATGCACCTATAATGCCCAAAGTAGGGCAAGAGCTAAATAAATAGGGTTTTTAGCCACCCAACTCAGCCTCAAGTCCTATAAAGGTAGGATTGGTTTATTGGTTATATGGATCCATTTCCTCCACTATGTTTGGTTTAGGAATGCACTTTCAAAACCCTGTTAGCCACTCATTTGACGAAAATCAACAATCATCTGAAGCACACATTAACTTCAGTACATTAAAACAAAGGATTTATAAGGGCCATTCAATTTGCTTTCTCTCTCTCCATTGATTACCAGGTCATAATGCTACTGACAGCTAGGAATCCATTTTTCGAGTAGGCTGTAGTTGCAACAGCTGTACATTTGGCAAGCTTCCTAGAAATTATAGGGGTACCTGATACAACTAATTAAGTAGGGCATAGTGTCTAGAGCTGTACATTTGGGAGGCCTTGAAGAAATTGCAAGGATGCCTGTCTACCCATTATAATTCAACAACACTCTCTGTAACAATGATAGCATGCTAGCTATAGTATTGGCTTACTTGCAGGAAATTCAAGAACAGCCAAGCAGATAAGTCCCTACAAAGGAAATGAAATGATGTTCAAAGAAAATGGACCCTCTATATTCTCTGGATTAGACATTCTCCTTTGAACAATAGAACTGAACAAGAAATATGCAAAATTGATTGCTAACTTTAATGGCTTAGCCAAATTTAAAATATGAAAGACACGCAATCCACAATACTCATATCATATTGCCGGATTATATCAAGAAATGTAATTCACAACAAAAATTAGAGAACTCTAATGAAATTTTATAATGCATTCTTTAATTGTCCCATATTTTAATTGTCCCATAGAGCAATTATAAAACCACATTATAATGTTCATAATAATAATATGAGTTGGATAACAAGCCATAATAAAAAAAATAGAAAATTATGCAGCTTATGGCTTAAAAGTTATTGAGCAGGCTTTTAATGCAATAAACTGTCAGAAACCATATATGACAATCCATAGCTTTCATTAAGTTAGTGGAAACATTCCCCAAAGGAAGGATCAAGTCATTTGAAAATGGATAATATTCAATCAAATTTCAAAAGCATTCATTACAATAACAATAAAAAACAAACACTTAAATGTAATAAAAACAGCTACAGGTCAGAGGCAGATATTGCAGTCATCCCTAAATTAAAGGAAATTAGCATACTCTCATATATAAATTTCTTTGAATTAGTCACAAGTAAACATTAATCCATGAAAGCCTGTAACAACTTGTAATTAAACATGCTGAAGCCTACCCCAGCTTTAGTTAGATTATGCCAGAATCTAAATGTTTCCCTGTTAACACTTAAAATTAATTCTGAAAATTTGAGCCCACTTTCTAAGGCACCAAGAAAATTTTTCTTTACCTTGTACCTTGAGCAATGACGTAGAGCAGTTTCTTTCATAAGTGGTTCAAGCTAGGAAATGTTATGCAAATATTATTTATAAACAAAGATATGACAGGATCACAGGAAATAATGTCCCAACAGGAATTCACAATTGCACATGGATATGGTAACTTGCCTGTTTCACCATTTCACTTGCTAAATCTTCCAAGGAGCCAAAATTATTAGAAACATAACTGCCCTGTGGCTTCTGTTGGCCTATCACATATCCTTCATTGGACCTCATTAGTGATTCCATGGCCAAATTTGCAAACTCGTTATGCTTCATCAGAGATGGATCAACAAGATTTGATTGTCTTGCTGAATTGAAGTCCTTGGTTCTATGAAAAATGACATTATTTGGGTCCAAACTCTGACCCATTGGACTCCCAGGAATAGGAATTGCAGCATTTATTGAACTACATACAGCATTTGAGTGGCAAGAAGCATCTCGCCTCTGGTCATCCCACCCTTGTGGGGCATTGTTAATCATTTGTCTAGCATTATTTCTAATTGAAGCTATTTGGCACTGTAACTCTGCCTTAAAGTCCTGCAAGTGAATTGGCAGTGTAGAAATAGAAGAGACATGAGGAGTATTCCCACTTTGTGAAACCATTGTTGACATGTTATTTCTGATGTTACTAGAATGTGGAGTTGCTTGTTGAAAACAGTCATTTAAGGCAAAAGAATTTGATTGGACCCCTGTTGACTGAACAGCACTTGACCAGGTGTCATTACATCTACCATGATCCAGAAAATTGGAAGACAATCCTGAATCTAAAGAGGCCACAGCAAGGGAAGAGTGTTTTCCAAATTTTTGGCCATCTTGAGCCTCTTGAGCATTCCCTTCTAACATCAAGGATTTTTTTGCAACACCAAGAAAAGGACTGACTGAGCAGCTAGCCATTATTTTTGCATCTGGGAAGCCACTGGAAACAGAAAGAGTAGTTGTATTGCCCTTGTTAGATTGTATTTGATCAAGTTCTAATGGCATTGGCATCCCTTGAAGTACATTCCCACCATTTCCAGCATGTACAATTGACTGGAATTGGCTCTGACTATCAGTCAAGTGGCCTGTGGTTTGTAAATGACTTATTGGAATCACTCCAGTAGAAGGAAGACCATGAATACCAAGAGCAGCAGGAGAATTCAACCTACCAAGCATACCACTCGGTGGGAGAGGTCTGAAAGCTGCATTATGAAACTGCCCAGTTCGAGCCAAGTTGGGGAAACCAAGTCCATTCACAGAACCCATTTGCAAGTAGGAAGCATCTGTACTGCCTAAAGCTGCCACCATATTAGCTTGCTGATTTGCCACAGTGCTGATCCTTTTAAGGTAAAGCCTATATTTCTGCAACCACAAAACAATTTATTAGCTACCAGGAGCAAACTATTACTTTATATTGAATTTAGGCAGGAGGGGTTAAGTATATACCTGGAGATGGCTTGCAACATTTTCTCTCGTAAGCTTTTCAACATTCATCAAATCAAGAATCTTTTTAGGCACAGCTTCTGCATGAAAACAATAAAAATTGAAAATAAACAACTATATCAATGATAGCAAGAAAAAAGGCTTCATTCATGAATTGATTTACTGTGACAAATTATAGCTCTAAGAATTAGTTATTAACAAGTAAGGTTGCTTTGGTTGAATTGATTAGTGAAAATTAAACTAATGCAAATGCAATGGAAATAGTTGACAAACATCGGAGACCACATATTATCCCCAAATCTATTAGAAAAACAATATTCATTAGATCTATACAAGATGATGATGAGCAAAATCATGTGTGCACATACTTGCAAGTGCACACATGCAAGCACACATAACACAATTGAGTATTATATGCTTAATGATATAAGTACAACAGCTCAAACACTCAGTTTTGGATGAAGGTTTGAAGACATACTGTCAATGCCCAACTGATTAACAGCTGCAACAAACTTGCGATGCAGCTCTACTGACCAAACAACACGAGGTTTCTTTTGGGTTGTCGGATCCTCATTTTCATGTCTGTTATCATCACGATCCTCATCCTCATCTTCTTTCTGGTCCTTCCTTTTTTTATTATGCTTCTGGTCAGCTGTGGCTTCACCACTTCCCTTGTCCTGGCTGTCAAAGTTATTACAATCCTTGTTATCAAATTTTCTTCTCCTAATTACATGTTGCCAGATATTCTTTAACTCCTCCATTCGAACAGGCTTCAGCAAATAATCACAAGCTCCATGAGTAATCCCCTTC
Organism: Hevea brasiliensis; assembly: GCF_030052815.1. Classification (NCBI taxonomy): domain Eukaryota; kingdom Viridiplantae; phylum Streptophyta; class Magnoliopsida; order Malpighiales; family Euphorbiaceae; genus Hevea; species Hevea brasiliensis. The sequence continues at coordinate 115,155,837 of NC_079496.1, read as the reverse complement.
ATCACAAGCTTTGGATCACTATTTGCTGACAACACTACAGACATTTCAACATTTGAATTAGGATCAAGACCTGATCAAACAACCTCATTCTGCAAAAATGTTTGTATAATCTAATAAAATCATATAAAATTATGCTCACCCAAATTATAAAACTGAACAGAACATGATTCTAATACTCAGTTTCAGAATCAACTTAAAATATGGGTTTAAACTAATAGAGAAATCACTAAACTTCCAAGAAATATTGCAAATTTGGAAATGGCACAAAATTGAAAATTTCAATTTGTCTGCTAAAAATTTAATGATAATATGTAGAATCTGTAACATATTTTCAATCAACAAAACCAAGAAAAGACCAATGTGTAATGTTTTTGGCTCACTTATGACAGGTAGGTCCATCTCAAGCCCCACGAGCTCCAGCAATTTAAAACCATCCATGTCTGGCATATGCACATCACTGATAACCAGGTCAAACTTGTTCTTGTTTTCTCTTAACATCATCAATGCTGCAACTGCCTGACTACTTGTGGTAACTGCACAGTCCAAAATCCATTTTGAATAAAACCAAGTTGTCAAAATCCACAAATAACATAATATATTAAAACATATAAAAGCAGTGAATTATATATACTAATAAGAAAAACAAATCCAGTAATGAGTCACACCCAATAAATCACAAGACATTGGAAACTTAAGCACAGAACGAATCTATCTAAATCTTCAATTTAAAACGAGGGCCAATCAACTCAGTGGATCCTACAGTTTCAATAATTATAAAACACTTAAACCAAAATCATATAAAGCTGGTGAGAGACGGTAAATATTCAAAAGCGCCACTGAGCTTTATCACAATAATGAAGAATAAAATATTATTAAAGTATATGCATATCCAAGGGCCCATCTCGCAAAAGAAAGATATGGAATAGAAAACACACTTAGAAGAAAACAAAGGGAGTAAAGAAAACAAGAGAGAAGTTCAATTGAGCCAACAATTGGCACAGATTTCATATTTCACGCAGATAGTGGATAAATTGGGATGTAAAACCAAATTAGCCAATCAGCAAACAAACATCAAAATCATAACAAGAAAGCACGAATCCAAAAACCCAAGTCCGAAAACTAATAAAAGAGTGAATGAAATAACACAAAAACGAGGATAAAAGGAGGAAAAAAAAAAAAAAAAAAGAACAGACCATGGTATTGGCATCGACGAAGCAGAGTCTCTAGCAGTAAGAGGCAAGTAGGGTCATCGTCAACGGCTAAAACCCTCATTCCAATAGGAAACTGGTCTCCGGGTGCTCCAATTCCTTGCTCTACAGTCATTTTCTCTAATTTCTCTCTTCACTCTTGAGAAAAATGAAAAATTGACAAAACACTGTATTTGGTCTTCAAAACTCAGAATTGAACAAAACCCAGAAGCTAAAACAAAAGACAGAGATTAAAAGATGAGAAATTTGAGAGAGAAACTGATTAAAGAAGGTGGAATCTATATTAGAAAGAAAAACACATACAAGTTTTTTTCTACTTTCTTAACCATGAAAATAGAGATTCTGATTGAACAACTTCACTGTAAATCTATAGTATAAAGTTTTTACCAATTTTGGCTTCTTACGTGTACTGCACACACGCGATTGATATGATGAATTTTGTCCTGTTTACGATATTGGTTATTACTTGTCCGAATGCAGTATTAATAATTTTAATTTATATCTATTTTTAATTTTAATATATAAAAATAATATATCTTAAATTTATTTTATTAATCATTTTATATTTTATTATTTTTTATTTCTCAAATTTTATATTAAAATATTCATAATAGAAATAATTAAAAATTTATCCATAAAATATAAATATAAATATGTATAATTAATGTTATAAAAGAGAATATCAGAAATTAAGCATTTATTTTTAGGTATCAAATTCTTACTTTATAGTTATTTTACTATTAGATACTACTATTTATTTTATAGTAGAAATATAAAATATTTATATTTAAACAAAAAAATACGATTAATATTTTATATATCACTTTCTTTTAATCTGTATAATTATTATATAAATAAATGAGACATAAGATAATATTGTTCTGATAGATGAGACACGAGAATCAGTCAATAGAAAGTTAGAACTTTGGAGAAGTACTCTAGAGTCAAAGAGTTTTAAGTTAAGTAGAACGAAGACAGATACATGCATTGCAAGTTCAGTGAATGCCAAATTGGTGATAGAGAATGAGTTAGTTTAAATGGAGCGGTACTTTCCCAAAGTAATCACTTTAAATATCTAGGTTCAGTCCTTCAAGTAGATGAGGGATGTGATATGGTAGTGAGTGTTGGATATTGAAAGAGTCATATGCATCTAAGATAATAGTTGCAGAGATGAGAATGTTAAGGTGGATGAGTGGCCATACTAGACTAGATAAAGTCCGTAATGAGAGTATTAGAGAAAAGGTAGGAGTAGTGCCAATTGAAGATAAGTTGAGAGAAGGGAGATTAAGGTGGTTTGGTCATGTGAAGCGTAGACATACGGAGGCTCCAGTTAAACAAGTAGAGCACATTAAGTTAGAGGATAGAAAGAAAAAAAAGGGTAGACCTAAATTGACTTGGAGGAAAGTAGTACAACATGACCTAAAAACATTATATATTTCTGAGGATTTAACCCAAAATCGTTCAGAGTGGAGAAAGCGAATCCATATAGTGGACCTCAAATTTTTTGGATTAAGACTTAGTTGAGTTGAGTTGAGTTGAGTTAGTAAAAAAATAGCTTCACACTATATGAGTATTTAAATATTTTTTAAATTTATTTTAAATATTATTAAAAAAATATGTTATTGTTTTAATGTTATTAAGTCAAAATATATTTAAACTAAAATAAAATTAATATTTACAAAATTTTAATAATTTTTTTAATAATCTTTCAAATAATAATATTTTTTTAAAATTAATTAATTTTTAAATTTCATTTCAAGTAATTAATTTCTCAGTATGTTTTCTTTATTTATATTTATAATACCTTAGTTTTAGCATTATTAAATTTGAAATTTGCCTTTTTAAAAAAAAATAATAATAAATAGAGTTTTAAGGTGGACTTCGAATAAATCGAAGGTTAAGAAAAAAAAAGAGTTTTTGAAGGCAATGTAAATATTTAATATTTTTTTTTTAATTTTTATTATTTACATTCTAAAACAACTCATAAGTCAAGTTGAAAGGTTAAACTCCATTTTTATTTATAGTCCCTCTAATAAAAGATGACAACGGATTAGATCAAATTTTAATGAAATGGATTTGAGTATTATATATATAATTGAGATAAATTAGAATTTGATGATTAATACACTTGACGGGTCAAGTGTTCAAATTTTATATATTTGATATTATTATTAGAATTTATTTATATAAATAATTAATTAAATATAAAATATATATTATATTTTAAATAAATAGAATTTAAATATTTTATTAAAATTATTAAAATTTTAAAATATAAATTATTAATAAAAAAATTATTTTTTATGTAAATTATTATCTAAAAATATATAAAATTAAAAGAATTTGAATACTTTTTGAATAATAATAATCAAATTTAAATAATTGATAATAAATTTTAATATATTTTAAAATAAATTTAAATAATAAAAATATTAATCAAGTTCAAATTTCAGCACGGTGATATTTGCAAGCACCCTACCCTCTGCATCAATTCAATATGTCTCTTTATAGTAAATTTGCTGAAATTATATTGAAATTTTGAGAATTTTGTTAAAATTTATGTCGAGAATTTGTTAATGATTATGCTGAAAATTTGAGGATTTATGTTGAGAATTGACCGGGGTTGATTTTGTTCTTGGTTGAGTGGGGAGAAGAGTGAAAACGGCATTATTTTTAGTGAAAACGGCATTATCTTTTTGGTATTCTACATAAAATCATCCAATTAAACCATTTTAATTCAATTCAGTTTAATTTAATTTCTTTATTATTCAATTCAATACAATTTTCATTTTACATTATTTCAATAATTTAGTTTCCAAGTTCAATTTAAAGCCCAACTAATCAATTGTACACCTTTAAGAAAATGTTGAAAAAGTCAAAACCCAATTCAGAAGTTAATGAAATTAATTAATGCAGTAGAAAAAGCTTGGAATATCCATATTTTTCCCACATGAAGGAAATTCTATGTTACCCTCTTTTTTCTTCTGGACAGAGACGTTGATTTTTGTATATTTGGCAGAATTATAAGTCCTTTTCATTTCATGATTCTGAGAACTACAATGTCTTTTGTAGATGCCCAAAGGTTCACTATATTTTAAATGTGTTAAATATATATATATATATATATATATATATATATATATATATATATAAGTAAAACGTCGGCAAAGTCTATAATGAGAGTAAAGCGTTCTCAACGAAAATTTTCTCTATTTACAAATATCGAATATTTATTTTTATTTTAGAGATACAAAATCTTTCACCACCCATACTAATTTTGTTATTAAATATTTCTTATATCATATATAATCTATATATCTACTTAGAATTTTAACTTTGACTACGTATTTATTAAGAAATAATATAAAAACTATTATTAATATTTAGCATTAATATTTTTTGATATCTAAATTAATTCGAAGGAGAATCGACAACTTTCAATTTAAGTGAAACAAAAATTGAAATTGAATTATTTATAGGTTATTCTAAAAGGGTGTTCATTATAATTTATAAACTAATCAATCCTAAAAGTTATTAATATTTTTTTTACTTAAAATAAATTTAGAAATTTTAATTATTAGATTTATCTTATATTTTTCATGAAATAAATGCAATCTAAATGTGTGTGTGTGTGTTTTTTTTTTTTTTTCTTGTTTCTGTCACTATATTTTGAGTAAGTTCTTTCGTTCTTTCTAGGAATTGAACATCTAAATCATATACTTGCAGAGAGGGAGAAAGAGATTTTCGCTTTCTCCACCAAAGTTACTTTCCAAAGGTTGGTGGTGAGAGGGAGAGAGAGAGATAGAGCCAAGGAGAAAATATATAGTGAAAGAAAATGTAGCAAATAAGAAGGCACTTGAATGCCCACCAGTATGAATGTGGAGAAGAGTGGGTTCCAGATATATAATTGTCCCATATTATTAGATGATGTGATGTATATATCTTTTATTTTTTTACATTAAGAGATGTTCTTATCACTTGAATTCCTCTAAGTGCCTTTTAATAATTCTCTTTAAATCATTCATTATCTCTCATTCTGCTCAGTGCTCAATGACTTGAGATGACACTATGTCTGCAGCTTCTCTGCTTCTTCTTTTAATTGGTAAGCAGCTAGATGTCCATATTTTGATGATATACATACTATTTCTTCAAGTTAAAAGCAGAGTAAGCATGATTGTCATGAGCGTTGTTTTTAAGCGGAGATTTAATTTCCAAAAATTTGTATAATATTTTTTAATCTTTACAAGTAATATATTCTTGATCTAATTTTACCAACTAAATTTTTCTTTTTTCTAAATGATTTTAAAAGTATTCCATTTAAAATATTTAAAAAATCATTATTATTATTATTATTATTATTATTATTATTATTATTATTATGTTCCTTAACATAATTAATATGATTATTTTAGGATTGTGCACTTAACATCTTGTCAAAAGTTTAAATTATTAACAGAGACACAATTCTAACTCTAACCCCTTATAGCATAGCAACTTAAGTGCTATAGGTCAAAGAGATTTAGACGATATGTTGGCTTATTGTATTATCTCCACTTAATGTCAACAATTCTCCAGTACTAATTATAGGATCAAGCATTTACTACCATGCAAAAAACTTAAGCTGCTAGCAGAGGTATATTCTAATCTAGCGTAGCAACTCAGGTGCCATAGATCGAAAGGATTTAAATAGACTGATCTACTGAACTATCTCCACTTAATGCCAATAATTATTATTAGGTGTTCTCAAAAATAATAAAGAAATAAAACTATCATCCTCATTAATTAATTTATTCCTATTAGATATATAATTATAAATATTAAAAGTTAACATTTTCAATTATATTTTTTTACTGTTAATTATAATGTTGAATTAAAAATAATTAATTATTGATTACTAATATTGATTTATTATAACCAAATAAAATAAAATAAAATAAAGGAATTTGGTTTTTTGGAATTGATTCTCATTTCAGCCACATATAATGAGATCCTCCATAGCTAGCTACACACACACAATGTGGATACATGCAAGATCCCAACAATTAACCTTTTTTTTTTTAAATGATCATACAAAGGAGCATCCTTTGACTCCTAGTAAAATTCAAATGGGGATTTCAGCTTTTGCATGACAAAGAGAGAATCGGGTAGATAATCCTTTATTATTATCACTCAATATATAAAAGTGAATCAATGTATAAAGTACCCTCTTAAAGATTTGTGAGCCAAGTGTATAAGGAGATATTTTTTGATGGTTTTATGAAAAGATACACTTATAGATTTGAAAATATATTTAACTTAAAATTTTGAGATAACAAGTTCTTGCTTTTTATATTTCTCTCTTTTCTTAAAAAAAATTTCGATTGGCCTATTTCTCCTTAAACAGAAGCACAGAAGAATACCTTTCTACTCCATTGAACCTACTAAGAGACTTTCAACTCTTATTTTTACATGTCAGAGCACTATAAGAATCATCGACTACCATCTCCATATTCATCCTTGTTGAACCATCATCTCGGCTATCACTTGTTATAGAGCCCAAAGCGCCAAGGAGATTATTTTTAATGAGCCTTATGAAAAAATACATTCATAAATTTGATATCATATCTGATCAAAAACCTTAAGACAATGAGTTTATCAATTTTTTCACTTATATATTTTTCATTTATCCTACCTCTTTTCAACGTAAAAATTCTAATATTTGAATATTCTTAACATATCTCATATTTATAATTAAAAAAAAATTGATACACGCAATTTTATTTTTACTTTGTGAAAGTTTAGAAGGATTATTTTCTAGCATGAATGCATGACTTAAATCACAAAACCTCAAGATTTTGCACCCAACATGAATCTTCAACATATATATATATTCTCAGGCACGAATTCAAATGGTATAAGAGAAAGAGAAAGGAGGGCCAACATGAGACACTGTATATCGAGTATAATTTTACATAAACAAATTTAATAATTTTAAATTAAATATTTATATCAAATATACAACTGAATTAAAACTCATTGGTGATTTATAGTCTGTAACTTGTAAATTTAGGGATTCTATATAGTTGAATTTGAAAATAATTCAAGAACTTTGATTGCAAGAAATCTCTGAACATATTTGTCTAAATAGCATTCAGAATAATGGAAAAAACAGAATTGAAGTTATCCTTTTATGCTTGGAACATTGATGAATAATAAAAAAAATTAAATTATTTAAGTGGTGAAAATCTAGCCACAATAGTATACAATAAGCCAATTACAGGAATTCAATTTAGTATAATAATAATAATAATAATAATAATAATAATAATAATAATAATAATAATAATAAATTGGATTCATTTATCAAAAACCAAAATTGACATTCAAAGTACTCTTACAAAAATTCAATTTTGGTTATCTATTAGAAATAATAAATGCAGTGAAGTTAGGCCAATGAAGTTCGCAGCATATTGGATTAACCCAATCAAGAAAATTATTTAGGGTCTGTTTGGCATTATTGTAATATTTTATTATTGCTGTTTTAAAACTGTTATTTATGAAACTGCTGTTATAAAAAAGTAGTTTACATGTTTGGTAATAAAATAGAAAATTGTTGTTAATCCAAAAAGTTATTTGTTATGTGTTTGGTTAAAATTGCTATTTAAATTAATGTTAGAGGCTAAATTATAAAAAAGGACTAACTATAAATATATTATTTTAATTTTATTAACAATTAACCATTTATTTAATTCCTATTATTTTTTTAAATTATATAATAAAATGTATTTAATTTTAAAAAATTTATTATTATTTAAATTTTAATAAACATTAATAAAATCTTTCATTAATATTTTGCAAAATAATTAGCAAAACTAATATGTCATCTACTTAATTAAAAAGTATAAATATTTATTACAGTTAATTTTTACGTGTCATTAAACTACTTGCAATTTGATCGCGAATGATATTCATATACGATGATTCATTGTCTCTATGACTATCAATTGGAATACCTTCGACATCAGTCAAGGTGTTGAAAGGCACATATTCAGGATTCCTATTAAATATTTAAAAAACTCTATCACATCTTGCTCTCTTTCTGATATAATTGTGTAAAGCCATAAAAGTAACAACAATTTTCATTCGTACTTTAAAAGGGTAGGCAGGCATATTATCCAAAATATGCCAAATATTTTTTCATGCCCCAAATGTCTTTTCAATTACACTTCGCAATGAAGAATGTGCACGATTAAAAATTTCTTCTTGTCTTGATGGTGGTTGACCACGTCTAAAATATGGTAAATGATATCTCGTATCTTTATAAGGTTTAAGATAAACCTTCATATTTGGATATCCAGAGTCAACCAAATAATATTTTCCTAGAATTCATTAACAATATTTTATAGTTAAAATAATATGCGTAATAAAAAAAATGTTCCTTAAAAATTGAGGTTTCTTGTAAAATACCTTCAGGGGGTTTTGGAAATTTAATAACTGGATCATTAATAGCTGCTAAGAAAATTCTTAAATCGTGCGTTGTTCCTTCCTATCCTGCCCACACAAATGTAAATTGCATATCAAAACTACAAGCAACCATAATGTTTTGTGTCGGAATTCCCTTTCTCCCAATGTATGGAATTTGCTCTTCTGGAGCAATACTCGCTCACACATGTGTATCATCAATTGCATCGACACAGTCCTATAGAGAGTGTATAAACTAATCAGATACAAATTATTTTAAGTTAAGATATTTTTGAAAAAATGATTGAGATAAAAACACATTACCTTAAAATGAGGCATGTATCTTCTATCATTTAAAATCTCTGGTGGCGTGACACTGAACTCAGGATCTATAGGCTTTATCATATCCATTGACATTAAATAGACAGCATGTAATACTTACCTAAAGAGTCAACTAATTATTTCATCAGAATGTTGAAATTTACCTAAAGAGTCAACTAATTATTTCATCAGAATGTTGAAATCTTTCTCGTGCATGCCTATTTGAAGCATTAAGGGCAAGAGTGTATAGAAATATTGCAACTTTTTTCATCACAGACATCCTTCTTGATGATTTCAACCCATATTTACTTTCCAAGTTGAAACATAATTGTATCATTATATCTTTGTGTATCCTAAACATATTAACACAATGATCTTGATGGCCTTGTAATACCTCCAACAACCATTTCAAACCTGTTTGGTAAGAAACCTTGCAAGTCTCTTTATATATATATTTATAAAAATATTCAGTAATAGCACCCACAGTTGCTATTACTAGTTGCCAAGTTTCATCATCATCCTCATCATTATCAAGAGCATTCAATGCTTCCTCCTCTTCATCATTAATATTATTTTGCACATCAATATCCATATCTAGAAAGAACAACATAAATATATTATTACTAATATGCAAGCCAAATTAATATAATTAAAACAACATATATATTAAAAAATTCAACACATCTCACATAATACAAAGTACACAGCATAAAAGTTTATTCTACATAATACAAAGAAGTTCTATATAGTGAACAATAAAAATTTTACATTTTAGCCTTAGCTTGATGATGCTTCAACCAAGTTAATCTTGCTTTAGGTTTTTTAATGGAAGCAAACATCTCTCTTTTTGACTTTATTTCTAAAAATTCAGTAGCAAACAACTAGAGCTCATTTCCTTCCTCAATTTCTGGCAAGGCATCTAGCTGCTCATATACTTTAGGTATAGTACATCCAGGTAAATCATTCCTCTTAGAAGTAATAGTACCTCTACTCTCAACTGTTGTAACTAGTCTATCAATTTGTTCCGATAACTTAACCGAACCACTAGATTGCATCTTCATTCTTTTTGCCTTGTTATCCTTTTTACCTTGCTTGCTTGACATGTCTACCCTTTTACCTTTTTTACCTTGAATTTGTTCTATTGCTGGGCCATCATTGCGCATCCTTTGGGTGCCTTGAATTTCATTGTTAACTCTTTGATCCAAGTCCTTATGAAAATTAGATTCCTCCTCAAAGTCACCAGTTCCTTCCAATCGAATAGCATCCTCTCTATGTGCTTTCTCAATATTATCACCTAGACCATCATCATCATCATCTAACAACACACCAATGGATGGAGCCCAAGTGTAACACCCCAAAATTTTATTATTTATGAGTATTTTTGGTATTTTAATTTTATTTAAATTTTAGAAATTTTTTTGAGATTTTTCGGATTTTAAAAATCGGGTTCGATTTTCCGAAAATATAAACTTTGATGATTTTTAAAAATTAATTTAAAGACCACGTGGCAAAACTAAAAATATATTTGGAGTCTACGTATTTTTCTGAGTTTTATGGAATTTTTTCGGAATTTTTGGACCTCGTTTTTGGTCCCGATGCAGAGTAAAAATTCAAAATTTTGTATTTTGAATCGAACCGGCCGAATCGAACCGGACCGGATCGGACCGGTCTCTTCTCTTTTTCTTCCTTCCGCGCGCGACGTTCCCTCCCCTCTTCTCTCTCTCGTTTCTCTCTCCTCTCCACCCCACCGCTTTCAACCAAAGATACCGGCCGAAACGCGCGAAGCCTTCCCCACAAGACGCCGCTCAGCTTCCCCGGCCAAATCCGGCCGATCCGGCCACCGATTGGACCGTGTCTTGTGTCCAAAATCATCGTCTCCTCGAGAGCTTTCGTTCGACACCAAGAACGCAGAAATCCATCTAGCGGATTGTCCGATTTTTGCTCGGGAAGATTTTAGCCCATTTCGACTTTTGGGATAGATTTCTAAAACCGTGAATCCCACGAGAAACCGAGGCCACCAAAGACGCTCCATTCGCCGAGAGCTTCGCAACGACATAAATTTTGAATTTTTCGACATCGTTTTCGATGGGTCCCACGAAACTTCGATGTATTTTCGAGCATTAAATGAGCTTAGAAAATTCTGAAAAATTTATGTACTAACCCCGTGTTATGGGCTTCGTAGGTATCCTCGATTCGCGGAAATTCGACGATTGATCATTACGCAAATTTCGCCGGGCGGACCCATTACCGGAAAAGTCTCCGAATTGGGCCGAGGTTTTGGCTAGCCCCCCCATTGTCAGACGCCCCGAGCGCGTTCCCGAAGTCGGAATCGGCAAAGGTAAACCTGAACCTTGTTTTTTCATAATTTTCTAGTGCTTAAATAGGATTAAAAATCCATAAAATATTGGTGGTAGCTTAGAAAATTACGATTCTTTTTGCAATAGCTTAGTAATATTGCTAAGGACCGCGGGGCAAAGTTTTATAATTTTTAGAGCTTGTTTGGGTAGTTTTTGCAAAAATGATCAATAATAAGGACTAAATTGAAATTTTGCGTATTGTGATGGATGACTGATTTGATGAGCCCAGGAGGGGCTGTGTGATATGATTGAACTGTGGATATATGGATTGGATGAGGGAGCTGAGCTCCCATTTATTTTATGTTGATGAGTATGTGGAGGGTGAGCTGAGCTCCCCAAATGACTATATATTGTGTTTACAGGTCGGGTGAGTCGAAAACTCCCCGTTGGTAAGTCCATTTTATGGCCGGACTCTGTCCGTTTGTTTTCTTGAAATTGGGCCCAAATGGGCCTTAGAGTTGGGTAAATGAATAGTTAAGGCTTACTACGGGCCTCGGGGGCTTTAGGCTGGCCTAGGTCCTAGTGCCGGTCCGGCCCATAGGTTGGGTCGTGACAAATGTGGTATCAGAGCTTAGGCTCCAGATTCTTAGGGAATGTTGTCTAAAGTGTTGGGAAGAGTCTACTAGGAGTCACATGCGGAAATATAGGGTCCACATTCGTCTTGCATTGTCATCTTTGCTTCTAGTTTCTGCTCCATATGTTATGTATAAATATGAGTCTATAGAGTGTAATGAGCGCTTTGAATTTTTGTGGGCTAATGTCTGAATTTCAGGAAAATGCGTAGAAGGTGAGAGCCGCCATCGCACTGCAACCAGATATGCCCGACGAGGTGTCGGACAGATGAGGCGCCGCCAGGAGGCGAGGTAGAGGCCTAGAGTCGCTCAAGTAGAAGAGCACGCCTACGCTCAGAACAGTCTTTCATGGCACAGGTCCCATGGACCCCATGGCGCCTACTCTTCAGAGAACCATCGACATGATGGCACAGTATATGGTCCACCCTCCACAGCAGCAGCAGTCCACCGCACCAAGAGAGGAATCTTACAAACAGATCATAAACTTCAAGAAGTTGGTGCCTGGAACTTATGATGTGTCAGACGATGCATATCGGTTTTTAGATTCCTGCATACAGGGAGGAACAGAATTACAGTTGACTGATAGAAGACTGATAGAGTGTGTGCAGCATGTCATGGGGCCTATGCCTAGACAATGGATGAATGACTACGTGTTACCTCGGATGGAGGGATTGACATGGGCTCAGTTTGTAGAACTTTTTATCAATCGGTTTGTGCCAGAAAGCTTTAGAGATCAGAAGCAGTGGGCCTTTGAGGCCTTAAGACAGAATGGCAGGTCTGTAGATGAATATGCTACAGAATTTCTGAAATTGAGCAGATATGCCCCTATAGCAGTATCTACAGAGACTATGAAGGTGAAAAGATTCCTAAAGGGGCTTGACAGGAGGTATGCGAACCTAGCCATGATGTCTGATCAGTCTTTTGACGTGGTAGTTGATCGAGCTAGACAGATTGAGATTAGTTATGCTGTGGATGATAGCGGTAGAGCAAAGAAAAACAGAGTGGAGGGTTCTTCAGGTGTTCCCCACATGGGTACTACGGATAGTGGTGGCCAAACTACTTACAGAGGAAGAAGCAGGAATAAGAAGAGTGGTTTTAGACACAAATCCCGAGGGTTCGCACTGTGGATCCAAGGGTGGTGGCAGAGAGTACAGCGAGCCTGCTCTGGTTCAGGATCCTCTTTGGCACCTTGTGCACAGTGTGGAAGAGGACATTCAGGACCTTGTTTGATGGGTTCAGGAGTATGCTTCAGGTGTGGCCAACCAGGTCACTTTGCTAGGGAATGCCCCGTGTTCAGCGAGCCACAGATGGGGTCACAGGGTTCTGTTGCAAATGTTCCTCGCCAGTTGTATCCGGGTACTTCCAACATGGCAGGCCGAGGACAAGGGGGACGTGGATTTGGAGGCGATCAGAGGTAGAAGCGATGATCGTGGTTACGCCACTCGTAGGGTCAAGCTCGGGTTTTCACCGACCCACCAGGATGCTCAGCTTCCAATGCACAGGCGTGCTGTGGCGGTATTCTTACAGTCTGTTCTTATGAGGCTCGTGTTTTGATAGATCCGGTGCTACGCACTCATTTGTCTCCCCGTGTTTGCCATGAGGTTGGGTAGAAACCCCGCAACTTTAGAGTACCCTTTGTCAAGAGCTACCCCACTTAGTGTCATCTTAGATGTAGATATGGTTTTTCCGGTTAGCCAGTGGTAGTGGATGGAAAGATCCTCCCACAGACTTGGTTCCTCTACCTAATGGATTTCATGTAATCTCGGGATGGATTGGTTGGCAACTCATTTTGCCACCTTAGACTGCAGGAACAAAGGTGTATTTCCACATACCGTGTGGAAGAGTTTAACTTTGATGGTGACAGAGCGTGGCTCGTATAATTTGGTGTCGCAATTAGTGCTAGAAAAATGTTGAGGCGGGATGCCAAGGGTATTTGGCATTGGTGAGAGATACATCCGTAGAAGGTGTCGATGGAAAATGTTCCTGTTGTCGAGAATTCATGGATGTCTTCCTCGAGGAGCTTCGTGGTTGCCACCAGGGAAGGGAAATAGAGTTTTGCATTGATGTTGTCGGCGGTACAAACCCCATATCGATGCCACCTTACAGATGGCACCAGCAGAATTGAAAGAGCTGAAGGAGCAACTACAGGAGCGGTTGGACAAGGGTTTTATACGTCCGAGCACTTCACCTTGGGGCGCTCCTGTTTTATATGTGAGAAAGAAGGATGGGTCATTGAGGTTGTGTATCGACTACGACGGTGAACAAGGTCACCGTGAAGAACAAGTATCCACTTCCTGATCGATGATTTGTTTGATCACCAAGGAGCTAGATTCTTTCCAAGATAGACTTGCGATCAGTGCTACCATCGCTTGAGAATCAGGAATGAGGACGTGTCCAAAACGGCTTTCAGGACAAGATATGGTCATTATGAGTTCTTGGTGATGTCTTTTGGACTCACTAATGCACCAGCAGCCTTCATGGACTTGATGAACATGGTGTTCAAGCCATTTTTGGACCGTTTTGTCATCGTATTCATAGATGACATTTTGGTATACTCTCGGACCGAGGAAGAACACGTGTGGCACTTGAGGATGGTGTTGCAGATGTTGAGGGAGCACCAGCTATATGCCAAATTTTCAAAATGTGAATTTTGGCTAGAAAGCATCTCATTCTTGGGAAACGTTTAATCTAGTGACTTCATTCAAGTGGATCCCAATACAATTGAAGTCAGAATCGATTGGCTTAGGCCTACAATCCACCGAGGTGCGAAGTTTTCCAGGTTTAGCCGCTACTATAGGCGTTTTGTACAAGATTTCTCGAATAGCGGCTCCCTAACTAAGTTGACCAGGAAGAATGTTCCATTCAATTGGACAGATGACTGTGAGGTGAGTTTCCAGAAGCTTAAGGAGTGTTTAACCACTGCCCCTGTGTTGACACTACCTGTGAGTGGTGAAGGATACACTGTGTATTGTGACGTCTCTAGAGTTGGCCTAGGGTGTGTTTTGATGCAGAATGGGAAGGTAGTGGCTTATGCTTCAAGGCAGCTGAAGAGGCATGAGCAGAACTACCCCACCTATGATTTGGAAATGGCGGCTGTAGTCTTTGCACTAAAAATCTGGAGACACTACCTGTATGGTGAAGTGTGCGAGATATACACCGACCATAAGAGTTTGAAGTACATCTTCCAACAGAGGGACTTGAACTTGAGACAGAGGAGATGGATGGAGCTTCTGAAAGACTATGATTGCACCATCCAGTACCACCCGGGAAAAGCCAATATTGTGGCAGATGCCTTGAGCAGAAAATCTTCTGGCAGTTTAGCGCACATTTCAGTAGAGAAGAGACCATTGATTCAGGAGGTACACGAGTTGATGGATCAAGGTTTAATCCTAGATCTTTCAGATGAGGGGGTATTGTTGGCTCACTTTTCAGTGAGGCCAGACTTGAGGGACAGAGTTAGAGTTTCCCAGCACAGAGACCAACAATTGATGAAGATTATAGAAAGAGTACAGCAAGGTGAAGGTGGTAAGTTTGGATTTGCCAATGATGGCGCCCTAGTGCAAGGTTCTAGGATATGTGTGCCCGATGTGGACAACCTCAGGAATGAAATCATGCGAGAGGCACACTACACACTGTACAGTGTCCACCCAGGTTCCACCAAGATGTACCATGAAGTGAAAGATAGCTATTGGTGGAATGGCATGAAGAGAGACATAGCAGACTTTGTGTCCAAGTGCTTGACTTGTCAGAAGGTGAAGTTTGAACACCGAGACCGTCGGAAGCTGCAAGAGCTCCCTATCCCGAATGGAAGTGGAAAATGATCACTATGGATTTTGTGGTTGCCTCGTACACACGAGGATATGACTCGATATGGGTAATTGTAGACCGCTTGACCAAATCGGCTCACTTCTTACCGTAAAGACTACATACTGCACAAGATGCGGCTCTACATTCGAGAAATAGTCGATTGCATGGAGTTCCGCCCATAATATCCGATGAGGGCCCCGTTCACTTCTTACGGCTCGAGAAAGTTGCGGAGGCACTTGGCACACGCTGAACTTGAAGATGACCTTCCACCCTCAGAAAGGACAATCCAAACATCGAAGACATGCTTCGCATGAGTGTCTTGGATTTTGGAGGTCAATGGGATGAGCACTAGCTTTGGTGGAGTTTGCCTACAACAACGATTACCACTCCGGATAGGGATGGCACCCTATGAGGCACTATATGGAAGAAAGTGTAGGTCTCCTGTGTTGGACAGAAATGGGGGAAGCGAAGGTGCATGATGTATACCTAGTGCAGTACAATTCAGAGGTAGTTCCTTTAATCGTGGAACAACCGAGGTCAGATGTAAGAGTTATGCGGACCCAGACGGAGGGATGTGGAGTTTGCAGTGGGCGACTATGTATTCCTGAAGGTTTCTCCAATGAAGGGAGTCATGAGATTTGGAAAGAAGGGCAAGTTGGCACCTCGGTATATTGGACCTTTTGAGGTTACTGATAGAATTGGAGCAGTTGCCTACCGGTTGGAGCTACCACCCAACCTTTCTCACGTTCATCATGTGTTTCACATCTCCATGCTCAGGAAATACATTCCCGATCCTTCTCATGTACTGCAGCCGGATGTGATAGAGCTAAAAGAGAACTTGACATTTGAGGAGCAACCTGTAGCCATAGTGGACTACCAAGTAAGACAGCTAAGATCCAAACAGATCCCTATGGTTAAGGTTTTGTGGAAGAGTCAGTCAGTGGAAGAGTGCACCTAGGAGTCAGAACGGGACATGCGTAGCAAGTACCCTTACTTGTTCAATGTATAATCATGTACTTTATTCTGTCTTGTGTAAAAATTCGAGGACGAATTTTCTGTAAGGGGGAAGAATGTAACACCCCAAAATTTTATTATTTATGAGTATTTTTGGTATTTTAATTTTATTTAAATTTTAGGAATTTTTTTGAGATTTTTCGGATTTTAAAAATCGGGTTCGATTTTCTGAAAATATAAACTTTAATGATTTTTAAAAATTAATTTAAAGACCACGTGGCAAAACTAAAAATATATTTGGAGTCTACGTATTTTTCTGAGTTTTATGGAATTTTTTCGGAATTTTTGGACCTCGTTTTCGGTCCCGAGGCAGAGTAAAAATTCAAAATTTTGTATTTCGAATCGAACCGATCGAATCGAACCGGACCGGATCGGACCGGTCGAATCGGACCGGATCGGACCGGTCGAATCGGACCGGTCTCTTCTCTTTTTCTTCCTCCCGCGCGCGACGTTCCCTCCCCTCTTCTCTCTCTCGTTTCTCTCTCCTCTCCACCGCCGGGCCCCAGCGCCAGCCAGCCAGAGCGCCGCCCGCCCACCCACCCCCCCAGCGCCCGCCCACCACGCCGGAAAAAGCCTTCCCCCTGCGCTTCCGCTGATCCGGCCACCGATTGGACCGGGTCTTGTGTCCAAAATCATCTACTCGGCGAGAGCTTTCTATAGACACCAAGAACGCCGAAATCCATCGAGCGGATTGTCCGATTTTTGCTCGGGAAGATTTTAGCCCATTTCGACTTTTGGGCTAGATTTCTCGAAAACCGTGAATCCCACGAGAAAACCGAGGCCACCAGCACGCTCCATTCGTCGAGAGCTTCGAACGACATAAATTTTGAATTTTTCCGACACCATTTTTCGATGGGTCCCACGGAACTTCGCAGTATATTTTCGAGCATTAAATGAGCTTAGAAAATTCTGAAAAATTTATGTACTAACCTCCGTGTTATGGGCTTCGTGTAGGTATCCTCGATTCGCGGAAATTCGACAGTTGATCGGGTCTGCAAATTTGGTATGCGCTCTGGAAAAGTCTCCGAATTGGGCCGAGGTTTTGGCTAGCCCCCCCATTGTCAGACGCCCCGAGCGCGTTCCCGAAGTCGGAATCGGTAAAGGTAAACCCGAACCTTGTTTTTTCGTAATTTTCTAGTGCTTAAATAGGATTAAAAATCCATAAAATATTCGTGGTAGCTTAGAAAATTACGATTCTTTTTGCAATAGCTTAGTAATATTGCTAAGGACAAAGTTTTATAATTTTTAGAGCTTGTTTGGGCAATTTTTGCAAAAATGATCAATAATAAGGACTAAATTGAAATTTTGCGTATTGTGATGGATGACTGATTTGATGGGCCCAGGAGGGGCTGTGTGATATGATTGAACTGTGGATATATGGATTGGATGAGGGAGCTGAGCTCCCATTTATTTTATGTTGATGAGTATGTGGAGGGTGAGCTGAGCTCCCCAAATGACTATATATTGTGTTTACAGGTCGGGTGAGTCGAAAACTCCCCGTTGGTAAGTCCATTTTATGGCCGGACTCTGTCCGTTTGTTTTCTTGAAATTGGGCCCAAATGGGCCTTAGAGTTGGGTAAATGAATAGTTAAGGCTTACTACGGGCCTCGGGGGCTTTAGGCTGGCCCAGGTCCTAGTGCCAGTCTGGCCCATAGGTTGGGTCGTGACACCAAGCATGCTCTCCAGTGGCTACAGTATCCATAAATAAGATGTCATATTTTTCAAGCAATCTTGTTGGTATCCCTTGATTTTGAAACTTTTCAAACAATGGTTTAGCCTACATTTAAAAAAAAAAAAAAGAAATCAAATGCATAAACAAAGATAATTGAATTTATGAAAACATAGACCAACATGAGACTCATATAGCTGGAAATACAAACTAACCTTAATTTTTTCCTCCCACCAATCATCTGAAGCAGAAATTGTATTTTTCTTAACATCCTATCCTAGGCCAGTCTCTTTGCCTATCAATTCTCGAAAAAGTCTCCATTCTTTTTTCATCCAATCCCACTTATTTTTTAATTGAACCTCATCATAATCCAATCAAGTTTCATTATGGAAAGCAGTAAGTAAAAATTTCCATCCTTCCTTGGATAAATGAGACCCAGGTCGAAATCCTTTTTGAATAGCTCGTACACAAATATCAATAAAATTTTCCAATGTCTCTGGTTGCCATTTTGCCTTAGCAGATTTATTTTCATTTGATTGACTTGACGGATTTTGTTTCTGCTTTCCCATTTCTTTTATAACAAAAAAAATTATCAAATCAATACTACAAATTATCATGCTAAAACATATCAAAATAAGTAAATATATCTTTGATAAATTAATATTATGTACAAAGAAATAGTATTTTTTAATAATATTTGAATTAAAAAAAGAATACCTTTTTCGCGTTGACTTGATTGTGTAGCCCATGATGAAGACATGGAACTGTAAAGACATAATCCACAATTTTTATTTAACAAAGTAGAAGAACTTAATTTTAAAATTAAAAAATTATTAGCTTTTTAAGAGCATAAAATTTCAAACTCTATGGATAATATCAAAAATTTATCATCAAATTCAAAGTTACGGCAAAATCCTTGTGATATTTCCTTAATGATTTGAGAAATTAATCCAAGCACAAGTTGATGCCAAAATTGAAACCAACAAGTGTATTATTATTATTGATCACAGTTAATTGAAACTACTTCACAAAATATCATATGAATAACCGATTGAACTCAACATAATCCAAGTGAGGGATCGAGTAAATACAGAATTCCAATACAATAGAAAAGAAAAAAAAAAAAAAAAGAATTCCATGTCCACATACCCTTCCTTCAATGAAGTATTGGGTCTATTGACAACAACACATCCAATAGCATTAGCAAAGTTGGACAGAATTTCACAATATTTCCATTCTAGGTCCTTAAAACTATTACTAAACAAATGTAGAAATTTGAAAACCAATTTCACAATATGTCATAATCTTGGTCCCTAAACTATTACTAAACAAATGCAAAAATCTGGAAACCAATTTCACAATCTCCAAAATATTCATTTTTAAATTAGATTTTCAAGATTTGGGTTTCATAGAAGTACAAAAGTGCAAATCGGAGAAATTTCTTTGAGAAAAAAATGAAAGGAAAAAGTAAAAACATATGAAAGAATGATTATTCGGGATTGCTCCAACCCAAATAAGAGGGAAAAAAATTAGCATAAATAAAAGTGAGAACAGAATAGAGTAATATGAGAAAGCAAAAATTAGTTAAGGTTTGATTTGGGTGGAATTAATTGAAATATTAAAAGCAAAGGAAAAGTAATAGAAGTAAGGGTAAAGAAATTTTGCACCTTAGTAAGTGGAGGACTGCGATCAACAACTGGGTACTGTGGAATTAATAATGTTGTGATATTTGTGTTTATGTTTTCTCTCCTCTCCTTTCTGTTTTTTCCTCTCCCTTGTTGTTCTGAAATGAGAAAGATGAGTATTTATAGTGGCATGATTGTAATATCTCTAAGTTTTTCAAGGGTATTTTGGAGAACATAGAATATCAAAACTGCTGTGCAGTCATTCACAAAACACAAATTCTGAAAAACTGTATTTTTTATGCTTTTATGTAACTCAGTTTTGAATAGACAAAAATAGAGTTTTATTCTTTAAACCAACAGCTTGTAAAGTTGCTTTTTCTCTCAAACCATGATTTTTGTCTTCACACCGCAATCCCAAACGGGACCTTAGTATTTATAGCCCGAAATGGGTATGATCTCGGACCACAATATGGGGTGAACCTTGAAGAATACTATAGTGGTTTTCCTCTAGTTGTAGCTTCATCACCTACAGCTTGTTGTCATTCCTCAAGTAATAAAGCAAAGTTCAAACATTTCTTGATCATTGGCAGGGAATTCCCAGTTTAAATCAAGGCCATCAAATCCATAATTCTTGGAAACTTCAATTGTAGAGTTGATGAAAGTTGCTCATATTTGATGGGTTGAGAAATAGGAGTCTTGATTCACTGGAGGGTTTCGATTTTCAAGCACCAAAGCTGGGGTATGGTTTCTTGGTCGAATGGTGTAACATTAAGCTTGAAGGTGACAGGGTCAACTCAACCAGAAGAAACAAGAAAGGCATAGTAAATGTATGTGAAAGATGACGAAGTATCAATAGAGGAAGGTTCAAGTGCATTGAAAGATGGCCAGTAAGCTGCATTGATGATTCCTTGAGAAACATCAATTGGTGGGTATGCAGGGGAAGCACTATGAGCATTATTATTTTCATCCTAGCAACTTGGAGACAATGGTATAGAATTATAGATGAGTGGACAGATTTGAGATTTCTAGAGACCAATCAACTGCAACTGGGGCTGCTCCATAGGGTGGCAAATTCAACAAGCAACACCATAACCTGGCCAGTAATCCAGACCCATTTAGGATTGAATAAAGGGGCAAATTAATATTTGGTCTACAATACGTTGTTGGACATGGGTTTAGACTCTAATGTTAAGGGCCCAATTCCATAATTTAGTTAGTTTTAAATTGAATTATATTTCGACAATAAATAACAATAACCAAGTATTAATATCAAAAATTAATTGCATCAGTTATATAACTAATATCACATTAATATTTAAAAATTATAAATCTTTTAATAATAAAATATAAATTATAGTCCATGTGAAATTATAAAATTTTAAGCAATACATATACAATGTGTTAATGACCGCTAGAGTATATATTTGAAGGTATATTTTAAAACTTTAATTAGATACCAATAATTATAAAAGACTATTATTAAACAAGATTTTAAATATTTTTCAAAGTGTAATCTCAATGATGATGGGAAAGAAAGATTATAGTCCAGAAACCTCAATACTTCAACTTAGCCATGTCATATCCGACATGCCATGATGGGATAGAGGGAGAGACAGAGAGTAATGTAATGAAAACCCATGTATGTATCATGGGTTTCAGAGCACAATAGGGTTTTTGTTGTCCTCTTCCAATTTCATTGTGTCTTTTGCATACCCAAATCTCATGTTCAAATCGATTAGACAAGTATAAATTGTTCATAGGATCACATGGGGGTGTTTGTAATTCCAAACCCAATGATAAAAGAAAGTGACTAAAATGCCAAAATAATCCTCTATCTTTATTTCCTTCTCTTTCAAGCCCTTTCCAGGTGGGTTTTGGATTGGCTACAAGAAGTGGGTAAATAAATTAAAAAGTAGACCCAAGATTATGTATATCCCAAGGTGGTTAACTTGGGATTTGGTCATATCAAACCAATAATACTCTAGTTTAGAACTAATCATGCAATTGCTCCACATCAGCTCCACCATTTATTTGTCGGCCATTTGTCACTGTACCCACCATTATAGCACATATAACAAACCACTTAAGATGATGCCTTGGCCTTACCCCCTTTCATATGTGTTAAGGAAGTGGAAGGGAAGAAGGGCCTTCCAGCATGGAAAACTTTTAGTATTAAAAACCTGAAATGTGTGACAATCAGGCTGTCTGTTTGATCTTTCGCTCTATTTAAGGGGTAGGTAAGGGTGGCAATTCGGATCAATGGCTCATGGTCATGTCGACAAACGAATATGACACCAACGTGGTTAAGAATTGATAAGATGCTAACGTTATTAATAAATCATATTAAAATTTTAAAGATAAATAAATTTTTTTTACTGTATGAATTATATAATATAATACGATTTATTTAATAAGAGTCAACTCATTTAATAAGATTTCACACAACTTAATTTATTTGATATAATTTAATTAATTTAACACGATTTAATATAATTTATTTAACGCAATTTAATACTTATAATCTTTATAAATTAATATTTTACGTGAAATTTATACAGTAACACGCTATCTAACATTAAATAAACAAAATATTTCAATATTTAGCAAATTAATATTTGAGAAGAAGATTAAATAAATCTTATATTTTTAGTCATGACTCAATAAGTCAAAAATTAAGTTTTGGACCAAATAAGACTTTATATTTTCTAATTAAGGTGAAATAAATAAGCACTTAATCAAATATTTTTTAATAATATAATATTATTTTTTTCTCAATTTTTAAATATTAAAAATTATTTATTATTCATAGTTAATAAAATAAAATAAAGAAAATAAAGAACATGATGAATAAAATTATTTAATATTAAAACTATTATTTTAAATATTTTATTATTAAAAACGAAGAAAATAATATTTTATTAGATAAAAACTTATTTGACTTTAACTAAAAAATATATTAACTTATTTGACCCAAAACTTAATTTTAAATTTATTTGACCCTCACTTGAAAGTGTAAATATTTATTTTTTTATTAATATTTAAAAAAATACTTGTAAAACTATATAATTTTTAATTTGTTATATAAATTCATAAATTAAATAAATTTTAATTAAAAAATAAGAATCAACCATGATAAAGCTCTAATATAATAAAAAATTAAATTTATATTTATTAATTTATCATTTTTTTAATTATATAATTTAAGGTTTAATGAGTAAAAATAAATTGACATGTCAAAATGGATTAGTGGGTCACAAATTAACACACAATACTGATAATAAAATATATCATATCCGTGCCAAATTAGATTAGTGGGTCAATTCGCCACACAAAAATAATGATTGACATGTTATAGATAGATCAATCCAAATACAAATAAGTTCAGCTCAAATTTACTATTTTCGTATCATATTCATGGATCGCGTGTAAAATTATCACTCCTAAGCGCAATAGGTCTTGACTTTGAGTCCCATTTACCTATTCTAATTCCTTGTTTACGTTTATAGATGTTAAACTATCCATGAATGATGAATGAAGATTGGAGAGCAAAGTAGAACCAATTAATCTTGCCTTTTTATAATGGCCAGCTAAATAATTGGACAGAAGACTTACAAAGACATCAACTCAACCGTGCAGTGTCTAAACAGGATTCTGATCAAATGGCGTTTCTATTTTGCAATGCACATACCAATACTAGAAACATCCATGAAAAGGGGATGACCCACAAAAAGTAAAGAGAAAAACACACTTGAACAAACCCAGTAACATAGTACCATTATATGATGGAACTCAAAGTACACACGAAGGGGTGGGAAAGATTGTGTGGTCAACCAAAAAAATCTAGTCTGTCTTTCCATAATTGAAACAATACGTTTGCTTACATTTATGGTATTCACTCATTTAATTTATATTTAATATATTATTTAAAAAAAATTATAATAATTTTGGTTTAGAAATATAATAAGAATTATCTAAAATTATGATATAAATATAGTCGAATTTTAGTCAAATTTTAAGCCAGAACTGCTAAGTCGATTGATCTCACAATTCAACTCGATTTTGATTTGAAACGGTTTTGGGAGATTATCAAATTATACTAAAATTTTAGAAATTGTTTATAAATTAAATAATTTAGTTTTTAATGTAAAAAATTATAGAGACCCAAATATAAATTTTAGAAGAAAAAAAAAAAGAAAGCAAGTTTTTTAATCCAGCTGTCGATTTGAACCAATCAATTCCGAACCTAGTTTAAGGGGAGAAGGCCCTAAACCGGTTCCTGACCTTGATTTAGGGTCAATTCAAGGTTCAAAACTGTTGATCAAGTCAATTTCAAATTTCACTTATAGGTCAATCTCAGTCTAATTCGATAATCAAAACAACCCTCGGCTGAGCTTATCATGATAATCAATTGACTATAATCAGATGTATAAATCAAATTATACAACCCTAGATTTTTATCAGAAATGTTCCCTTGCACATAATAGTGAAGTCCAAGTTTGTGTATTGTGTTCTCTCCTAATCTTGTGACTTTCATCAGTAAGCAATGGGCATGTAGGAAGATTGATATGTAGGGACACGTAGCATTTAGCCCTCTATAATGAATGGATGTAGGAACATAGTAGTGGAGTTCCAATGAAAGTGCAAGTATGTGACTACTAAGTAAACCTACCAATTTCTAATTTTAAATATATACCTCAAAAGCAATGTAGGCAGCATTATATCCTTCCCTATTTGTTTCCTATCAACAAATTAAGATTTTCTCTTTCCCCTTTTGGAAATCAAGAAAATTTTTGCATATTCTACTAGCAAGAAGCTCAAAAAGGTCTTTCTTTCCCATGGAATCACAAAGGGAAGAACAAAGTCTCTTTAAGGCTTCTGCTATATTTTCTGCAGCAGAGGCCTCTCCTCCATTGCTGAACTCAAATGAGAATGGACAAGAACTACTTGTTAAAGAGGAAGAAGAAGAAGAGGAAGCAGTGAAAGATCAACCACAAGATCAACAAGAGGCTAATCCTTGTCTCCAGTTGAATCCAAAGCTGACTAGAAGTGATACCAATCATGGGTTCGATCGAGAACTCAACCTTATCGATTGCTTAAATATGGATTCATTTAAACCTTCATCAGAAACTCCTCAAGCAGCAAATCATGATGTTGAACAAAGAGTCTTCTCATGCAACTATTGTCAAAGGAAATTCTATAGCTCACAGGCACTCGGAGGACACCAAAATGCCCATAAAAGAGAGAGGACTCTAGCTAAACGAGGAAAGACAAGGACTCATGATATACCAGGAGCTTTTGGGCACCCTTACTTGCACCACCATTACTATTCAAACATGGCTTCTCTCCCTCTCCATGGTGCATATGGTAGATCTCTTGGGATTCAAGTGCACTCAATGATCCATAAGCCTTGTCACATATCTTCTCCTAATGGGTTCGCAAATATTTATGGACATGGCAGCTGGTCTAGGCCCCCTATTGACCAACAACCAGCCATAGGAAAGCTGTCCACGGATAACTTTCATATAAATGCAACAACAGCACCATCGCCGGCGACTTCACGTTCTGGTGTCGGCAGGTTCAACTTAGAGAAAAGTACTCTCGTGGGTTCTCCTGCCGACCAGGGAATTGTTAATTGTTGGCTAGCCACTAATCAGGATGAGTTGCAAACGCTTGACTTGTCCCTCAAGCTCTAGGTACTGCAATTTAATTTTCTTTTTCTTTCTTTTTTTTTTTTTTTTTTCTCTTTTCTTCTGATTTGATTTCTTAATTATTAGTATATTTCTCTGGGAATTATGATATGTACTTCTGATTATATAATGCTCAAAGATTTGGTTTTAGGTAACGTTGATTGGACTTGGAACCAATAAATTTTTTTTCTATATTAATCAGGATATTGACCAAGTCTTTCAAGCTGTGAGAATTTAAATTCGAATCTCAATTAAGATTAAATAAAAAGTACAGGAGAATTTGGAAGAATTTCAATTGAGATTTGTCAAAAAGGGATGAAGATCTGATTAATTACACCACCAGCACATGGCTATAGTAGCATGGGTTCATCTTTGTCTGGATAAAGAGAAAATATAGCATACAATGGCAACGAAGAACCAGAGATATCTTTTTATTATTCACTAGAACTAATAAAATTTAGTTTACAAACAATAATTAAGCCTTAATACAAGCTAGTTGAAATCAGTTATACAAGTCTTTTTTCAACAAATTTATATCATGAGAGATGACTAAATTTTATGTTAATCCACAACTTATTAAATCTTTTTTCTTTATCCAAACTTAAAATCTGCTATATTTTGCCATATATGTGAAATTTAATGAATATTTAACACATAAAATCTCCCATACAAATTTCAATAAAAAAAAAGGCTTATAAATGAAGTGAAGCTTTCAACTTGAAGGATTTCAAACGGAAGTTGTTATCCAACTTCAAGAATATGCATTTTCATAATTTATGGAAGACACTGTTGGTTCGCCTTCACAAGGCATGTGCAAGTTCAATCATGGATTAAGACTTTCTCCATTATCTAAATTACTCTAACTGTTGGATTTTGTCCATTTGCAAGCTGCGTGTTAGATGTCTCTTTAACCAACTCATGGGTAAATCTATGGAAGATTTTATTGTATTTAATATAGCCCCATGGTCAGCTTGCATTACATCACATTTAAGACAGTTTTCTCATGCAATGTGTTGTATACTTTTAGGGTTTTGACAAGTTGAACGTCTTTAAGCGTTTACATTGCGATGAAATAGCCATGCACAAATCTAATACATCAAAATGATACTTTTGTCATGTTGGATCTAATAATCTTATTCTAGCTAATGTGTTTTTATCATTTTAGACCTTGTTTGGTATTGAAATAAAATCTACTTTTTCAAACATATTCTTTTCATATATATATCATAAAACTATTTCAAAAAATTATTTAACTGCTTTAAATTTTTTTTATAATTAAAGCATATTAAATTTAATATAAAATAATCAACGGAGTAGGTACGAATAATAAGGCTCTATATCCCTTAAATGTCAACTGTTCAATCATTGTGAATGGAGAAAACCCCAACTTCTCTTGTTAGATGTGTTAAATATATAAATTTTGTAGCCATTATCTATAAGTTTAAGCATTTAGGTTGAGTAGTTTGTTAATATCAATGACACCTTAAGCAGAGCATATTATTGCATCTAATAATGGGGGTTGAGGAGGATGAAGGGCCATCACATTTCCTTAATAGTCCTACTTTCAGGTAAAACAATATTAGCCAGAACAAGAAACTGACAGTAAACTGAAAGAACTCTAGGTCAACAGGTTATCATACAAAAATTATACAAATGTGATAAAAATATCCAAAATAATGATATGATGATGAGATGTAAAATTTAGCTCCTGCACCCACTGTAATCTGTGCTAAATTTGCTTAAAGCTGAAGAAGAGAATATGCAAATCATCAAGCTCAATTTGTGGATCAACTCATGCCTAAATCTATAGGCTAAACAAGTGGCTACCAGGCAAAAGAAGGCAAGCGCCAACGACAAGATTATGTCAAATCCAATAAAAGCAAGATCAAAAGATATAGCATGGTTAACCCCTTAAGACAAGATTAGGTGGTTGCAATTATTTGGCACATTCAATTATTCAAAGTAAGAAGATTTCAATAATAATAATACTAACAAAACAACAACACATATGTCAAAGAACTATTGAGGAACAGCTAATTAAAAAACCAATGGATGAGAGGCCCTGACTGACATGGACTTTTCTAGACTTATTTTCAAAGACCTCTACGCAAGAAAGTTTACTATAAATATGATCAAGGGCATCGTGCGTATATAAAATGCCCATTCAGCAACACAGGACAAGAATATGATAATATAACAAAAGGGTGTACAGAAAGAACTTGCAAAAAAGATAATGCATGTACTGGGTGATCACTTACAATGGTTGAACTTTATCTTTGCAAGGTTGATTCCTCCAAAAAAGATTCTAAAATCTACACCACTGCCTTTAATCCAACTATGACCACAGCAAATCCTGCCCTCTTCTAATAAGGGCAGATACAGTCACTAGTGAAACTGAACCAATACCAACACTGTCACCATCTCATTATTGCCAAGGTTTTCAGCTTTATCACAATCAAATTCACTCAATCTAATTCTCCATAGAAAGATAATAAGAGAACTTCCGATCATTCACGGTTTCAGTGAAACTAAAAGCATATCCAAATTTTGAAATTTCACAGCAAGTCCACACAGAGCATTCTTATCTTATCAAAGATTTGCAAGTTAAGAAAAAGATGACCATCTCATTTCTCAGAAACCCTCCTCCTAGACAAACCACTTAGCAAAAGGAAATAACAGTAATCAAGTTCTACCAGTCGCCTAAATTTTGAACTTAGAACAATAATTCAGCCACACCCTGAACCAAATATATAAACATGCATATGCGTGATTATTTTAATGTTCAAGCATCCAACTGGAAAAATTACACTTAATGATGCCCTGCAACCCCAGGATATACTTTTAGCATATCAGGATTCAGAACTCAATGTGCTAGCACAACAAACATGCCTAAACCAATTTAATTCATATTTATGTCCTCCTTGCACACGTAAAGTGGCGTTTGTTCATTGAGTTCTTTTAAGACAATTATTTAGCATGTGCTCAGTGATTTAAATCCGCTTAAGCTATCCAGTAAAATCACATTATTTGAGCAATATCATATTCTGCTCACATCAATAAGTGATTGAATGAAGCAGTATCAACACAGGCTATTTGAAGATTCTAGAGCATTACTAAGACATCACATCCAATGAAACACATGCATCTTTGTGGATGTAAAAGACACGTCATTGGTGATTTATCATGTTTAAACCAACATACCATCCACTCTGCAACCAAATCCTACAATTATGTACATCTTTGCAACACGTTAAGAGAGATGGACAGGGTCTATTCCTTAAGATCAAGTTAGGCTATAAGGTCCAAATCAAAGATGCTCATGTAAAAGGAAGACATGGATTAAAGGACAAAACAAGGGAAGAAAGGATAGCAAGCCATTTGAGAATTGAGCTAAGCTCATTATGACATTGCATTTAAAGTAACATGCAGTAGGCCATGCACAAAACAATTGATCTAATTCATCCTAACACAAAATGTAAAAGCACAATGGTTAGCAACACAGCCAAACATGTGGATATAACTTCCACAAGCATGTTACAAGAGATCAACATGATGTCACATGCAAATTGCAAATGCTCTGTCCAGTAAGCATCGAAGATGAAGAAGAGTAGGTTATTAGAAGAAGCAATATTGGAAGAATTGACTGGTTATCTCTGATTCCTTTCTACTGACCTTTGCTTTCCATCATTCTAAGAGCCTCTCTAGGTCATCATGAAGGCAAAATATTGCAAAACCTCTCCCAAAGACATCCATTTGATTTATTGAGTACCATTTACTTGATTTCTACACCCCTGAATGTCTAAAGTCTAAACCAACAAGTTTAAAACTGGCTGAATTAGACAAAGGAAAATTTATTTAGCCACATTGCAGGGAAGAGAATTTCTATAAGATATTCTTCACAATTATTCTACCCTAATGTCTGAGAATCTGCAAAGTAATGCTGGTCTTCCATTAGTCTATGTGTCAATTGGACCAAGTTAACCTGTCAACTAAATGATACATCAATCTTTATGAAAACTCAATCTTCTCCTTTCCTTTTTAAGGTTGAATGCTCCTAACTGTAGCATATTGTGATGTTAATTTCTTGATTTCCATAATGAAAAGAAGTATATTAACCCATAAATGGGATATTGGGAATGGAAATTTTGGGAAGAACCTTACCCGCCATAATTTTTCAACAAAGAAGCAGCTCTCAAGAAACTTTTACTTTGGTACGACAAGTTCCAGATATGTATGGTTGTAGTTGAAGACTTCCATTCACCAATTGACGGTCCATCCCACATATTCAATCATAGCTCCCTGGAATTGTATTATGCACATTCCATTAACAAGTGGTCCTGCACCATTAATTTTGTGGCTCTACATTTTTTTCATTGTTCAAAAACTTTGATCTAATTACTTGATTGGCCTGATCACATGGATACTAGTCCTTTTTCTAAAAGTGGAGGATTTATCACCTTATTGAGTTACTCTTGACCCTCCTACTTTCCTTCTTAGGATTTTTGAGGTCAACATGTGCCTAAATCACCATTTCTTCCACAACAAAAAGAGGAAGTTGAAGATGTGTTAGACAATGACCTTCTTGCTTCTTCTCCATGTAGTTTTACAAGATTTCTTGTCATGTGGTGTGGCCATCCTAATTCTGATTCCACATGGATTTTTCAAGAGGAATTTCAAACCTTGGATTCTACTCTTGGATTCTTATTACTACCTATTTTAGAAGGAGTTTAGAAAATAGTTTATTCATGTTAGGGTAATTATCTGAGGTAATTTTGTTAGTTTTTTTTGGATAATTAAAACTAAAAAATCTAAATTCAGAGCATTGTATCCTTTCTCTTTGTACTTTCAGTTGTTTTCATGGTTCTAAATCACAAAGTTTCCCATCTAAAACAGAATGTTGTTTCAACAAGTCATTCAAATAGATATATAGGACACGCAAGTAATTACAACATGAGAATACCAAAGAGCAATAACCTTTAAGTCCGGAACCAAGAGAGATGCTTGAACTCTTCTAGGATAATTTATTCTTGTCCATAGCAATTTAATGCAAGGGAAGTGGCTAGGCATATAGGAATCTAATTATGCTTAAGTTTCAAGATAGCAAGTAGAATAAAAATTATACTAACAATGCTACCTAGTGTTGTGCAATTATTTCCTGATTCTCAATCAGTCGAGTTCAAGCATGTTCCCCTAATCCTAATGGTAAAGACTAGAGAGGCATGTTACGTGGTTCATAGGCAAGGCCAAAGCATGCATAATTGTAGTCACATTTTAATTTGTATATAAATTTTAGTAAGAATTTCAAACCAGGGAAAGATTCTTTCTTCAAAATATTTACATATCGATAAGTTAATTATTTTGAAAATAATTTCAAACACACAGAACATAACATAAAAAAGGCAATATTTTTAAATTAATTACAAAACACCATTAACTTATTAAATGCCACATATTAATATGTCAAAACAATAGCATTGGGCTAAATGATGGTGCCACATTTAGGATGAGATCATGATTAACCCTTACTCTTCTCTGTATAGTTTTCTGAGAGTTTATCAAATCTATTACGTAAAGCCCAACATACATGATCCAATGTCCAAAATGAACCAGCACCAAGTCACACCCTTGAAAAACATGGAGACTATCTAACCTTAAAAGTTTCTACTTGACTACTTCCCATAGCTTTTTAACTCTAAGACCCACCAATAAGTAGCGAAACATGCTCAAAGATTCAACAATTAGCACATATAATTCGCTTTGGAGTAGCTATACATTGCATAATTCCTAATATCATCAAATCAAACTTTAACAACCAATCTCATAAAAGGAACTGCCAAAAGAAAAGCCTCTATTTTTCCATGAAAGACTTGACCTTTCCAAACCATTGCATAAGTTCAATCCTGTCCTTATTCTTCATATATTCATGCAAGAAAACAGAAAGTTCATCATTTACCCCCCTTGCCTCCAAGAACTCCCGAAGTCTCTCCTGAAGCTGAGGATTCAGATTCCTAAAATAACAAATATTCGATCCAAAAACCAATCAGTAAATTCATAACCAAAACCAAACTCAAAAAAAAAAAAAAAAAAAAAAAAAAAAAGGGAAACAAGGGAAACATAAGGCACACCTAAAATCAGGTCCCATGTAAGGCCTAGACAGCATACTGTCACGACTAAGCAAGTAAAGTTTCTGAATCTCTAAACAATCAGGCCATGCCGAGCAGACGAACTCCAATGCATCGCCTCCACTCCTCTTAGAGATATCTACAAGCAAGCTAATGTGAAAGCGCATATCTTCCCCTGAGGTATCATCTCCGAATTTAGGAACTGATTCATACCCATCAAACATTGTAGCTTCAAGTTTAATGTCTTCAGAATCATTAAATATGCTCCTCATTGTCATCCACTGCTCTCCTGGTCGATCTTGAACCACAAATGAATTGAATTTCGTCGCGTGCTATATAATTCCAACATTAGGGGAGGTGAAGTTACCCATGAATTTCTCAGCGTCCAAACAGGCAACATACCATGACATTTGAGACTAGGAGAGAAAGTAGATCTTAGAAGTGGTACGAACCTGGTGTGGAGGAGCATACTCGGTCTGGTACTCGATCTCGTTATGGAGGATTCGGAGAATGTTAGCTTCGAAGAGCGATTTGGTACACTTGTCAGTTGCGTAGGGTCTGGATTGGAAGAGGAGAGATGAAATAGCATTTCGCCATTGGAGATGGGAACTGAAGTGATTGTAGACTTGGAATCCATGAACAGGGGACGTATGAGAAGGAGAAGAAGAAGAATAAG
Source organism: Hevea brasiliensis (assembly GCF_030052815.1). Lineage (NCBI taxonomy): Eukaryota > Viridiplantae > Streptophyta > Magnoliopsida > Malpighiales > Euphorbiaceae > Hevea > Hevea brasiliensis. The sequence continues at coordinate 115,123,339 of NC_079496.1, read as the reverse complement.
AGACGAGTGTTCTCCGAGCAGCTCGAATTAAGCGAGACATTGAAGAAGGGTCATGTGAATGGCATTCGTTGCTGGCGATGGATGATGACTACGGGTTTTGGGGTTTAGAGCGTTGCTAAGAGTGACAGCAACTGTGACAGGGGAATCAGACAGCTTTATTATTACTCTACACGTGTTAGTTCTTTTCCTCTAAGCGGATAAATAAATGACCACGGTGATCTTGCACCCCCATGCCATAACGCTAAAATGCTAAGGGGCATTTATTATAAGGTGCCTGTAACTTTTCAAAATTAATTATTTATTTTTTATTTTTTTTTAATTTAATTAAAATATTATTATATTTTATAAAATTAAAAATTTTAATTTTTTTTAAAAAATAAGTCAATATCTTAAACTTAAATATTTATATTTTTAATTTTTATAATTTTAATTTTTTTATACTATTTAATCCTCATAATTTTATCTATCTATATTATTTATTTTCTTTAATTAAGTTAAAATAATTTAATTAATTTTTTTTATAAAATTGTAATAGAATAATTAAAAATTTTGAATGTAAAATTTAATAATAAAATATATAAATAGTATCTCAATCTAAAAATATATAACAATAAAATAAATAAATTTTAACTTGTTAAATAAAATTCTTAATTTTTAATTTATGTAATATAAATTTTCTTATATTTAATTTAAATAAAATAAAATTCTTTTATACTTTTAGTATCCTATTTTTAAATTATTTTTGCATAATATTTTTTATTTATTAAGTTGACACTTATAAAAAAAATAATTATTTCGTTTATATCCATAACTCGATGATTTAAATTATATAAATCGACCCTTCAATCATTTAAAATCTATTTATTTAAAGCTATCAATTTTAATTTAATAAATGATATATCATTATAAATAACATAAAAAATAATTATGAAATGTCACAAGAGTTTAATATTACTTAAATTAAAATTTAAATATCTTAATTTATTTTTAAATTAAAGTACTATTTATATAATTTATTCTAAAAATTTAATTTAATTTAAAAAAATAAAAATTAAATAATTAATTTTAAAAAAATACAAGAACCTGATGGTAATTTATTGTAATACTAACTATTAACCGGTTAAATAGATAATAAATAATGTACACAATAGCTAATTAGTTAAAATTAATTATATAATTTTTATCATTTAAAATAATTTTATATTAATATATAAAAACTATAAATTATTTGACATTATTCTTTTCACTCATTTCATTGTTAATTTACCATATTTACATGTTAGAGCATTTAATACCCTAATATACATTTGAATATATATTTTTTAATATTATATTATATAAAATTATATCATAATATTAGATGTTATTTTATTTAAAAAGTAATAAATTTATGATAATGTAAATAAATAATTTAAAAATTTTTAAAAATAATACCATGCGATTTATAAAAGAATTTTAACTATTAAAAATAAAAATAAAAAATTTAAATTTCATTTTATCGATCATCAATTATAAATAATTATTTTTTAAAAAAATAATAATTTTTTATTAAATATTTAATTAATTAATTATATTAGGCTTTCACAGCTTGTTTTGTATAGCTCCGCCGCCATTCGCTGTTCTTCGTTCATAATTTTTTCATAAAAAAGTAAAAATCCACCTGCCTGTGGATAATTTTACCGTGTAACGGAAACGTCTCTCTATTCCAAACCAAAAGCAGCATTGTTATTTGTATCTGCCAATTTTCAGTAAGCGTTTTCCTAAAAATAATAATAATAAATAAAATAAATAAATATAGTAAAATATAATTAATTTATTTTTTAAAATATAATAATTATTATTATTTAATTAATTGCTTAATTGTACATCACTTATCCTCCTTCTGTATATATAAAGAAAATGGGAGGCAAAGCGAGAATGCGGACGCTTTTGGCCGCCGGTGGAAACGAAGCAGGTGATTCGTCTCTTTTATTAAATTGTCGCCAGTACCACAAAAAGAAAAGGAAAAGAACGGAATTTCGATTCCCAATCTGCCCCTTGAAATTCCTCGAATTTTCTCCAATCTTTCAAAATTGTTCGGTCCGGCGGCGTTTCGCGGAAGCGAAGTTTCTCCGGATCAAATTCCAACCACTATGTAAAAAAAAAATTAAATTTCATAATTTTGCAACTTTTTCTGAGATTCCGAAGCCGACAAATACCTTAGTAAAATATAAAAAATGCTGTGTCGAATGGTGCTTTTGCCACGGAAGAAGAAGACCGGAACGGTGCCGGTTTACTTGAATGTCTACGATTTGACTCCAATCAATGGTTATGCTTATTGGGTCGGTCTCGGAATCTACCATTCCGGTGTGCAAGGTTTGGAATTTTTTTTTATTATTATTATTTTGGTGTTCTTCAATTTTCTGTTTGCATTTATGTTCCAATTTAAATTTGTTGTTTCGTCCTTTTTTGAGTGAATTCTTTTTGGTGATATTTTAGCTCAGATCTGCTACTGAAACGATCTTGTTTGGCTTAGGAGAAACTAGGAGGAAATTCAATTTTCATTTGGAGGATTATTATTTATTATTTGCTTTTTTTCTGTATTTTTATTATTTCGTGGCTGAGTTCAGAAAATTCTTAAGCAATGGAAACGTAATCTATTGATTCTATTCCCTACCTAACATAATATATTTTTTAAATAGGAAGGGGGAAAATTTCTATGTTGGCAAATGATAATTTGCTGATTTATTTAGTTTAAACTTTGATCCTCAGCAGTCAAGACTCGGGCTGGTAAAACTTGGTTTGGTTGCTGAGATTTGGTAGCAAAAGAATTGAAATTTGGGGCTTTTTTATTATAAATTATTGGGGTGTTTTAATTGTCATTAGAGCTGGTTCAGGAAACTAGACCGACCCAGTAAGACACGGGATTGTTTTGAATTGGTTGTCTCGTTAGCTTCTTCTAAATTAACCAAAGTTGGGTTTTTGGCTGAGATGATTTCTATGATTTTTACGCTTTCTGTAGTCCATGGTGTGGAATATGGTTTTGGAGCACATGACCTCCCAAGCGCAGGGATCTTTGAGGTGGAACCTAGGCAATGCCCTGGTTTCACTTTCAGAAAATCAATATTGATTGGAAGGACAGATCTTGGTCCTAAAGAAGTTCGTTCATTCATGGAGAAGCTAGCTCAAGACTATTCTGGGAACAGTTACCATCTTATCACCAAGAACTGCAACCACTTCTGCAATGATGTGTGTAACAAGCTGACTGGGAAAACAATCCCTAGTTGGGTTAACCGTCTTGCTCGTTTAGGTAAGAAACTTTTAAAGATCATTATCTTTTCTGATATTGTTTTGCCTTGGCAAAAATTGATGACCGGGAAGTCTGAATAATTAAATGATTAACTATTATGGAGCGATGTAATACAAGGGCTAAGATGGCTCCTGAGAAGGAGAAGTATTGTGTTGCAACATTTACTTCATTGCCAGTTTGCACTGATGCAGCCTCTTTTCTTAGAAAGGTGTGTCGTGCCATTGCCCTAAAATGTTCATGCAGTCACCAAGATGGCCAAATGTCCCTGTACTAGTACTGTTCCCTCCAAATGGCTGCTTCCAAGAAATGGATATGTCTATCATCTGCACCTTACTTGAAGTTTTGGTTTTGTGCTTTGGTGTCACCATTTAGTAGAGTTCTCTAGTTTGCCAGCCCCACAATTTGCTTTCCTTTTCTTTATGCGTCTTCTTCTCTCAAAAATCGTAGGCCATCTTCAACAGTTAGGGAGGAGATTAAGATTTATAACCGGACATTATTAGGAATCCCTTCAACAATGCTGCAAGCATTTATTTATTTACTTCTTCCCTAAAGGCCTGCCATGGAATTCACATTTTTCCTAACAACTGAACCTGACATAATTCGTTTTAATCTTTTTTTGACGAATTTATAGGTTTTCTTTGCAACTGTGTTCTGCCTGCGGAATTGAATGAAACCAGAGTTCGTCAAGTTAAATCACAAACTAACGGGCAAGAGGGAGATAAGAAGAAATTGAGAAGCCATTCAAGTAGGTTATTATGTACTTCTTCTGCCCTACCTTCTCCTTCATTGACACCCTGCTCCTCAGGTTCTGGTAGCAGAAGTAATAGACAAAGATGTCACCTTCCTCAGACACTGATTCATGACACTTCTACCTCATCATTAAGCTTGAAGCTTTAATGGGATCCAGTTTTTCAAACTTCTTTAGGCTGACAGATTTTTCCTTTTTTTTTTTTTTTTTAATATCAACTATAGATGGGGCAAAATTGCAAATTTCATTCTGCTCTGTCTTGTTATCTGTTTTTTTTTTTTTTTCTTCGCTCCTCTTTTTCTACTGATGCCTAAACAGCTGCTTGGAACTTGGAAGTTGACTAGTTGATGCAGCATTCTACTTGTAAAGATAATTGTTCTTAAGGAGTGAAAAGCCTTATATGACGTTCCCATCGATTGGCTTTCACTTTATGTATTATATGCGTCCCATATGGATAACCCATGAAAGTTGAGATAAGTATAGCTTTAGAGGACAGTATTTATCAGTCAATGTGAATGACTAAGGAACATTAAAAAAGGGAATGATTACAGGCATGCCCTGTGCTAACACGGGGGTTGGGGCCTTGGTGGGCTATCATTATGTTGTTGGAGGTAGGAGTGAGTATAATTTAGTTAAATTTTCAAAAAAATTGACTGAATTTATTTAATTTAAAATTTTAATTTCGTTTTTCTTATAAATTTATTTGTTATGATTTTTTATTTAAAAAATTCAGTATATTTAATTTATTTTTTAGAAAAATTGGATAAAAATATAATTAAAATTAAATTTTAAATGAATCTAAAATAAGTTAAAAAAATAAAGAAAATGAGAAATTGACTAATTCAGTTTTTACTCTAATTTAGTTTTGATTATAAATTTTGATTTATTTGATTTTTTAAACTAAATTGAATTCATGAATACTTGTTTTAATTGGAGGAGATATTAATTCTATTTTTAAATTACATTAAATTAAATTAACTAAATAATTAAAAACTAAATTTATTGATTTATTAAATTTTTTTAAATTTAATAAAATAATGCTCAACTAAATAAAATTGTAATTTGTGGTTCCAAGTCCAATTCTCCCTTTTCCAAATGGAAAGGGAATCTGGACTGTGGGGTTGGGGATCTTAGATGGTCCCCAAGGAGCAGTGGACCTCCTCAATAACTAATTTCAAGGTTCCATTACCTCTAGGTTAGGGACATATTTTAGCCCTTGCAATTTGTTTGAGTTATAAGAGGATAAGGGAGGAGAAATTTTATTAATAAAGTATAATAATGGTGCTCGGGTTTTGTCACTGTTACAAGGTGGGTAATAAAGAAGCAGATCACAAGTGTTCTCTTCTCCGCCTATAGAGACGTTGGACTTGCTTCAATGGGTATCGCATGGCCTAGAATTGTTCTTCTATATCGATGGCTCTGAGGCATAGTTTGTAGTTTTTTAGTCCTATAAAAGTAGTGGTGTCCTTCTTGGGCTTCATTTGGGTATGGGTCTTTTGCCTCTTTTTCTTGTTCTAGGTATGGCATCTATATCCTTTCTTTATACATTCCATTGTCCACAAATCGATCTTATTTAAGATAGAAATTTGAATTCTTTCAACTTAAAAATGAAAATAACTAAAAAAGATTAAAATTGAATTGATCAAATTTGACTTTGAACCAAATCAAAATGATTGATCCAATTCGATTTCAAATTAAAATTGGGTTTAAAAAAAAAAAAGAAAAAATCTCAAATATGATTAAGGTCATGCTAAATTAAATCAAAATAGATCGAAATTGAAACCAAAACCGTAAATGAATCATGCAATTCGGTCTTAGCTCTTGCCACCCCTAATCAGGGGTCAAAAAATTTTCTCCAAATAAACCTAAACCTTATTTAATCTGAAAATATTTATATTACGTTTTAAGTTAGGTGTATTAAGAAGTCTACTGGCCTTTATTTAACATGATTTTAATTCCTAGATTTATTAATAAAATGATAAATTTTAAAAAATATATATAATTTTAAATTATAATTATTATATTTATTAAATATGTAATTTTTTAATTTAGTAAGTAAAAATTAAAAATTTATTCTAACTACTTAATTAAACGAATCCATAATATAACTTAACCCATACTTTTTATGAGATTAAAGCGTAATATAATTTAACTTTATTCAAAGAAATGTAACGTCGTTTTCTCGATTTAATACTTTTGACTTAATGCAAGGATTATTAATTTCCTCTTTGTGCCTATCAACTTTGTTTTCAAATAGGTTGGGGAAACAAAATTTAACCTCAAAATTAATGTTTCTTTGAAATCCATAAATTGAATTTAATATGATATCTAAAAAAAATTATGTAAAATAATTATTAATATTATCTAATTTTGCACAATTCTTTTTTCAATTTATAGTAAGATATGATAGTTGAAAATCTTTTAAAATGTAGAGTAATGATATTAAGTCTGATCATCGAGTCGATTCTGATTCAAAACTTATGAAAATCACAAATCTTATATTTTTTTAATTTCAGTTTGATTTTAATTTTCATGAAATCTAATGTTTAATTGTTTTCATAATTTTTTCAAAATTAAAAAATTAATTTTATTATAAAATCGAACAATTTCGATTTTTAAACTGGCCCTTGATTGAGTCTATATGACACTAAATCTACTATATTTTATAATTATTGAGCTAAAATTATTAGAAAATGATAGTTACCAATATCCTTATCCAACAAGAAAAATATGGTATAAGATCAACCATATTGTTTTAACATTTAAACATAACATGTGGTATGTGTTTATGCATATGAAATTGGACAAGCAAATGAATTTGTAGCCCTAACATTAATCATCCAACAACTATTAAGATGCTTTTTGTACTACATAAAAATCGTACTCTATCTCTTATAATTATGTAAATATTTCAACGAAACAAACGAAATTAAAAATTTGGTGTCATAATACCAGTGCCACAATAAATTCATATTCATATATTATACATAATAAATGCATGACTGCTTTATATATATATATATATTTTTTTTGTGTTCAAAAAATTTAGATAATGACTAATGTGATCTTAAAATTGATAAATTAATTTTAATTAAAGAATTAAGGCTTTCGATTATTAATTAAGATGAAAATTTAGGAATTCTTTAAGAGTTAAAATTGAATTGACTAACACAAAATCATTTAAAAAAATTTAACTGATCTATAATTTGGGCTCAATTGAGCTTATTTACTTTTTATTTGAGATTTTAAGCTTTCAGTTATAATTATCAATTAAGCTGAGTCAAGTTTAATTATTATATTGGATAAAGTTTGAGTTGTAAAAAATTAAGCTCATTGATTTAGTGAACTTATTTGATATTACTGTTATGACTACTGAGAAGAAAAATATTTTTTTAAATATATTAATTAAAAATTATTTAAAAAATTTAAAATTAAATTTAATAAATTTTAAACATAAAAATATTAAAATAATAAAATAAAATTTTTAATTATTTAAAAAAAAAATTTTGACCATCTAATTTTAATACCAAACAGAGACTTAAAACTTTAAATTTAAGTCAAGTCATCTCATTTTTTTTAAATATGACATTAACTTAATTCACCTTGATTACATATTAATTTGAAACCCAAGTCCAACACTTGCTATTTGGGCTTCATTCAATTTCATTACAATACATTGCCCACAATGGGCCTCATGGATCTCAGGTTTGGCCCAATATTCATATTTGATTAATTGGGTGAACCAAGATTAGATACAAGACCTCAATTAACACAAATAGGAAGATATTTTCATTTTAGAACGGTTGGGCTAATAACTTAATGATTAAATATTTATTTTATAATATAAAAAATTAAAAATTTAAATTATAATATTTTATTTTAAAATTCTCTTTATAAATTTATGTTTTTAGCATGTAAGATTAAAGCCGATAATATTAACTTTTTTAATAATTATTAGTTATTTTAATAATTATTAGTTATTTTATTAGTATTTAGTTATTAGATATTTATTGTTAGTGATTAGTGGTTTATATATTAATTTAGTAAAAGTGTTCAGTAAAATAACTATTGAATTAACTGTTAAATATAAAAATAATAGTATTATTTTTTATATTCTAATCAAAATATTCCTGTATCTTTTAAAAATTAGATAACTTTTTATGAATTTTTATCTAAAAATTAATCTAAATACTATATCACCAAATAGTATAAATAAAAATGTAATGGAATCATTCAAAAATGTTTAATAATAATAATAATAATAAATAAGACATATTTTTAAATATTTTATACTCATAATATTTAATAAAATATTCATTTGTATGGTGCATTTTTTTTTTGAGTGGTTGAGAAGAATTTTCCACTATAAAAAGGATATGGGTTGAAAGTATTTTGGCTTTTCAGGGAGTAGGCCACCAACCTTTTTTATTTCTTTCAATCCTCAACAAAGCATTATCTTGCGTTTTTGGACTTTTTTTTCATGAGCATGACTCACTTGATCCAATGCATCTAAAACAAATCATAAGCCTCATTACAAAACCCAATCAATTAATTCCCACAATCTATACATATAATAAAATAGAAATTAAGGCCTTATGATTGTCTTCTCTCCCAACATTTCCACATGAGATTCTGTAGGCTATGATTGGTTTTGACTACTTTATCTTCTTAGGAAGATCTCACCCTTGACTCCCTCACTAGTTACTTCTCCCTCTTTTGCACTATTAGGTGTGCAATAGAACCAGTGTCCTAGCTGTACACACAAAGTTGTGCATAAAAGAAAAAGAATTATCTTATTAAGCTTTGTACTAGTTCCATTAGTAATCATATTGCACCTGCTACATCACTTTAGCAACCCTTTTGATTGTGAATCGAAATGTGAAATGGGTATTTGAGAAAAATGCTACCTTTATGATTATGAATCAAAAATAAGAAATGGGTACTTGAGATAATGAAACCCTTTTGATTTATCTCAAAGATAATGATACCTTTAATTTTTATACCAAGAGAAGAGGTTTTACTTATTTTAGAGCTAAGTTTAATCAAGGAGGTAGGAACCATTTTTTGTTTCAATTATTGTCAAGTCATTGCCAAAATTTTCATTTGATTAATATTGTCAAGTCCATTGTCTGTCATGTTATCAGTTCATTCACCAGTAAATTTTATTCTATTTTCAAGCTTTTAAGGGATTAATAATCCATAAAGTACTCAAATTACCCAGAAGAAACAGTAATTAACTAATATATCTTGGTGTTTGTGAGATGCAAAAAAAATGCTTCTTGATATAAGAAAAAAGTGGTTGGTCAGGTGAAATATCAAGTGCCCCCCAAGGCTACAAAGTTCAAACTTTTAATGATGATAAACTCACTAACATGCCATGATTTAATCACCTTTGCTGAATCAAAAGTAAAACAACATAATGAGACTAAACAACTTTAAATTATTTGATGGTTGTGGGGAACAAAATCAATTTCCAAACAGGTGAATAATGATGAAGTTCCATTGATAAGGACTGGACACCCGCACCCATAAATCAGACAATTTTCCCCCCCTTTAATTGTAAACTGTATGATTTAAACAGTATTAAACTCTGCATTAATAAAAACCCAATTTAACCTATTACTTTTGCTAAGTGTAGCTACTGCTCTCACTGATTTTGCCTGGGTTGTTTAACTAGTTTATGCTAAAGCCATGAAGACTCAGAAATGAAAATGATAAGTGAAAATGCTACTCTCAAGTGCTGCCAAAGCTTATACCATTCAAGGGAAATCAATATCAAGCAGAAGTTGAAGATAAAAATGGCAAAGACAAGTCATTACCTTGTCCTTTAATTCTTGCACAATTACCACATTGTGCAAATTAAGGAGGCAATTTGCCTTTCAAGTTTATGTGATTTTGACACTAATTAAATGGGTTCTAATCATCCAGTTCTTTGTAAATATCAAGTGCTAATTTGCATTCCCATTATGCTTTTCTTTTTTCCATTGGTGTTTAAAACCAATAATGTTGGCCAATCTATTAAATAGAAGTTAAAGAGGGTATTTATACTCAGCATGTTATTTATTTATATAGAAATTAAAAGCCAGGTGTAACATCCCGAATTTTTAAATAAAAATTATATTCTAATTTCTGGTATTATGAGCTCTGCATAAGTATTTTCATTTCGAGGAAATTTCACTGGCGATCGGGATTGCATTTTCGGGCTACACACACAGGTTAACGGACTCACTTCGAAAGTGGGTCAACACAACAGACTCCCCGAAAGCGCTCTAGGTATCAAAATTGGTATAGGTAAATCCAAACTCCAAATGCCCCATTTTACCTAAAGTTGAGTTTAGAATAAATAAGGAAAACCAGACCATTTGGAAGTTGGAGAAAAAAAGAAAAGGAGATTTGAGGGAAAGAAAAAAAGAAAGTAGGGGGAAGGTGGAAGGGGTTAGGGGGGAAAATGTTATAAATTTTACATATTTCCCTTAGATTTAATTTTATAGTTTTATTTAATATGACTTATAAATTTTTTGAAGGAAATAAATAATTAGTTAATTTTTGAAGATTAGATATTTTGTTATAGGTTTAAATCTCTTTTACCATATAAATAAATGATTGATTACGAGTTAGGATAAGTAAATGAGACAACCTTTTTGGTTCATTATTTTTTTAATTTTTTGAGAGATTGTTTTTTATCTCTTGAATCTCTCTTTTTTCTCTTTATTTTTTTTTTTTTTAGGATCTGGGGGGGATTTTTTAATCTTTTTTTCTCTATCCTCTCTGAATCTTTTTTTTTCTTTTTTGAACCTTCCTCTAAAGAACTTATTGATCTCTTTTTCTTTTTTTTCTTTTAATTTTCTTTTTAGGGATTCTTTTTCTCTTTCCTCCTTCCTTTCTCTTCTATTAAAATTCTCTCTTTGAGTTGAGTTTATCTTTTGAGTTGAGACCTTATAAGAACTCTCCTCCCTCCTCCTTTCTCTTTGAAGATTTTTTTTTGTTATCTTTTCGAACTCTTGATTCTTAGGCCTCCCCCTCCTCAGATTTTTAAATTAAAAATTTATTATATTTTTATTTTAAAAGAATAATTAAAACTTTATAATGAGGATTTTCTAAATATAAAGAAACTGATTTTACCTTTTTGTATTTTTGGGATAACTTCTACCACTATTTTTGGATAATTTCATATAATTTTTTTTTTATTCTAATTTAACTTACTTTATTTTATTTACATTTTTTTTTTTATTTTTTTTACTTTTTTTTTTATTTTTTTTCCATCTTGTTTAATCATTTTGTGTTTTTATTTTTAGAGACAATTTTTTCCTTGTTCTCTATTTTCTGGTTTTTTGCATTTACCTTTTTACGTTAGACTTTTATTAGAACACGCATCTATAATAAGTTTTGAAAATTAATAAAATGATAAACTAATATAAGAAGAGACTAAGAGATAAAGAGATAACTAAAAAAAGATGGACTAATCACTAATGAGAAAAATAAACTGAGAGTAAATGAAAAAAAGAAAAAAGAATAAAAAGTAAAAGAAAAAAAAAAACGTAAAAAAGTAATAAAACAAGGAAAAATATAAGAGTAAGGAATAAATGAATAAAAAAGATAAGAATAAGAAAGAGTAGACCGTGTGAAATGAATAGAGGAGGGTGATGAAGATGAAGTTGGCTTGAGAAGTTAAAAAGTTAAGATGATGAAATTGAGGAGATAAAAATAAAATAAAAGGATGAATAATGAAAAAGAATAAAAAGAGAGAATGACAAAAGAAATCAGTGAGAGAATGAGAAAGATGAAAAAAAGTGAAATGACTTTTTAAAAAAGAAAAAAAAAAAGAAATGAATTTTAACTTTGAAAAAAAAGTAAAGAATTAACAAAAAAGACTGAAAAAATTCTAAAGTTTTTTTTAAACTCTTTTTCTGATTTCTTTCTTTTAAGTTCTTTTTTTTTTTGTTTCTTTTTTTTCATTTTTAAATTTTTTTTTTTTTTGCTTTTTTTTTTTTTTTGGAGGTCAAGATTGAGGAAGAATTTGGAGGGACATGAATGGAAGATGGAAAAGAAATGAAATGAAGGATGATGTCTCTTGATTCTTGATTTTCTTCTCTCTTCTTCGATTTGTGAATAATCTCTTCTTTGATCTCCTTTTTCTCTGATCATCTGGTTTGTTCTTCTCTTTCTTGATCTCAATCTTCTTGTCATCTCCTTACTTGATTATTGTCTGGATCAGTGTGGGTTTGTCGTCAGATCAATGTTCCTTTTCAACAAGGGCGATTTGTGATTCTCGTGTGGGGCGGCGAATGATCTGGGTTGCTCCAACTACATGACACCGTGCGGTCCACTCAGATGATTTGTCTTTCTCCTTTTTCTTTTTTGCCCTCTTCTTGCTTCTCTCTTTCTTTTTTTCTTTTGCTCTCTTTCATCTTTCCTCTCTTCTCTTTGTCTCCTCTCTCTTATCTCTCGATCTCCTTTTCTCTTCTCATTCTCCCGATCTCTTCTCCCTCTCGATTCTCCATTCAGTCTTTCCCAGCTTCAGCATCTTTCTTTTTTCGCATTTTTTGCTCGCTCATTTTCCCTCCTTATTCCTTTTTCCTCTTACCCTCTTTTTTTTTCCTCTTCTCTTTTTCTCTTTTCTTTCTCTTTTACTTTCTCTTTTTTCTTTCTTTCTTCTTTTTTTTCCCATTTTCTGGCTTTGATCTTTCTTTCTTTTTTTTTTTTTCATTTATTCGAAATTTTGAGATCGGATGATGATTGATTGACCGATGCGGTGATCGGACGGAGGTGAGAGAACCGCCGGGACCTCTCTTCTCGATTGATGGCTCCGATCATGATCTTCTCAGATTGGAGTTCATTTGGATGATGATTCATCGATTCTCATCATTCCTATTATCACGATGAAGCATCCTGAGATCTTGGGATGGCTTGATCATCGGCATCGATATAATCGATATTATTGGATCTATAGATGATATCATATATGAGAGATCAGATCTGAGATCTTGAATGATAATGAGATCTATCAAATGGAATCGAGAGAAAATAAAATGATGTAGTTAGATGATTTTATAATATCCCATCCTAGAAGATTGCGATGAATAGAATCGCCCGATTCTTATGTAAATCTCTAAATAAAAATATTATTTGTTTGAAATTTATTTCTTTATCGATTATATATTAGATCCTAATTATCTTTTTGAATCATTAATCTAATATTCGATTTCTGAAAAAATATATTATCTTACTTATTCCTCTCTTTATTATAAATCTTTAAATTATCGAATGAGAAACGAAAAAATATGAATGTTCAACGGCGAATATGCAAGACGCATTCTCTCTAATATAAAATGCCTTGAACTATCTGTTTTATAATAACTAGGGGTGAAGGGTTTTCATTCCATTTTTTTTCTTTCTTCATTCTCTTTCCATTCTTTTCTCTTCTTTTTTTCTTTCTTTTCTTCTTTTTCTAGTTTTTCTTCTTTCTTTTTTTTTTCTTTCTTTTTTTTTCTTTTTTTTTTTTTTTCTTTTTCTTTGGAAATGAGCTTTGAGCTTTCGAAGGTCGCGTCCCTTCCTTCCTCCTCAAGTAGTGTGGTGGGCAAGAGAAGCCGCTGAAGGCCTTCCCTCTCCGCTGAACCCTGCGGGTCGGCACGGATCGCGCTTCATTCTTTCGAGGCATCTCGCACCATCAAGAGCTCTCCTCTCTTCTGAGACTCATCGATCTCACTCTCGCTATCTTTCAGACGCGATCATTTTGATCTGATTCGATTCGAGACGATCGAGCTATCGAGGCTCCCCGTATCCGATGAGTCTCTTTTCAGAGAGTGATATTTTTGAGGTGATGGACTTATCGAGAGCGAGGGTTGGATCTTGAGGACTCTTCAGATGAATAATCCTCTAAAAACTCTAGTGTGCATTGCTCACTCAGTTCCTAATGCTGAGAGGACCGTCTAGTGGTAAGTGGAGCTAAGGGCTAGCCAGGCTTAGGGCTTGGACTAAAGGAGAGGTTTAGTGTGGCTGCATAGGCTAACTCGCACAAAAAGTGAAAGGAGGTTTTCTTCTTCAGTTCTTGTTCCATCCGAGGCTTGATTTTCTCTTTTCTTTCTTAACCGAACCTTTTTCTTTCTTTTTCTTTTCTTTTTTTTTCTTTCTTGATTCTTTGCTTGGGAGGCCTGGCATTTTTTCTACCCCTTCCCCTTGCGGGGGTGCCAGGGTGGGAGGAGGCATCGTGCTTTTTTGGAAATGCCTTATTTTTTTTTTTTTCATTTGGATTTTCTGGATTTGGCCATCAACATTTGTCGATTTTATCAGCGCACCCAGCTCCACAACTCATACCCGCGAAAGACCTCGGCATTGGTTCTATATCGTAGATCTCCTCTCCTTTTCTTTCTTCTTTTCTTTTCTCGGGTGTCTCGGGAGATGAGGGGTGGAAGGAGAGAGGAAGAAGAAGAAAAAGAAAGAGATGAAGGAAAAAAAAAGGAATGACAAGAGAATGCTTGAGAACAGAAAGTCATGGACAGTCAACTCCGTGAGGCCAACCGGCCTCACACCTCCTCCGCGATTCCAAGAGCTCGCCGACCCTCTCCCTCCTCTAAGAGCTCCGTCCCTTCCAGATTCTTCCTCCTCTTCTTCTCTCCTTCTTCTCTTTCTCTCTCTCCAAGGGCCTCTTCTCGCAGGGACCTCGCGGGATTCAGAAGAATTCTCGGAATCAGTCTTTTGCAGTCTCTTGGGTGCTTCTCTCGGGGCTTCCGGGATTTCCTATCTTGAGGATATCCTGACTGAATCCATGACTCTGATGATTGCTTGACTCAATCCATGAATGATGAACGTGGGAAAAAGTGGAAATGCATCTCGGGTAAAGAAATCAGAAAAAAAGAAAGGAAGGAAAAGAAAAAAAGAAAAAATCGACTCTCCTTCTCATCATCTACTCTATATATATATCTATTGAAGTTTTAGGAAGTAAGTGGGCGGCAAGCGAAAAAAAGCAAAGATTGAGACATGGTCGAATCGAAAGGAATCTCGAGAGAAGAGACCAGTGCCGGTTGAGGCCAGTCCACTCATGCTTTCTCAAGGGAGAGGAGGAGAAAAGGAGAAGGAGGAGAAAGAGAAGGAGAAAGAGATAGAAGAGATAGAAGATGAAGAAGGATCTCCTGAAGAAATAGAGTGACCTCTTGAGGAAAGGAGATAGGAGGGGAGGGAGAGGATCTCTCTGACGGCCTGAGACGACGAGGAGAGAGATGAGAGAGAGAGGAGAGAGAGAGAGAGAGAGAAGAGTGAAAGAGAGAGAGGTGAGTGGTGATCCTCCAAATATAAAAAACAAAAAAAAAAAAAAAAAAAAATGAAATTCTCTGAAATTGAATGAATGGATGTGAAAAAAAATTGGATAATTATTGAATTATATTGAGCATATTGAAAGAAGAAAAACAAATTAAAATAAAAATTAAAATCTTAATATAAAAGCAAAAGCACAATAAGCGATGAATCGAGGGGGATGAAATGGGAATTGATTAAAATTGAAAAATTAAATAAAAAAAATTTAATTTAGATGAATCATAATTAGAAAAAAACAAAACCAAAAAAAAACTTCTTCTTAAGAATCAAGATAAAAAATAAAAGAAAAGAAAAAGTGCCGCTTCATTCATTTTATTTTAATATATTATATGGTCCTAAGTCTAAGTTTAATGGGTTTGAGAGAGAGATGAAGAGATAGATAAAGTAAAAAAAGCTGATGACGCGAAAAAAACAACATTTTGATTTAATTTTGAGAGAGGAGATCGAATTTTGCCTATGCAAAGAGGAGGGGGAATGTGATTATTAGTTCCAAAGGAGACTTAGTACCGGGGATCAATTTCAAAGTTTTATTGATTTTGGGGATCGGCCAAAATATGGTGTCGACAATAAAGATTCATAAAATATTCGTGGGTAGCTAAAAAATTATAATTTCTTTTGTAATATTTTAATAGCATCGTTAAGGACTACGAGACATGTTTATAGAATTTTTGAAATTGGTTTGGATGATTTTTGAAAAATGTTAGTTTTAAACCTTATAGCTAAATTGTGTAGTTACTTGAGAATTATCTGGTTTGGCAAGCCCAAAATAGGTCATATGATGTTGTTGTGATGTAGGCCCGAGGCTTTTAATTTTAGAAATGCTGTTTGGGTTGCCTTCCAAGTTGGGTAGGTCCTAGGTAAAAATTCTACTGGATTTCTGGCATAAATTAGGACGTCTTTGACTCTTTAAACTCTTATTTTGTGTTGATACTAACGAATTCGTTAATATAATTGTGGAGGGAGGGGCAGCGTGAGGTGAAATATCATCCATTAGAATTATATAAAATGCACCAGGTAATGCCCAGGAAAGATAGTGGTGTCACAATAGTCTCACCTAACTACCACCTCCTTAAACAGCATTTCCTAGATATGCACTTCATACAATCCTAATAGAATCAAACCACTGGTAAGTACTGTCTTCCCATAACACTACCATGGTACTAAGTATTTATGTCACGAAGGCATAGATAGACAGGAGTCGCCACTCGGGTAATAATCGGGACATATTCAGTGTTTCTTTCGAGGGTCATGGATGGCAACTTATTCCTTGCAGAGTTTCCACAATCGTCATTACCATAGCCCAATGTCTAGGTTCAGGATAGTGGGTACGTAAGGGAAAGGTGTTAGGCAACCCTTACGCCTGGTCTAACCTCGTTAATTCGAGTACCAGTCCTCTACTAATGTTTCTAAAAGTCTTGTTTATTATTCTTTTATTAAATTTCATCCCAAAAAATATAATTCTAATTCTACACACACAAATAATTCACAAAAAAATTGTTATTTACAAATAATTTTCATGCATAAGTAATTCCTATCTATGGGGTTGCTAATTATTTAAATGATATTTACCAGATGACTAAAATTTATTTATTATTGATAATTTAATTTATAAACAAATTCAATTTCAAATAATCATAAGTTTCTATTTAAGCTAATTACTTAATTTTCACCAAGTTACCCTAAGGATAATTGAACTAAGTTAATTATGTACATACGTAATTTATTCTAATATCACATAAGGCCCAAACAATCATAACCTAATAAAGATTTATAACATGTAAATTTATTTTACAATCACCAAATATTAAATTAAATTTATTTTATATGCCAATGTTAGTTTAATTTACAAACAAGATTAATTTTAATTTACAAAGTATTTATTTAAATTAATTACATGCAAAAGTCAGTTAAATTAAAAACAAAGTTAATTTTAATTTATCAAATAAAAATTCTATTATTACTACAATTTCATGCCAATGATTATTCGGGGAGTTTAGGGCTACTTACCTATTGGTAAATACAGTTGCCATTGGGGCAAGCTACCCTTAAAAAAGGGTCTTCTCTTCTAGTATAGCAATGATATCCCTGGCTTACTCTCGTTTAGCTCCATATAAGCTCCATGCAAATGCCCTCTTTGGTACTTACCTTAGGGCTATTTACCAATTTTGTTTGTAATAAAAAAATAAATAAAGTAAAGAAAATAAAAGAAATAAAGAAAATAAGAAAATATTAATAACAATTTATATTGGATTCTAACTCTAGTCTCCTAAAAGATTAAGATTCCTAATTAGTTACAATTACCTAAGGGTCCACATCTTCTAACATATTCCAAACACTTTATATTACTTCTTGAATTAAAAAAGCACAGAAAAATATATCAAATATCAATTGGAACCCAAGAAAATACAAGAATATGCATAAACATACAATTTCCAAATTTTGGCAAATTAACAGTAGTAAGAAATTTGATTTTTGAAAAATAGTTAGACAAGCCTAAAAATCATGAAAAAATTACAGAAAATAGCCAAAACATATACAACATCATAAAATTTATAAACCAAACAAAACCCTAGCCGAATGGTCTACACAAATCATAACTTTTTCTAGTAACAGAATCACACTGCTTTTTTGTAAAATCCATAACTCACCAACCAAAACAGATATGAATGCGAAACTAATTGGAAAAGATTCACAAGATTCCAAAATTAATTTTAGACACCAGATTTACATAAAAATATTAAGAAACAAGGGAAATATGAGCTCCACAAGTCGAGTATCCTGCAAATCGGATTTTACAGAAACCTTAATTTCAAATAGCCATAACTTATAAAATATTTAAGCTTTTTAGTTATTATTGAGCCTAAAATTAATAGAATTTCGTGTAGAATATGAATATAATTTTTACAAAGTTTTTACAGATTCAGAAAATGACAAAAAATAATAAAAATATGAGAGACAAAAAACGGAACATGTGTAGAGTTGTGTATCCCCTCAAATTAAACATAATTACATGATTTATATGAACATATAAAATAAATTAAAAATAAGAAATATAGAATTAAACATTACATGGCATAAATCTTGAAAAAAAAATAAAAAAACTAACCTTTAAGAAATATCACTAGAAAGAAAAAAGAACTAAAAGAATTTTGGCTATTATTCTCTTTAATTTTTTTCTTTTTTTTATTTTTTTATTTTTTGTCTTCTCCTCCACCTCCTATTTTTTTTTTTTTTTTTGTGGAGTATTTATAGGGTTTTGAGAAAGAGGTGTGGCAGGGTTTGAAATCCTAGTGTTATAAGGTTCAGATAACTTAAACAACTGAGATTGAGGAATTTGGGTGAAACTGGGATATGAGTGAGATGTTCCAACCAATGGGTGAGGTGTTCCAACCAATAGGAAGAGAGGGAAAGAGGGTGACACCAATAGAGAGTGAGAAAGAGAGTGGGGCCAAAGGGGGGAGAGAGAGTTTGTATGGGAGAGAGATAGAGAAAAAGATATTTTTTTATTTTAATTTTCAAAAAATAAATTAAATGGGTCCTATTTAAATTCCTAACTAGGCTTTCTTAGGTCCATGTAGCCTAATTAAACTTAATTAGGTATATTTAAAAATTACCCATATTAAATTTTAACAAAATAAAATTTTATTTAAATTTAATTAAATTCACTTTCCAAAAAAAATATATTATTATTTTTTTTCAAGATCATGTCACAGAATTAATAATCTAGCTCCATGCCTCCAATTACATTTTATAGTCATATAATTTTTCATCATCAGATTTTCCACAGCCTCAATGCACATACTCATCACAAAATAAGGGTCTACAGTTTGCCCCTCACTTTAGCGAAACTTGAAATCAATGCGAAAGCATTGCTCAAGTTTCGTCAAAGTGAAACTCAAATTTCTAATATCTATGAAACATTGGCTATGAGGATCAAGTATATCTTACTCGATCAACATACTCTATGTTATAAGACTAGCTACGGTCTCATAACAGTAATAATTGTGTCATGTAAAAAATGAGTATATCTTGCTCTGTTCATACACTCTGCGTCATGAGACTAGGTACAGTCTCATAACAGTGATAACTATGTCATGTGAAAATTGAGTGCATCTTGCTCTGTTGATACACTCTGCGTCAAGAGACTAGTTACGGTTGTGACACCCCTTACCCGTCTACAGTGTAGCCGAGTAAGATATACCACACAGTGTACCAGAATACCATATTTTATTTTATTTTATTTATTTTTTATCCTTCCTTATTTATTTTTATCATAGTTATGAAGTACAATTGGTGAGGTATAATTTATTTAAGTTATTTATGGAAAACATCAATTTATTTGAGGTTTCGCAAATTTTATAGAAAATCCGGCAGAATACCGGCTAAAAACAGAGAAAACAGTTCTTCGGAACCTGTGAAAAACACTTCCAATATGTTTTTAATCAATCCCAAACTCCATTTCATCAACAAAATCTCAATATTTTTCAACAACATTTCTATTTCTCAATCATTCATCTCATATGATATTCATGTAAAAGTCATAAATAAATATTCACTTTTTCATTCATAAACACAATTTTCACTATTTACATTAATACCAAAATACATTACGTAAGTTTTAATTACATATGAGAAAATAAAAGTTAATTAAAAAATACCCAAAATGAAACTTAGTGTCCTACCAATGCACTGACGTCGGTGAGGTGACACGGATATTATACAGAGCTGCAGATGATCTCACCCAGTCTGTGGTCTACTGGGCTCTCTATCAGTCTCTCCAGAACCTATGCGTGGCAACAAGCAACGAGCGAAGCAATAATGCTTAGTGGTGCCAATAATAGAATAAAAAGAAATAGCTGAAAATAAATATACAGTGCAGGTTCTGATGTCTTATGCAGATCATTTTTTGATCATTATTGGTAATCTTATTTATTATGTACTTGTTGTATTCATAATTTTATTAAATTTATCCACTTTCATTTTTGGTTGCCCAAGTAACCTATACTGGAAGACTGGACTAGATAAACGGGTAAACTGACACTGGATATCAAGTACCTTGGACAGTCACACTATCGGTCACATGTGTATCTCCCGGTGTGCAACAGAATAACTAATAAGCTGTAATAACATAGGGCACAAGGCCAAGTCTCAACACAATGTCAGAATGACTAAAAGCCATAAAATCACAGAATGGCATAGTGCCATGTGCAGTACTGCTAACTGAATCCTATTGGCATGCCAACCTATCCAAACCAATCTTGCTAGGTGTACTAGGGCATGTTACACTTTTAAATTGTACAATTCTTGAAATTTAAGTTTAGCTTTACTATTCATTTCATTAGTCTACTAAAATGTTGACTTTTGCATAGACAATAGGTACATTAGTTCTAATACTCCCAACATACCACATTTTGCATTCTAAAATTGTTGGTATTGGCTGAACATACCACATTTTGCATTCTAAAATTGTTGGTATTGGCTGCCAATACCATTTCTAAACTTAGTGTTAGTTATTCAAAATTTTCAGATTTCAAGACTCATATTTACTGTTCTATTGGTTGTTTGTACAGTAAGAATTTGGCAAAATTGTCTTCATGAAAGTTGTTTTTTATTTTGTTTAGTTACTTTTCCTTTTTTAAATCACTCCATTTGGATTTTTGTAGCTCAAGTTATGGCCTAAACACCATAACTAGCCGGATTGGACAGAATCCAAAATTCTGGGCAAAATTGATTCTGCTAGATTTGGTAACCTAAGCTTGGTTGGCAATTTGACTAGGTTATGGTCAAAATTTGGATTTGTGTTCTTCATGAAAGTTGTAGGTCTATGTCTTAGCTTTCTACTGATAAAATTTCAGGTCAATTGGACCTTTCTACACTGAGTTATGACCAAATGAATAAATAATGTTCATTTGGTAATTTTGCCCAGGCAGAATGCAAGTCACCCGGATTAGGGCAATTTTTAGGCCAACTTGGTTTGGTTTTCTGAGCAGGGTTTCTTTACCAAAGTGGTGTCATTATGTGTCTAGTTGCATGTCCAATTGGCCTTGCACCAATTAAACCTCTACAACTCCATTTATAGCTACCCAAACCTACTGGACTCACATCCAAACCTGCAGGGCAGCCAAGGGAGCTCACCCAAATTCAAATACCAAGCCACAACTCACTTCATTTCTTCATCATACATAGCCAAATGGTCACTAATTGACCATTTAAACTTTCATGTACCAACACATGAGCAAACCTAGGTTTCTCCCAAACTCTAACTCCACAATTTCAATTTGTTCCATTTTCATATTTTCTAGTTTAGATTAATGTTGTAACAAAGAATATAAGAGAACAATAAACAAAAGTGGCACTAACCTTCACTTAGTAACTTTTCAAGACTTAAAAACTTCACTTTCTTCCTTTCAAATTGCTGCCCAAGGCTTGCTCTAGTGGTAGGGATAATTTTTAATGAAGGCAAGTTAGGGTTTTAAGGTGGTTTAAGGTGGGAATTGATGCTTTGATGAGCTTTCAATGGTGGTTGGGTATGGAGGAGAGGAAATGGCTGGTTTGGGTGAAGGAGATGAATCTAATTGCTTTTGTTTATTTTTGTCTCAATTATCTCTTTTTAATAGGTTAGCTTAATTGTGATTGGTGGGGAAAGGGTTGATGACATTATGTGATGTCAAAATTATCATTTAATCTCATTTTCTTTCCTTTTTTTCTCTAGTCATTTTCAATTTAATTTTTAGCAATATTTATTCATATTTTATGTCATAATAATTATTTACTTAACTGGAAAAGTTGGCCAACAATCACCTCTGAAGGCGAAATGACCAAAATGCCTTCCATTTGGCTTAACAAACCAAAATTATTTGTACCGATTGAAAAATTTTTCTAAGCATTTTCTTGGCATTCTAATGCCATAGGAACCTCAATGACCTTTATCTGGAGTTCCAAAAATTATTTTATGAATTTTTTCCCTGGTTTATGGCTCCTAATTGCTAGAACCGCAACTTCACACTATGTTACCCATCGCTAGGGCACCGGCTCATTTAACTTGGTTGTATTCTATTTTTTAAATTTTTCCTAAATTGTTCTTATTAATATTTGAGTTAATTATGATTTCTCACTTTAGTTTAAATATTTTTCTGGGCGTTCTAGCTATCCGAACCGACACTGGTCACCGAAACAGTAGAATGTACGAAGTTGCTACAAGGAGGGTGTTACAACGGTCTCATGATAATGGCAACTGTGTGATTTGAAATGTTGTGGATTCGTATTTAGGATCGCGATCCTAAACTACCTACGTATCCCCCTCGATATCCTGAGAAAGAATCAGACCCACTCGTAGTTCGACACTTGAAACTGTGGTGATGCATGTTCTTTTACGCCTTACACACCTACAGGTGACATGTTGATGCGTGTTCTTCTACGCCTTACACAACTATGCCATATGCCCTAAACAACGTCTAAGGACTTACCAAAAAACTTGTCATGAAATGTTGTGGGTTTGTATTTAGGACTGCGGTCCTAAACTACCTACGTATCCTCCTCGCTATCCTAAGGAAGAATCAGACCCCCTCATAGTTCGACACTTGAAACTGTAGTGATGCATGTTCTTCTATGCTTTACACATCTACAGGTGACATGTTGATGTATGTTCTTCTATGCCTTACACAACTATGTCGTGTGCCCTAAACAATTGTAAGGACTTACTAAAAAATATCTATTTCATTATTCGAAAAAATTGAGATGACTGGGTTTCAAAACTCTTTTTATAATTTTTGTGCTTCTTGTATGCTGCTTCCTATCATGGGCATGCAAATTTTACTGGAGAATCTATAAAAAACATAGTCCTTTTGAGGGACATCTTTTGCAAAAATTTTATTATAACCTCAAAATTTTTTAGAAGAATTGTTCACCAAAAAAGACTTCATTAAGATCACAATACAATTTCTCTCTGATTTTTCTTTTTCTTCTCTCCCCCCATGGTTTCTGCCTTGACTCATTTCTCTTCCATGAACTCCATTCTCTGTGCCCTAACTTTTGCCTGAAATGTCCTTTTGGATTTTCATCTGAGCGGGCTTACTCTAACTTTTGCCTAAGTGGCCCTTTCGGGTTTTCCACCTAGCAAGCTCCCTTCTTTTTTTTTTTTTTTGAAATTAGATAATTCTCAGGGCATTCATATCAAGCACCTATCTTGTTATACTCAGAAGACATATATTAAATCAAAACAATGCAGTTCAATTACTTAATCATTTGATGTATCCCTCAAGAAACAAACATTCGCGATCATAATGAAATAAAATCCATTCCTAGTTAATGCAATAAAAACTTCTTTATTTATTCAGGTACACCATTACTCCCTCTTACATTTAGTTTTGCCAAACTTCTAACCTTCCAAAGTTAGAAATAAGCTTTATAACCTACTGAATGGCCTTTTCAGGTTTTCCAACCAAATCTTCTCTCATCTCTCCTTTTGCTTAGACCGTCTTTCGCAGATTTCAATCTATCATTTTTTTTTTACCCTTACTTTTACCTAGACCGCCTTTTGTGAGTTTTCAGCCTAGTGGGCCTATATCACACAAAGTACCGTTTGAGCCTGTCTAAGTTGACTAGTTCTTAAAATTCATTCCCATCTAGGTCTAATATTCTGACAGCATCTTCTGGCAAGATCTTTTTGACTATGTATGGACCATCCCAGTTTGGCTTAAACTTTCCTCTTGGATTAAAAGGGATGGGCCAAGCTTATTTCAAAACCATGTCTCCCTCTTTGATCTTTCTTGGCTTCACCTTCTTATTAAAGGCTCTAGCTATCTTCCTCTGATAAGCCTGCATATGATACAAGGCTCACATCCTCTTTTCATCAATCAAAGCTAATTCTTCATATCTCTTCTGGGCCCACTCATTTTCTAAGATTTTAGCTTCTAGCATCACTCTTAAGGATTTGACCTCTTATTTAATGGATAGCACTACTTTAGTCCCATACACTAAAGAGAATAGGGTTGCCCCCGTGGATGTCCTTGTAGTACTATGATAATCTTAAAGAACATAAGGGAATTTTTCAGGCCAATCCTTATATGTTTTGAATATTTTTTCCTAACTAAAACCTTTCCATTGATATGGGGACCACACATTCCTACATTTACTTCTTTCATTATTTGCTCAGTCTATTTTTCTATCACATATAAGAGTTTATAGAATTACCCCCCAGCTAAAGTAAGTTGAATGGCTAATCTATAAATTGTTATTCTATCTCTTTTATTGGCTTATTGTGAGTATTCTCTCACTTCTAGAGACCTCTTTATGTCTTCATACCATTTTCCTTCTCCCTCTAGGTTCATATGGGCTATTATTAATCCTTCATAGCATGAAATTTTATTCCTCATTAGAATAACTAGCTAAGTTAACTTTTGATCACTCTTTTCCTATGGGGATACCACTGTAGCTTGGGAATCGACCATCTCATTCTAAGCTCAAGGTATTTGCTTCTTGGTACTTTGTTAACAAGGCTATAAATTTATCTCTTTCTTCTTGGGTTAAATCTTCAGCTAACTTAATCTCTTTAGGATTATTTGGTGTACCCAAATTAATATAGATCGATTTTGATACATTAATAGAAACTGATTCTAAATGATTATGAATGCCATGCATATGCCTATTAGAATAAACATCAAATAAGTAAGCAAAAGAACTAGTCATATTAGTAATTTTTGCCTCAAAATCTTCATCAAGTACATTAGAAATGGAAACATCTGTATCACTACTGTGAGCATTACAAAAGACAAACTCAAACTTAGGAGTGTAACTTTAGGTTCTTGGCTTCCATGCAGTCTTTATATCAATGGTGTTGATTTTCTGCTCTAATTCTTTCACATGTGGTAACCCCTAATCATATGTCAAGGTAATTGCCCCATCTTTTAAGAACTTAGGAGGCTTTGGCTCTTCTTCCTCTTTTGTTGGCTCATAGCCTAAACCATGACTCGTGATCTGCCCCTTTATCTTAAGAAAAGTCACCAAACCATTTATACTTTCTCCTAGGCCTATGCTAAGAAAAAACTTCATCCCTTTCTTCATAGTAGCCACTTTTAGATCCATCTTGTTTTCATATATCCCAATAACTTGAAAATCAGACACTAGTGGAACTGAACCATCTAGTTGTAATGCAACTATCTCCTCATCAGAATCAGTCCAGACATCCAAAGGACCCTCATCATAGCTAGAATTATCACAAATGTCAACAACTATTATAGACTGATTCATTGGGCTTTTGGATGAGTTGGATAGGTTCATTGGCTTTTGGATGTGTTGGATAAAGTCAAAAATTCTATTAGGTTATTTGGCGTGACGGAGATCATGTAGAGACCTGGTGTAGGTGGAAATTTTGGTTAGGCATGGGGCTTTTTGGTTGATTTTCTGGGTCAATTATCCTTTTGGCATCGATTAGGTCTTAGATATCATGCTTAAGTTGAAAGTATCAGTCAGTGTCATGACTGTGGGTAGAACAGACAACATTGGTTGATATCATAGCTAGGTGGGAGTAAATTTGGTAGTGGTCTGGGTGCTAAGAGCTGCAGGAGGTCTTGAGCTTTGAGACGCTAAAAAACTGTGGATAAGAATTGGTTGAATTAGGAAAAATATCTTTGGGCTGTGAGACACAATTTGAACCTCAATAACTTTAATGCCACTTAATTGGCCTACCTCGAGGCCTCTTTCTAAAGTTGATCATAATTTTCTCTTCTAGCTCAAACATCTTGGCGTTCAATATTTCATCAAGCACAACCATAGTTTTTTCCATCTTAAGTAGTGTAGGTGAAATCCTTACTAGTCTCTTCCCTTCACTAACCCAAATGACCTGATTGAAAGTCTCTTTGGTGTGTTTTGAGGCTATGTTTGCTCAAAAAAATAGGATTTAAGGGTTAACCTAAGCATGCTATGTACATGAATGCAATGCATGAATGGACCATTTTTTTTCTTTTTTTTTTTTTCCTTTACTTTTATAAAACCAAAACCGAACTATACTAATAGAACCAAAACTGAACCAAAACTAAACCATATAAACTGAACTAAGATCGGACCAAAGACTGAATCAAAACCGAGAAAAAAAATCTCTAGAACTAAATCTTTGCCCCCTTATACCTTCAACTCTTACACGCAGAGTAAGAAAAAATTCTATCCTAGGCTACGGTACACTGGACACACCAACAGGGGGTAGTCCAGGACGATTTTTCTCTTACAAACAAAGGATTTATATCCTTAAAGTGTAACAATAAGTAAGCATCCTCTTGCTTAACATGGGTTTTGAAATGGACTTTGGCCTATACACACATTGGGCTTATGCTTAGGCCTAGGTTCATCTCAACTACCACTAGAACTTATGGTTTGAACAGTAAGGTTATAAATCCAGCACAACAAAAATCTACGGGGTACCTAGGGCTGAAATCAGTTGACCCAAGAACTCCCCGTTGAACAGTCCAGGTTATGGTCGGACTCTATCCGGTTAGTTTCTTGAATTGAAACTTAGAGTACGGGGTTCATAGTTGGGCTAGAACAGTTAGGCTTACTACGGGTTTTGGGGGTCTTATGCTTACCAAAATCCTAGTGTCAGTCTGGCCCATAATTTGGATCGTGACACTGGGGGACTATTCATTTAACTCACACTGATAAAAATTTGATTCCATGAGAAATTAAACAAAAAGTAGTGAAATTAACTTTTTTTCACAAATGCCAATTGAAGTATTTTGAAATGAGCCAAAAAATGAATATAATTTTTTTTTAATCTATAGCATAATTTAACTAAAATTTCTTCACAATATTGATAGACGTATACTCATTTTGTCTTTTGTCATGACGCAATATATTAATTATGTAACATCCTCACTTTAGCTAGTCCGTACAGTCTACTGTTTCGGCGACCAATGTCGACCCGGGCAGCTAGAATGTTTGAAATTATAATTAGACTAGAGTGGGGAGTTATAAAGAAACCAAATAATGCTCATAAAATCAAGAAAAATTTTTAGGAATGAAATGCACTAAGGTTAAACGAGCCGAAACCCCAGTGATGAGTAACCCGAAGGGGAAGTGACGGTGAAGGTCGTTAACAACCCTAAACCCGGCAGAAAACTTATAAAATAATTTTTGGGACTCCAGAGAAGAGTCATTGAGGATTTTATGGCATTAGAATGCCAAGAAAAGGCTTAGAAAATTTTTTTCTATTGGTACACACAATTTTAGCTCGTTAAGCCAAATAGAGGGCATTTTTGTCATTTCGTCTTCAGAGATGATTTTTGACCAACTTGTCCATTTATTTAAGTGAATTATATGACATAAAATATGAATAAATGTTGATGAAAAATTATTTAAAAATGAATAGAAAGAGAGAGGAAAGAAAATAGAAATAAATGAGATTTATTACCTAATGCTTATGTAAGCATGAGGTAATTAAAGTTTATGGCCAATCAAAATAAAGAAGCATAATTAAAATACATTAAAAATAGAGAAAAGGAGGCAGAATTCTAGAAAAAAAAACCAGCAGCCATTCTCTTCTTCTTCAAAACGTCCCACACCTTCTCCAACACTCCTCCATTAACAAACTTTCCAAACCTTCGTTTCCCTGGTTTTCTTTCAACAAAAACCCTAAGTGTCAACAAAAAAACCTTGATATTTCATCGTGGTGAAGCTCTTGGGAGCAAAAGAAAGTGTAAAAGAAGAGTTCTTACAAGTTTGAGATTAGCTCCATTAAAGGTTAGTGACCAAACTTGTTTTATCTCCTTCAATTCATGTTGAAGGAGTGGTATTTAATGCAAATTTGCAAGAAAATTGAGTAAATATCATGTGTATGTCTTGCTTAAAATTCCAGCAGCCTTGAACTTGGTATGGTTTTGAAGATTTGTTAGAATTAAAATGATATTGTGGCTGCCTTTAACATTAATCTATTGTTTAGGATAGTGAAAGGTAAGTGAATGCAAGTTTTGAGATGGTTGAGCTAGGGTTTGGGTATGAAATTGAGACTTTGATCATGCAATGGTGAAAGTAAGTTTTAATGGTCAATTAGTGACCATTTGGTTATGTGTGAATGAGAATTGAAGTGGTTTGTTTAGTGGGAATTGAAGTTAGTGTTGCGACCCTTGGTGACCTGCAGGACTGGACATGAGTCCAGCAGGTTTGGGCAGCAATAACTGGAGTTGTAAAGGTTCAATTGGTGCAAGGCAAATTGGACATGAAATTAGACACATAATGGCACAACTTTGGTGAAGAAACTATGCCCAGAAAACTAAACCAAGTTGACCTAAAGATTGCCCTAATCTGGGTGACCTGCATTGGGCAAAATGATCAAATGAACAGTATTTATTCATTTGGTCATAACTCAGTGTAGAAAGGTCCAATTGACCTGAAATTTTACCAGCAAATATCTGAGACATAAACCTACAACTTTCATGAATAAACCTAACCCAAATTTTGACCATAACATGTTCAAAAGGTGACCTGCAGTCACTGCATAAAACACTGTAGATTTGGTCAGTCCAGAAAATCTGGGTAGTTGGCAATCCAGCCAGTCATGGTATTTAAGCCATAACTTGAGCTACAAAACTCCAAATGGAGTGATTAAAAAAAAAGAAATGTTGACAACTTTGCCAAATTCTCACTACAAAAATGATTAATGGAACAGTAAATACAAAGCTTGAAATCTGAAAATTTTGAACAATTAACATTAAGCTTAGAAATGGTATTGGCAACCAATACCAACAATTTTAGAATGCAAAATGTGGTATGTTGGGAGTATTAAAACTAATGTACCTATTGTCTATGCAAAAGTCAACATTTTTGTTGACTAATGGAATAAATAGTAACACATAAACTTAAATTTCAAGAATTATACAATTTAAGAGTGTAACATGCCCTAGTACACCTAACAATATTGGTTTGGATAGGTTGGCATGCCAATAGGGTTCTGTTAGCAGTACTGCATATGGCTTCATGCCATTCTATGTTTTATGGCCTCACGTGCCATTCTGTGATAAAATAGCCTTTGGCTATGTTGATTAAGTTATTATACTTGGGTTTTATCCCTGATAATTATTACAGCTTATTAGTTGTTCTGTTACACACCGGGAGACACAATGTGACCGATGGTGTGATGGTCCGAGGTACTTAGTACCCAGTGCCAGTTTACCCGTTTATCCAGCCCAGTCGACTAGTATGGGTTACTCGGGCAATGATAATAAATTTTACCAAATTTTAACTGAATAATACCATGATAAATACCAGAAATTAAGTCTACGAAATATGTAAACATACATTCTGCATATTTACTTTATTTTAGTTATTTTATTTTATATTGTCACCACTAAGTAGAATTGCTTAGCGCGTCACTTTTGCCACGCGCAAGTACTGGAGACATAGCTGGGGAGTCCAGCAGACCTCATACTTGGTGAGCTTTCAGATCTGCGCACAGAGTCCAGAGTCACCTCACATTTGCAGCGCATTAGTAGGACATTAGGCTACTTTTGATCTTTTGTATTTTGTAAACTTTTGTAATGTATATTATAAACTCATGTAATTATGCTTTTGATATAATTATTTATGACCATGTTCAGTAAAATAATTTGAGTATTTCTTCTTGAATTGAGTATGATATGAAATGAATTAAAATTTGAGATAATGAAGTTATTTGAGAAATTGTTGGAAATATCTTGGTGGTTGACTGAGATGGATAATATGATTATATTGGAAGTGTCTTTAACAGATTCAGAAGAACTGTTTTTCCAAATTGTAGCCGGCACTCTGCCGGATTTTCTATAAAATTTGCAGAAAAATCAGATTAATAAAAAAAATAGTAAATAAATGAATTAAAAAAGGGTAAATTGTAATGAAAATGTAAATTAGTGCTCCGGCATACTATGTGGCATATCTTGCTCGGCTACACTGTAGATGGATAAGGGGTGTCACATTTAGTGGTATCAGAGCATCGGTTTAGGCGTTTCTGGGCCTAGATAGAGTGCATACCATTGCATTGCATTTGTAAGTGTTGAGGTGACACTGATGCAGATCTGTTTATTTTGTTATTTTGATTAGGATATGGATCCTGCTTCTCAAAGAGCAGTTGATGAAGAGGTGGAGAGTCGTGCTCCACCAAAAGCTGAATCTAGAGGCAGGGTAGAATCTACTCCACCAGCAGCTGAGGCACCTGCCCAACCTCAGTTTGTGTTATTTCAACAAATGATCGAATTTTACCGACAAATGATGGGGGCAATTCCACCACCACAACCACAGCCACAACCTCAACCAGCACCACAAAAGTCCCATTTAGAGAAACTGCGAAAACATGGGGCTATGGATTTCTTTGGAAAGAAGGAGGATGACCCTATGATAGCGGAAAACTGGTTGGATAGAACAATCAAAGTGCTGAAACAGCTTCATTGTGCCCCCGAGCAGAACCTGGAGGGTGTTGTGTCCCTACTTCAGGATGATGCATACCAGTGGTGGGACACAGTAGCCAGTGAGGTGCAACCGGATCAAATCACCAGGGATTACTTCCTAACAGAGTTCAGGAAGAAGTATGTCAGTAAAGTGTATTTAGAAGAGAGAAGAAGAGAATTTATCAGTCTGAGACAGAGGCAACTATCAGTGGTAGAGTATGAGCTAGAATTTGTCAGACTGAGCCGGTATGGGAGGGAGATAGTCCCTACAGAGGCAGAAAGGTGCAGAAGGTTCGAAGAAGGGCTCAATAACAATATCAAAGTCATGATAACAGTATTAGAGATCACAGATTTTTCCAAATTAGTAGATGTTGTATCGAAAGTGGAAAAGGTCTGAATAAATGAGCAAAATAGAAGGGAAAGACAGTAGAAGAGGGGTCCAGGTCAGTCTAGTTCATTCTCTACTCCCAGTAAGAAGAGTAAGGGTCCTCCTGCTCAGGGTTTAGGACAACCACAAGGTCAGGGTCAGGGTCAGTCCCAGGGGCCCAGACCACAGTTTATACCTAGAAGAGGCCAGTCCACACCATCAGTGGGCAGATCTCTAGGGTCGGTGTTCAGGGGACCAGCCCCAGCATCTTCTACCTGTCCGTACTGCCAGAAGTGGCATAAGGGGGACTGTTGGCGAGTGACTGGTGCATGCTTACGGTGTGGATCTACAGAACATCAGATCAAAAATTGTCCGAAGAGGACTACTACAGTTGCCCCAACACAAGTTGATAGGCCTGCCCCTGCACCTCAAAGGGGTAGGAAGTCCGATAAATCTGAGGCAGCCGGTCCATCATTGAGGCCTGCATCTGAGTCAGCTGAGAGGCCAGAGATCAGAGTACCTGCTAGAGCCTATGCCATAAGAGATCAGGAGGAGCAAGATGCCCCGGACGTCATCAGAGGTATGTTCTCCCTCTACAACACATCTGTGCATGCATTGGTGGATCTAGGATCCACTCATTCATACATCTGCATCAAACTACCCGTAGAGAGGGGAGTTTCAGTAGAGGAGAGTGATCAAGATATTCTGGTCACAAATCCACTAGGCCACAGTGTGGTAGTGAATAAGGTGTATAAAGGTTGCCCGTTAAGGATTCAGGGGTATGAATTCTCGACAGACCTAATTGAATTGCCCTTCCACAAGTTTGATGTGATTTTGGGAATGGACTGGTTGTCACGTCATCAGGCAATAGTTGATTGCAAAATGAAGAGGATTTCTCTGAAAACTTCTGAGGGTAATGAGATTACTATTGTGGGTGAAAGGACAGATTTCCTGTTCAATATTATCTCAGCCACAGCTGCAAGAAGATTAATGAGAAAAGGCTGTGAAGCTTACCTAGCACACGTGGTTGATACTAGGCAGGCTAAGCCGAATCTGTGTGATATACCCACAGTAAGAGACTTCCCAAATGTATTTCCTGAAGAATTGCCTGGTTTACCGTCAGAAAGGGAAGTCGAATTTGCTATTGAGGTAAGGCCGGGTACAGCACCAATTTCTATTGCTCCTTATAGGATGGCACCCACTGAATTGAGGGAGTTAAAAATTCAGTTGCAGGAGTTGCTTGATAAGGGGTTCATACGCCTCAGTGTGTCACCATGGGGAGCTCCGGTGCTGTTTGTGAAGAAGAAGGATGGAACTTTGAGATTGTGTATTGATTACCGGCAGTTGAACAAAGTAACTGTGTAGAATAAATATCTGTTGCCCAGAATTGACGATCTGTTTGATCAGTTAAAGGGAGTCGGTATATTTTTAAAAATTAATCTCAGATCAGGGTATCATCAGTTAAGGGTAAATGATACAGATGTGTCAAAAACTGCTTTCAAAATCCAGTATGGGCATTATGAATTTCTGGTGATGCCGTTTGGGTTAACAAATGCACCAGCAGCATTTATGGACCTTATGAACCGTATCTTCCATCTATATTTAGATCGGTTTGTAGTGGTCTTTATCAATGATATTCTAGTGTATTCCAAGACCGGGGAAGAACATGATGAACATTTGAGGATTGTTCTACAAACCCTGCGAGAAAAGAAGCTGTATGCTAAGCTGTCCAAGTGTGACTTCTAAATGAGTGAAATCTCTTTCCTTGGACACATAGTATCAGCAGAGGGGATTAGAGTGGATCCCAAAAAGATAGAAGCAGTGATGGAATGGAAGCCTCCCAGAAATACAACTGAGGTCAGAAGTTTCTTGGGGCTAGCTGGGTATTACAGAAGATTTGTGAAGGGGTTATCTCTTATAGCTGCTCCAATGACCAAGTTGTTGCACAAGAATGTGAAATTTGGCTGGAACAACAAGTGCCAAGCCAGTTTTGAGAGGCTAAAGGCTATGTTGACAGAAGCACCAGTGTTAACACAGCCAGTGTTAGGAAAAGACTTTGTGGTCTACAGTGATGCCTCGCATAATGGGTTAGGGTGTGTATTGATGCAAGAGGGGAAAGTGGTCGCCTATGCTTCCAGGCAGTTAAGGCCACATGAACAGAACTACCCTACTCATAACTTAGAGTTAGCAGCAATTATCTTCACATTGAAGATATGGAGGCATTATTTGTATGGTGAAAAATGCTACATCTATACAGATCACAAAAATCTAAAATATTTGCCAACCCAGAAGGAGCTCAATCTTAGACAGAGGCAATAGATTGAGTTCCTGAAGGACTATGATTATATGATAGATTACCATCCTGGGAAGGCAAATGTAGTTGCTGATACCTTGAGCAGAAAATCCATCACAGCTTTAAGATCACTAATTGCCCGTCTGTCCTTAGCTCAAGATGGAGCTATTTTGGCTGAGTTACAAGTGAGGCTTAACCTGCTACAGCAGATACAAGATGGGCAGAAGGCAGATGAAAGATTAATGGCTATTGTGGGTAAAATTCCAGAGGGAAAGGAAACTGATTATGAGGTGAAAGCAGATGGGTGTCTATACTACAGAGGAAGAGTGTGTGTACCAGATGATGGGGAACTGAAGACTAGTGTTCTAAAAGAAGCACATACTAGTGTTTATGCTATGCACCCGGGAAGCACAAAAATGTATAATGATTTGAAGCCTCATTATTGGTGGCCTGGTATGAAGAGGGATATAGCTGACTATGTGACTAAGTATTTGACATGTCAGCAAGTTAAAGCAGAACATCAAGTTCCATCAAGATTGCTACAGCCTATAAGCATACCTAAATAGAAATGGGACCGGGTCACTATGGATTTTGTTAGTGGTCTACCTCTCACCTAAAAAAACCATGATGCAGTATGAGTGATAGTGGATAGATTAACGAAGTCAGCACATTTTCTGCCAGTTAGGACTGACTACTCATTGGAGAAGCTAGCAGAGTTGTATATCAGTGAGATAGTTAGACTGCATGGAATCCCACTTTCCATCATATCTGATCGAGATCCAAGGTTTACATTGAGATTCTGGAAAAAGTTGCAAGAAGCCTTGGGCATACAACTCCACTTTAGCACGGCTTTTCATCCTCAGACGGATGGACAGTCAGAATGAGTAATCCAGATCCTGGAGGATATGCTGTGGAGTTGTGTTATTGAATTTAAGGGGAGTTGGGATAGATATCTTCCACTGACAGAATTTGCATATAATAATAGCTACCAAGCTAGCATTCAAATGGCTCCGTATGAAGCACTGTATGGGAGAAAATATAAAACCCCAGTGTGTTGGACTGAATTGGGCGAAGATAAGCTGGTAGGACCAGACCTGGTGAAACAGACTGAGGAGAAAATGAAGATAATCAAAGCTAATTTGAGAGTTGCCTCAGATAGATAGAAATCTTATGCCGACTTGAAGAGAAGAGATAGAGTATGCAATTGGAGACAATGTGTTTCTCAAAGTCTCACCGTAGAAGAAAGTACTGAAGTTTGGAAGAAAGGGTAAGTTAAGCCCTAGGTTCATTGGCCCATATGAAGTCATTGAACGTGTGGGACCAGTGACCTATCGGCTAGCTTTACCACCAGAACTGGATAAGATCCATAATGTATTCCATGTGTCTATGCTAAGAAGATACCGCTCAGACCCTTCACATGTTATCTCCATGGAAGAGATTGAAATCCAACCGGACTTGACATATGCAGAAGAACCTATACGGATACTGGCTCGGGAAGTGAAGGAACTGAGAAATAAACAAATTCCACTAATGAAAGTGCTTTGGAGGCACTACAACACCGAGGAGGCAACTTTAGAAAGTGAAGAGACGATGAGGCAACAGTTCCCTCAACTGTTTGCATCAGGTAAATTTCGAGGACGAAATTTCTATTAGAGGGGAAGAGTTATAACATCCTCACTTTAGTTAGTCCATACAGTCTACTGTTCTAGCGACCAATGTCAGTCCGGCCGCTAAAATGTTTGAAACTATAATTAGACTAGAGTGGGGAGTTATAAACAAACCAAATAATGCTCATAAAAATCAAGGAAAATTTTTAAGAATGAAATGCACTAAGGTTAAACGAGCCGAAACCCCAGTGATGAATAACTCGAAGGGGAAGTGACGGTGAAGGTCGTTAACAACCCTAAACCCGGGAGAAAACTTATAAAATAATTTTTGGGACTCCAGAGAAGAGTCATTGAGGATTCTATGGCATTAGAATGCCAAGAAAAGGCTTAGAAAAATTTTTCTATCGATACACACAATTTTAGCTCGTTAATGCTTATGTAAGCATGAGGTAATTAAAGTTTATGGCCAATCAAAATAAAGAAGCATAATTAAAATACATTAAAAATAGAGAAAATGAGGCAGAATTCTAGAAAAAAAAAACCAGCAGCCATTCTCTTCTTCTTCAAAACGTCCCACACCTTCTCCCTCACTCCTCCATTAACAAACTTTCCAAACCTTCATTTCCCTAGTTTTCTTTCAACAAAAACCTTAAGTGTCAACACAAAACCTTGATATTTCATCTTGGTGAAGCTCTTGGGAGCAAAAGGAAGTGTAAAAGAAGAGTTCTTACAAGTTTGAGATTAGCTCCATTAAAGGTTAGTGACCAAACTTGTTTTATCTCTTTCAATTCATGTTAAAGGAGTGGTATTTAATGCAAATTTGCAAGAAAATTAAGTAAATATCATGTGTATGTCTTGCTTAAAATTCTAGCAGCCTTGAACTTGGTAGGGTTTTGAAGATTTGTTAGAATTAAAATGGTATTGTGGCTGCCCTTAACATTAATCTATTGTTTAGGATAGTGAAAGGTAAGTGAATGCAAGTTTTGAGATGGTTGAGCTAGGGTTTGGGTATGAAATTGAGACTTTGATTATGAAATGGTAAAAGTAAGTTTTAATGGTCAATTAGTGACCATTTGGTTATGTGTGAATGAGAATTGAAGTGGTTTGTTTAGTGGGAATTGAAGTTAGTATTACTGCCCTTGGTGACCTGCAGGACTGGGTATGAGTCCAGCAGGTTTGGGCAGTAATAACTGGAGTTGTAGAGGTTCAATTAGTGCAAAGCCAATTGAACATAAAACTAGACACATAATGGCACAACTTTGGTGAAGAAACCATGCTCAGAAAACCAAACCAAGTTAACCTAAAGATTATCCTAATCCGGGTGACCTGCATTCTGCCTGGGCAAAAGACCAAATGAACAGTATTTATTCATTTGGTCATAACTCAGTGTAGAAAGGTCCAATTGACCTGAAATTTTACTAGTAAATATTTGAGACATATACCTACAACTTTCATGAAGAAACCTAATCCAAATTTTGACCATAACATGTTCAAAAGGTAACCTGCAATCACTGCACAAAACACTATATATTTGGTCAATCCAGAAAATCTGGGTAGTTGGCAATCCGGCCAGTCATGGTATTTTAAGCCATAACTTGAGCTACAAAACTCCAAATAGAGTGATTCAAAAAAAAGAAATGTAACTAGACACAATAAGGAACAACTTTCATGGTGACAACTTTGCTAAATTCCCACTGCAAAAATGATTAATGGAACAGTAAATACAAAGCTTGAAATCTGAAAATTTTGAACAATTAACATTAAACTTATAAATGGTATTGGTAACCAATACCAACAATTTTAGAATGCAAAATGTGGTATGTTGGGAGTATTAAAACTAATGTACCTATTGTCTATGCAAAAGTCAACATTTTTGTTGACTAATGGAATGAATAGTAACACATAAACTTAAATTTCAAGAATTATACAATTTAAGAGTGTAACATGCCCTAGTACACCTAACAAGATTGGTTTGAATAGGTTAGCATGCCAATAGGGTTTTGTTAGCAGTACTGCATATGGCTTCATGCCATTCTGTGTTTTATGGCCTCACGTGCCATTCTGTGATAAAATAGCCTTTGGCTATATTGATTGAGTTATTATACTTGGGTTTTATCGCTGATAATTATTACAGCTTATTAGCTATTCTGTTACACACTGGGAGACACAATGTGACCGATGATATGATGGTCCGAGGTACTTAGTATCCAGTGCCAGTTTACCCGTTTATCCAGCCCAGTCGACTAGTATGGGTTACTCGGACAATGATAATAAATTTTACTAAATTTTAATTGAATAATACTGCTATAAATGCTAGAAATTAAGTCTACCAAAGATGTAAATATACATTCTGCATATTTACTTTATTTTAGTTATTTTATTTTATATTGTCATCACTAAGCAGAATTGCTTAGCACGTTGCTTTTGTCACGCGCAGGTACTGGAGACATAGCTGGAGAGTCCAGTAGACCTCATACTGGGTGAGCTTTCAGATCTGCACACAGAGTCCAGAGTCACCTCACATTTGCAGCGCATTGGTAGGACATTAGGCTACTTTTGGTCTTTTGTATTTTGTAAACTTTTATAATGTATATTATAAACTCATGTAATTATGCTTTTGATATAATTATTTATGAACCATATTCAGTAAAATAATTTGAGTATTTCTTCTTGAATTGAGTATGATATGAAATGAACTGAAATTTGAGATAATGAAGTTATTTGAGAAATTGTTGGAAATATCTTGGTGGTTGACTGAGATGGATAATATGATTATATTGGAACTGTCTTTAATAGATTTAGAAGAATTGTTTTTCCAAATTACAGCTGACACTCTGCCGGATTTTCTATAAAATTTACAGAAAAATCAGATTAATAAAAAAAATTGTAAATAAATGAATTAAAAAAGGGTAAATTGTAATGGAAATGTAAATTGGTGTTCCGGCACACTGTGTGGCATATCCTGCTCGGTTACACTGTAGACGGGTAAGGGGTGTCACAAATTAATAAACAGAGTCAATCAGAATTCAAATTGTAAATCTTCCAATCTGATAAACTAATATTATGTCAATAAATTATTCAACCTAAAAATTCAAACTTATAAGGATCTCAAGAATAATTTTATATATCTAACACAATTTACTTGTCTTTTGTTTACATATCTCATGGCTATAACCTTCTTCTATGATTAGATAAACAAATGATGCTGCTCCTGTTAATTAGATATTATTTTGCTAGACTCCTGTTTTGTTTATATCTCAGTAAGAAAAGACGCAAGGGAAGGTATTGTTAACATTGGAAGAATTCTAGCCACAGTAGGTGAAATTTGAAGCTCCAAATCAAAATCCAAATAGACACAATAATTAGTAGCAAGTTCAAGTCAAGATGAAAATACTGAAGTGATAGCTCATTTTGACATAGCTATTATTATGAACAGTTAAACACTAATCACAAAATCTACTTGTCTCTTGCAAGCTATATACTTGAAAATTGAGATAGAGAGAGAGAGAGAGAGAGGGTTGAAGGGAGGGGACCTATATAATAATTGAAACACCCACCCAATCAGCTTCAGTGTCACTTTTCTTCAAGTGCAGCAATCCCAAGTGTCTCAGCTGAAATGGATCCAAAAAACCTTTCAAACACCAACAATTCAATAAAAAAAAAAAAAAAGATTTCAATTTTTTCAAACACCATTGAAAATTGGTCACATATTTTTTCTGACAGGCAAAGAAAATGTAATATATTTCTATGTTCTATGGAAGCAACATTGTCCAACTTGCCTTTCAAAGTAATCTGATTACTCTGTTTTAGTTTTACACATGCTATTGTATGTAAGATAACTAGCTTCGCAAGTAGCTTCACAAGTTGCAGTAATTTTCAAGATTTTATAAAAGAGAAATGACCAGAAATCAGAATTCTGTTTCCTTAATTCTCCCTCCGCAGAAAAATGCAAAACCCTTTCTATGTCCTTTGCCTCAACTTTTAACAAAAGTGGCTTCAAGCCTTTTTCTTTCCACTAAAATTTTGTTCTTTTCGTGATCAACTTTCCGAAGTATGTTCCTTTCAAAACTACGGTGTTCATATCAAGACCTTGTGGGTTTTTATAGCATTCCCTGTACTAGAAATGGCGAAGTTGCTTATACCAATAAAATATGCACTATATTGTTGCATTGGCCTTCCAATTTCGTATCCAAGAACAGCTTGTTAGGAATATTAAAATTACCCTTGGAAATTTACCTACAAGTTTGAGCTTTTAAATTGAGCAGTTTTCTAATGCAGGTAGCTTTCAACAAGAAGCAAGATTCCTGCATATCATTCCAGTTAATTGTTCTTGAACTGAGACATATAATGCATAGGGCAACATGAAATATAATTATGAAGTACTCTACTGTACATTAATCATCAGCGAATGAGTCACTTAAGGGGATACTTCTAGTGACCAGACCAGGGTGGGATCTAAACTGTAAAACACTAGAACACCTGAAGAAGCCATAGAAAGGTGATAAAAATTGGGGTTAAATTAGCAGATGAAATGAGTGGCAGTGGCAGTGGCAGTGGCAGTGCAAATGATTACTTAGACTAAGGAGGAGGTTGTTTTTGTGACACTTGTGGATTACGCATTACAGAGGCTGAAATGGTACAGTAGAGCATAGCTCAAGAGACCCATAATCAAGCAACTCCTCGATCATTTGCTCTATGTGATGCTCTTCAAGAGGCTTAAACTGCTGCTGGATGCTGTCAACCTGTACTTTCTTGACAACCCAGTTCGCCTCTGTCTCTTGAACTTGCAATGGACATTTCTCTGGCAACCGGGTACCCAATTCCTCACTTTTTATAACAATGCCCTTAGTGGTGGTGGTGGTGGTGGTGTTAGTGTGTAAAGTCGGGCCTTTTTGTTGTTGTTCACAAAGTGATGCTTGTTTGGTCATTTGCAGCGAGGCCATATAGCACCTATGCAATTTGGCTGTCAAAGTTGCCGAGAGAAGTTTTGAGGGCGATGATTGTGATGCACTGGGATTATAAGGGAAATTGGTCCTAGCCCTTGGTCCACACATAAGCCTTGCAGCTTCATCATAAGCTCGAGCAGCGTCTTCAGCCGTTTCGAATGTGCCTAACCAAATTCTAGTCTTCCTGCAAAAAAAAGAAATGTTTCGTTCAGCACTCAAGATATAAATAGAATACACACACAAGCATGTGTAACTAATTTCATTTTTTTTCCATGATAAGGTAATCTTACAATAGAGGGTGGCGAATTTCGGATACCCAAGAGCCCCAATGCCTTTGTCGGACGCCTCGATATCGCTGTTGTGGTCTGGCCATGTTAGTGAAAAGAAACGGTTTTCTTTTGGGAAATTGTTTGTGGAAATGCCTGAAAGCAAGCAAGAAAGAAAGAATGAGGTAAGACAAGAGAGTGATTGATGGTCTAGTGAATGGGTGGGGGGAGAAGTGGGTTTTTGTAGTTGGATTTGTTCACAGACAGGGGCAACTGGTCTCTTTTTCTTAGCCTGCTCTGTAAACCAATTTATGAAGTGGATCCCACTTGGTGGGACTTTGAGGCTTTCTATTCTTTTTCTTTTACCTTACATATTAGTTACCAGTTGGCTTGCTTTCTTGCTGCTGCCTTATGATTAATGAAAATGTATTGGTGAAACTGAAATTT
The DNA here is from genome assembly GCF_030052815.1 of Hevea brasiliensis. Taxonomy (NCBI): domain Eukaryota; kingdom Viridiplantae; phylum Streptophyta; class Magnoliopsida; order Malpighiales; family Euphorbiaceae; genus Hevea; species Hevea brasiliensis. The sequence goes on along the minus strand of NC_079496.1, from coordinate 115,082,662 downwards.
CAAACTGACCATATTCAATTCACATGACCATATGATAATAGGGTTTGTTTTTATAAAGAAAAAAAAAACAGTGAGCATTCATTCAACTGCTGCTTTATTAAATTTTATTTCTTCAAGAAAATCTAAGGTCATTGTCTCATAGATTCTTCATGTGAGTGTTTTATAAGATAAGATTATGACTCCACCATATCTAAAGCTCTCTCTTTCTTCACAAATGAGTTAAAAAAGAAATCTTTGAACATATCATATATTCTAATCAAAACTTGTCTTGGGTTCTTGAAGTTACCCATAAAATTAATTATCCTAACAAAATAATAATAATAATCCTAAGTTATTTCCAGTTGTTTTTATGTTGAACATGGTCACCATCATTAGATGACCAAAATTTGGTGCGATATTCTGTTCAATGGTAAGATGTACAGTTCTTCACATTTTTTTTTATAATTTTCTGGAGTTGGTCCACAGGAAAAAAGAAAAACCTCCATGCAAGAATTTGATACAAAACATAATTATTTATATAATTAACAATCAAAACCATATTTAATCAAAATCTTGTTCACTATATCAATATGCAAGCGGAATAATATCTATGAGGATCATTAGAAATCAAGGTATATTGGAGTTATATGCAAGTGGGTTTTCTTTAAAATTTAATTATTTTTTATTTAAGTTGGAATTTGAAATTTTGAAAACTTCTAAAGTACATAAAAACTTATTGATATGCAAATAGGTAATTCTATTTGTATATAGATATGAAGATGAGCTCATGGACTCATGGCATGGAATAAAGGTTAGCTTTTTCGCTTGCTGCTGATTGATTTTTATATATGGCACACATCATGGCTGTTAGAATTGGAAACATATGCATATGCCCACAACATAACAGGAGAAGACAAACACTGTACATGGGTTTGGATGGGATGCTCATGTTCACTGTTGCTCCACTTGCCAAGAGTGAAACTCCCCATGCTGGAGGGAAAGAGAGAGGGTGTTCATATATATTCAAGTCTTTTATTTTTACTGCTTTTATAATGCTAGATGATCTTATTTCTTATGAATACTGTATATTTAACCTCAAAACTAAATAAACAGCAGATTCACGTATGTACAGGTATACATATGCATCACAAAAAATAAAGAAAAGATCAGTTTGGTGGAGTGTATTTTAAGGAATGATGGTCAGAGTTGTAAGTTGTAACAGCATTTCCAGTATCTAAAGTTGCTACTTTTTTGACGGGATTTTAAACTCGAGATCTCACAGCACCATGAAAGCTTACTGGCCTGAGTTGCCATTTCTGACTCTGATTTCTTGAGTTGTCCACATGAGAAAGAGGCTTGCCATGTTGATCACAAACCTCTGTTTCCTTCATTCGTTGAATGTGTTTTGTCCTCTTCTCACGTGCTACAGGGTTAACTCAGGGAGTTTTTCCACAGCAATCTGTGAACCTAATTTGCATATGCAGTTCAGATATATGTGGGGTCTATGTATATATAATGCAAGAGCAAAGACCAAGATCCTTTGTGTGCATGAATGTCTATAGCAGGAAATTTTAACCCTCTCTAATATAATTGACATAATCAAAAGCTATATATAAAGAGAGAATCATTAATCAGTTACCTTTATTAATTATCCATCAAAAGTTAATATTTAACTCTATGGATAAATAATTAAGTTCATAGTTGTGAATTGAATGAGATCCTTTTAAAAGTGTAATTTACACTTCGTTTGTTTTTCAAAAAATATTATTTGTTGTTTGGTAGCAATATTAAATTAATAGTACATATCTTAACTATAATAAAATTATATAAATTATATAGTCAATTTTTTAACTTAGAAATATATAATAGGAAAACCTAAATTTTAATTTGTAACATAAGTCTTTTTAACTTTTAATCTAAGTAACATAAAATTCTTTTATAACTTTCAGTAACCGATTTCTGAAGCATCTTTACTGACGTGACACTTGTTAAATAATAAAATTATATTTTTTGTCTATTAATTTGACACTTATCAAAAGAAAATTTTAATTATTCTTTCCCTATCCATAATTTCGACTATCTAAATTACATAGATCAATATTTCAATATACACTATGCAATTTGTTTGCCCAAAATTAATAATTCGTGTTTTTAATTTGATAAATGACATATCAATATAAATAACTTAGAGATCAGCTATTGAAAGTTATAAGAGATTTTATATTATTTAAATTAAAGATCAAGAATTCTGTGTTATAAATTAAAATTTAGGTAACTCTTACTGTTATATACTTTAAATTAAAATATTGTCTATATAATTTATCCTATAAAATTACCGTTACAGTTTAGTTTTTTTTTTTTTTTTTTACTAAAGGGCAAAAAATGGGTATAGAGTGGACAAGAAGCACATAGAGATGAGATTAGATTGGAAGATTTTGAAATGGTTTGTCTGATTCTTGGATTACAGCTATAAACATATATAAAAGACTGATGATTATTAATTAGAGATTATTGAGCTAATTAGAGATGGACCCACAAAATTAACGCGTAAGGTGGGACCATGATAGCTAGATAGCTAAAAAATGGCTATGCTAATGGTCATATTTTGCTTCAAACTATCAAATAATATTAGTCTTCCTTGTAATGATGTGAATTTCTTAATTTCGTATTCATCAAGATTTGACAATCTGCTAAAATTGCTTTTGAAATAAGTATCTCTTTAAACATTTTAATCAGAGAATATTAAAAATCTATTTAAAAGTTAAATGTAACATATTTTAATCATAAAATTTCAAATTATTTTTAAATAATTTTTTTAACAATATTGAAACTTGTGCTTTCAAAAAGTGTTTTTTATCCTTTTAATTTCAATCTTAAATAGGGACTATATATATATAATGTGACATTTTTTTTATAATATTATTATATGATATTTTTTATTATATATAAGTTATAAATTTATATGGCTAACACGTAGTATTCGGCATTGCTACGTTTTATATTATTTTTATTTATTAAAATTAAAAAATATACATATAAATTAAAATTATTAATAGTCATACATATTAGTATAAGTAATTCTTTAATTATATAATAAAACTGACATATATATATATATATATAAAATAATTTTTCTATAATCATTAATAATGACAGGTCCCACTATAATTAATGTTACATTGATATGAAAGATACATCCTTAAAAGTCACATAAAAAAAATTAATTTTAATACAAATAAATTGATTTGAAAATACCACTAACGCTAAGTACCTAAAGAAACATGATGTTTGAAAGCCTCCCACAGTTTCAAAACCCTAGAGGGTCTATCCTTATGTCATTTGATTTGGCTGGCTTTTATTTCTGAAACCCTTGACCTATGCAAGCTCACATGTATACACTCAAAATTCATTGAACAAATAAGAAAAAGTTAAGAAAATTGTAGGTATTGGATAAGGACATTGAGGGGTTATATTTCTCTATCAATCACAAACCTTATGTGTGAAGGTGAAGCTAAGACCACAAGCATTTTCTGTGATCTCATTTTCTTTGTTGCCCCTCAGCTTGCATCTACACATTATTTCTTTATTATTTTGTTCCCTTTCCAAGTTTATCACATTTCTCTATGCTCTTCAATTTTTTTTTTTTAAATTATAACTAAATAGATTGACCACACACCAACAAAAAATATTATGCTAATACCATCATATCAAGAGATTAGTATGGGTTCGATTCAAACCTGAGATATATATAGAATTAATTATAACATAAATTGTTTTTTATTTAAAATATTTTTATTATTAACACTTTTTTCTTCTATTTTAGAAAATAAAAAAGGTTTTTATGATATATTCCATCAAACAACTTAGCCTTTCTAGTCATTTTGCATTCATTTACCTATTAATACTTAAATAAAAGGCATATTTTCGTTAGAAACTAGCAATTTTAATGATGTTTTGAATATATATATATATATATATATATAATTCTAGAACAAAGTGTTAATAATGATAAAATTAAGAATGAAATAATAATTTATCTGAAATTATTGACAACATATGCTAAAATATACTTAAAAATAGATTAAAAAAAAGTTAAAGTATTTAAAAGAATTAAATTTCAGTAACTATTTAATTTATTTTTAAATTTAAAAATAAAAATATTAATAAAAAATTATTCACTCATAATACGAGTGAGCCTACTTCAATTAATAATCTTGACGCGGTTTTATTGTTAAGCAAGAAAGGAAGAGAAGTTGATGTGATAGAAAATGTTTGAGGTTTTCATTAAGTTCTCCCGCAGTATATGGGATTTGTACAGCCTTTTCCTTTGAATTTTGTTGGCCTTCACTCATCCTTCATCATTACCTTTCCCATGAAAATGATATTTTCCCATCTCCATGTGCATGGCTCTGTTTTCTTTCTTTTTTTTTTTTTTTGTCAGAATTACAAGTCTAAACCCATTATAAATGAGAGGCTAATAAACTCCAAGACCACACCAAACTAAAAAAATCTAATCCTCTTTTAGAAAAATTTACAATATCTGGATAACAAATTCAATTCAATAACCCGGTAAACAGGGAAGAACACTCTTCATCACCGTCACTACTGTAGGGTTATTAATGACGTAGAACAAAACATAGGGAAGGCAAAGAGAAACTCAGCCAAACTGAAGCACACGCAGACTAAAAACCAGCTTAGAACTAAGGAAGAATTCCCTAAACACTATTAACATCAGGGCACAGAGAGCTGGAGAAGCAGGAACAAGACGAAACTAATAAGTCAAAACTATGCAAATGCTGGCGGATACAATTTCTACCCATTAATTTATTTATCCCTTCATCAATAAAAATTTCAAGATTACTTAATTCTTGCTAATAATGAAAAATTCCTTTTTTTAGATTTTAATTTTTTGAAAACATTTTATAAATTTTGAATGCATTAAATTAATACATGGAATTTTTTTAAGATGTTTTAAAATAAAAAAAAATTAATGTGCATAAATTGACTCCAAAATACTTCTAACTGTATGTACAAAAAGAAAATTAATTAAAATGTTTTTATATTCCAAACAATTAGTAAAAAAATATATAGCATAATCCAAAATAAGGTTAATATAATTATTATAATTGATAAAAACAGCATGCAATTAATATAGTATAACCCTAAAATACTCGAATTGTAGTTCAGTACAAATATATCTTCTATAGATAATTATCTAATTTGATAATTAGAGATTTCAAATCCCACCCTTATTATATATTCACTAAGATAAAAATCTAATACGATCGTATTTTTCATCTAAACATAAGCCGATCAGATATCTAAAAATCTAAATAATGTTATCTTTAATTAATTTTATACTATATTCTTTAATTCAAATTACTAATTTAAACATTTGAGAGGTTAGCCAAGTTAAACTATCTGGTATTTTTTTTTTTTAATTTGCAAATTCAAATTAAAAAAAATCTAAAATTAGTATCAATGACTCTATATGTGATGATGAGAGCTTTTTATTAGAATTGAAATTAGAATCTATATATGTGGTGATGAAATATAAGATATAATTATTTTTTAATAAAAAATTAATAAAATATAAATATAAATTTATAGAGTAAGTAATATACATTTAATAAATCAAATCAGGCCGGGCGAGACGAGTTAATTGTGTTTCTCTCTTTCCTTATTTTTCCTCAAAGCCGCGTGGTTTGTTTTATTATGGTTTGGCGTTTTTCTCATATTCCATGCCTTGACGATGACACACACACACACACACCTCCATACAGCTTTGTAAAGAAAGTGACATTTCTGGGCCTTTCTTTCCTTTGTCAAATCTTTGTCTTATTTAACGGACAAATATTTTACCATCTAAGATATCTTAATATTAGTTCATATTAAGACTAAAAATTAAGTCTTTTTTTTTTTAGTAATTTTAAAAATTATTCTTTCACATTAAATTAATATATTTAAAGTTACCATACAAACCTCCTTTCTCTCTTTTTTTTTTTCTCTTCTTCCTTTTATTTTATTTTTTTATATTTTCTTTGAAGTATTTTTATCAATAATAACTTTTTTTTACTTTTTTTAATAACTCTCAGAATTTATATCCGTTACGAATAAATTTTGAGCATGTCTTTCTATGTTTATTTTTTTTATAAATGACAAGTGAGTAAATTCTCATTTATTGTCTTTATTGATAGATTTAAGTATATGTATTACTTGTTTATTTTATTTTTTATGATAAAAATGTTCTACAAAGTACATATCATTTCTTTAGCAAGAGATTTAAATTTAGAGGTTATTTTTTAGGACTCATACAGAAATCATGGAGTTGAAAAGTTAAGCGCACAGTCGGCTTATTGACCAACTAACATGCTCTGTCAACACTATCGAATTTTCTGAATTCTTTGTATTATTTTTTATATAAATGATTAGTTTTATTTGTGAAAAAATATAATATGATGATTTAGACTTCTTTTTATATTTTTCTTTTCATTAATGAAATATTTTTCTTTTTATCAAAAGAAAATATATTTTTAAAATTATTACTTTTTTAATAATCTTCACATAATTGAATTCTTATTAACAAAAATAAATAAATTATTTTTATCAATTTGACTAATTTTGTTTATTTTTTTCAAATTATTTTTCATATGTATCTTGAAAATATTTCTCATATATTTATTGTAAGAAAATTTTTATTTAAAATCAATTTATTATAAATTAATGATCAATGTCTTATTCCTTAGATATTTTTTTGGAGAAAAACATGAAGTTTGACCCAACAGCCACAACAATGTAAGGCCCATGATTGAAAGCAGGCAATGATCCATTGAGGAAGTGAAAGCCCTAGGCCCTTAATTTTTGTCACAATGGACCCAACTTAGTTTTTGTTTGGGCCAAAGTTATGAGATTAAAAAGTATTTTTTGAAAATATTATTAAAAAACAATTATAAAAATTTATTTAATTATTTTGTAATTTTTATAATTAAAACATGTTAAATTTAATTTTAAATAAATTATTAATATTTTCTAATTAATATATATTTAAAGAGAGATTTTTCTCAACAATAATTTTAATTCATCATAAAATTAAAATATCTAAAATGAATGAATTTTTTTATCATAAAATAAGTACTTTTCTTTTTAATTATTAATTAAATTTAAAATACTTTTATTGATAAGTAATAATAAAAATTTTATTAAATAAAATAGTGTCAGTTCATTTTAATTTGATAAGTTTATCGGTCTATTATAATGCCTCAACACATATATCACTGCACTTGACACCTATCACAAACACCTATCACAGGGGTAGATGGCTCGTCTCGCGGATAATGGGGTAGAGAGGTAACTAAGCTACCTATTCCCCTTTCTCTATTTTTAAATAATTCAACATATCATAATTGCATGAAATTTATTCATAAATGTTGTTATTTAAAACAACATTTTGTTGTTAATAATTTAAATAATTAATTCCACACATCATAATTTTTTTATAAATGTAGTCATTGAAAACGTGATTTTGTTGTTAATTATTTATCACTTTATAAGTATTATAATTTAGTGCATGATTGTCACGACCCAATCTATGGGCCGGACCGACACTAGGACCTGGGCTAGTCTAAAGCCCTCGAGACCCGTAGTAAGCCTAACTATTCATTAACCCAACTCTAAGACCCATTTGGGATCAATTTCAAGAAATCAACCGAACAGAGTCCGGCCATAAAATGGACCTTTCAATGGAGAGTTTTTAGCTCACCCGACATATGAACACAATAAATAGTCAATTAGGGAGCTCAGCTCACCCTCCACATACTCAAATATCATAAAAATAAATAGAAGCTCAGCTCCCTCATCCAACCCGTCAAACATGCATAAAATAATAAGTTTACGAGTCCAAAATAAAAATTTATATTACAGAACCAATTCAATAAATACTTATAACACATGCGAAAATTCTAGAAGTTTATAGAATTACACAAACATGAATAGACAACCTGCGAGAGAGAAAAGCAGGTTAACCTAAAAAATATCCTCCTGTGGCCTGGAAAAATATTGAACATGAGTGAGTGTTCCACTCAGAGAGTAAAATATCAATTTTAATAATAATTTCTATAACTATCTAAAACTAATGCACCATGTAGAGTGAAATGTAATAATTTCACATCATAACATCAAAAAGGTAATTTGAAGCACTCACACACCCAGTAATATCAATCATAATATATGGGAGTTGATCCCCTATACAGCTCTCTTAAATCCAACCTGTGCCAACGAAGAACTCAAGCCGGACTTTTGCTTAATAAACCAAATCGGGGTCCCAGCGAAGAACTCAAGCCGTGTCTACCCCGAAGGACCGGGTCTCAGCGAAGATCTCAAGTCGTGTCTACCCGTCCTATCCATAGTCAACACCACATCACACGTACGCCAACGCACGCACACTGCTCCAAATTACCATAACAACATCTATGGCACTTTAACAGTTATGAATGCAACATAAAACGTGCCTAGAGTTTAACTACATAGATACATACATATAAGTGATGCATGGGCATACTTAACATATAATAATATCGAAATTACAATTAAAATTAATATTTTACTCACAGTACACCGATGACTATTATGGCTGCTAGATGCAGAAAAATAGCTGACCTCGATCACCTAATAATTAAATTATAAATTTATTAGTACTAAGTTAAGATAAAACTCTAAAGAGGCAATAGACAACCTAATTCATGCCGAAAATCTGACGGAGTTTTCCCTATACCTGAGACCTACCCAACATGCAAAAAGGCTCAAATAACACTTCTAAATTCAACTCATATCTCATCATCATTATATGGCCCCTCCTGGGCCCTCCAAACCAAGCAATACTCAAAATCTTTAAAATTATGTTTTAGTCCCTATAATTGACATTTTGCAAAAATCCACTCAAACAAGCTCTAAAAATTCTAAAATTTTGCCCTGCTGTCTTTAACAATATTATAAGGCTATTGCAAAAGGAATTGTAATTTTCTAATCACCCATGAATATTTTACTCAAAAATATTACTCAATTTCATAAGTTTCCAACAGCTAATATATTCTTAATTCAACCCAATTTAATATTCACATATTTAAACCTGCATCATCAAGCTTCAACCAATCATATAAAATTTAAATATCTTAATTTCAAATAATCTTATATGCCCATATGCTAAAAATCTAACTAAAATCCATCTATATTTCTCAAAAATATTCTACAATCACTCAAAAATTCAATACCATAAAATATCTCCAAATAATTTTACTTTCATCATATATTTTTCTTAGAATTTTTCTCCAATTTTTTCTATTTAAGAAACACTGTATTTATGCTCCACAAAAAGAGAAATAATGAAAATAGTCTTACCCGAAGTTTATCTGTGTCTCAAAAACTTTAAAAATTTATGAAGAAGCCTCTGAAAGTTGAATCATCTCCATAGCCCACCGGAGCTATTTTCTTCTTAATATTACCGACTAAATATGGTTCATTGATAATTACTGACAAAAAATTTTTGTAATTATTTTATTTTAAAATTTGATTTTTTTATTTTCTTCTTAATATAACCATTAAATACAAATTAATCGGTAATTACCAATGAAAATTTTCATTGGTGCTTTTTTGATTTGGTCTCTAATTTTATAGTCAATATTAGGCATCACTTTTATCTACGAAATTACGTTTTCGATAAAGGGATCATCAGTAATCAGTCGGTAATTTTATCAGTACAAACTAGTTTAAATTTTATTTATCTTTTTCATTGATAAATAATCGTTAAATTACTAATAAAATTCTGTTGTCAATAATTTTTATAATTATTTTTAAAATTTCTTGTAGTATATAATTAGAAATTTTCTATAATAGATTTTGAGAGATCGATTAGGAAAACATATATATATATTCTCATTTTTAGTGAATTACATATTTTTATTTACAAAGCTAATTTATTAGTGAAGCACAATACTTTCATGCATGGTATTTCGTTTCATTTACATATGCAGTGCAATTTTACATGTGAAATTTGAAAAAAAAAAAATCAATATTTTGTAAATAAATATGAGAAATAATTTTCATGCTTTATTAATATTTTTAATATTTTGGGTAAGTAATTACAATACATGGGATAGAAGCAGGGCAAAGTTAAGAAATTGAGTGAGTGAAGTAAAAAAAAAAAAAATTATATACACGATAATAAATTCTCTATTAAAAAAATATATTGACACATATAAATTTTTAATATGTAACAATATCTGAATAAAAAATAAAATAATTTTAAAAAATTATAAATTTTTCTTATAATTTTAAATTTATAATTATTCTTGACGAATTTTATCTTTTAAAAATATTATATAATCACTTTATTATCAATGCTATTAAAGACATTTTTATCCATATATATAATCAAATAATTTGATTCTGCAATTGAGTTTACATAATATTTTGTAAAAAATACCTTTTAAATACTTGCATTTATAATAGATAACATCAACATTAATATCATAAATAAGTAAATTAATGAGTATTTTATTTTTTAAAATAATTTTTAAATGAGACTTAATTTTTTTAATCGTTGAAACTCATCCTTACAATGCACATCAATAATACGAATCTCAAGTTATACCAATCTCGAGTTTATTATCAAGTGGTTGATGAATGAAATTTATAGAAAAAATTGAGAAAATCTCATTCCAAGTTTTCTTCAAGAAAATTTAGTTAAAGGATTGCGAAGAATAAAAAAACATAAAATTGCTACGAATATATACTTTATACAAGATGCCTCATGTTTCCATGTTAAACTTGAATTTTGTGTATACTCAACTGAGGAGCCCTCGTATCCACCGCTTCCCCATGCTTGATTTTTTTTGTTTTTTTTCAAAATATTCCCACTCACATGCATTCTGACCTTCCCTATGCTACATATTATTTTTTTATTTAAATGTTCAGCGGAGTCCATTGCCCATCTTATATACGCGCATCTCTAAGCATTGGTGTAGAGCTTTATTAGATTTGTGACTTAGAAAAACAGGAAGAGAAATATTTCTTAATGAGGAAAATTTATATTATATTATTGTTTTTAAATTAAATGTGATTTTTAATTAAATTAAAATTAGAGAATTAATATTATAAATAAAAATATTATAAAAAGATTTTTCAGCCATACATAGAGGAAGAGTGATTTTTAGCTCATTGAGCCAATGGCTTTTTATTAAGGATTTGGCTTTACTGTTGATGAGGGGCTCTTATCTATTATAGTCTCATAAAAGAAAAAAAGTTTTATCTTAAAATTAAGAGAAAAAATAAAAATAAAAATAAAGAATTTTTGTTCATTGGTGAAAGGCTCTTGTTCGTATAGTTAAAAATACCATTTATGATTAGCAGCTAAAGTAATAAATATATTAAATTTTATCCGTGGATATAATCTTATAATGAGAGAATAAATCACATAAATATTAATATTTTATATATTTATTTTATTTATTTATAATTTACATAAATTTATAATGCACAATAAATTTTAAATAATAACCGTCATATTATGAATATAAAATTAGAATGAATTACTATTTATAGTAGATAATAAAAATAATTAATCTAAGACATTTGATTTAATGAACCATTAAAAAATTTGTCAAAGGTATCAAATTCATGTGAAATTTCAAAGTTATCTCATTAATAATTTATCTTTATTAAAAAAAAATAGAAAAAGTAGAAAAACTTTTGTCTGGAAAAGGTTTCATTAAACAAATCTTCTTTGTTAATTAATGAGTATTTTTAAAATTTCAAATATTTGTTTTAGATTTTATTTTTTTAACTATAAAAAATATATTAATTAAAGACTATTAAAATTAAATTAAATTTACTTTAATCATAAAAACTTTAAAGCATTTAAACTTTTTGTTCAAGTTATTTTTTTTAATATCATTCAGATTGTTGTTTTTCTAAAAGGCAAGTTTAAAGCACAATGGTAAATAAAATCACTCTAAATCAAATGATATTATCAAAATTAATTAATTTAATTTTTTTAAATAAGAAGAATTTATTAATATATAATTATGATCTAATTTAAGATAAATATTAATTCACTAAAAAATATATTATCTATGTCCATTTTTATCTTTCACATTTTAGTTTTTTTTTCAAAATTATATGTTGTATTAATTATTTTTTTTTTAATTTTACTTTTTATTTCTATTAAATATAATAAATATGTTAAAATTATGATTCAAAATCTTAGTAACATTTAAAGAGAACTTTTTTTAATTTGAGTATGAGAAATATTTCTCAATAAAATAGAAGAATATTTTCTATATATAGTATAATTCTTATTTTAGTATTATTCATAAATTGAATGTGACTGCTAATCAGATTAAGATTGAGGGAATTAACATTATAAATAGGAATAATAGAAAAGGTTACTTGGGTTATTTTGTAATAGTAAATATATTAGGTTATATCTAGAGGAGACTAAGAGGGACTAACTAATATACTTACTATAAGCAGTTTGATATAATGTAAGTTCTTTTGGGTGTAATTGTGTTTATGGATAATATAGTTTGAGCTTGTAATTAATAATTTATTACAGTGGAAGGTAGCATGATCGTGAATGTAACCCTATATTGAGAGGTTGAACCACATAAATATTGATATTTTATGTATTTAATTTATTTATTTACAATTTATATACTTTTATAGTATACAACAAAATATTTATATAATTTTTTAAATAAGATAAATAATAATTTAATCAATAACTAATATATTTTATAAAAATGAGATTATTTAATTATTTTTTTAATTATTATATAAAAATTAAATGCAATATATAAAAATAAATTAAAATAATTGAAAAATTTTAAATGTGTTACATCACTAATGTAAGTCTCATTTTTATCATCTTAATGACTCTCTGACACTCAATTTAAAGATGCTCAACTTGAAGGGTAGCAAAAACAAAGGAAAAAAAGAGCACAATAAAGAAAGAGACGGTAAGGGAAAGGAAATCCTCTTTATCTGAACTTTTTTATAAATAAAGTGAATAATAATATATTTTAAAAAATATTTTTATGATATATATTTTAAATATATATATATAAATAATTTTATGTGATTATTTTATATTATATTATTAGTTTTTTAAAGAAATTTTCATTTGTAAAACCAATCGCGTGTACACAAATAACAAAAAGACCACAGCAAAGGCCAGCTGGAAGATTCATGCAGAGGGATACAATGTTTCATTTAACTTGCCCTTCGCTCACTTGGGAGGATTCTCCTGCCAAGCGTAGCACATGCACAGAATCCTATCAGTTAGTAAATTATGAAATTTAATTAATTAATTAATTTTAATTCAATAAAATTAAAATTAATCTCAAATTTAAATATCAATCAAATTTAAATATATTAAAAAAATTAAAAATCAATTAATTATATCCCAAATTATGCATTCATTTATCATATATATGCATTCAATTTCATACCAAATTGGTTGTAGCAAAATCTAAAGTGGAATTTGTTCAATAAAGACAGTTACTAATTGATGAAATAAATTTGAAATTTAAAATAAATTCCTTAAAAGGGAATGCCTAAACAATAAATAATTTATTATTTAGGGTAACTGTTCTACACATAATAATTTAATTATAATTATTAATTATGATAAAATTTATCATAATTAATAATAATAATTACAATTAAATTAATATATGTGCATCAATTTTATTATAATTATTAATTATAATAAATTTTATGAATTCATTTTATTTATAATTTTTTATAAAGAACACTTCCTAAATATTTAATTACACACATATAAATAAATATTTATTTATTTTTAAAATAATTTAATAATATATTTTAAAATAAATTATAATTAACTCTTTGAGTATAATAAAATTCATAGATTAGTCCTTAGTTTTTTTTTAATAACTATTTAGTACTAAACTCAGATTCCTTTAACAAATTAATAACTGAAGTTTTATTTTATTAATAAAATAATTTCCATATCTAAATTTTATATATTTATAATTTTAAAGATAATTTTATTATTATTAAATTAAAGTTGATTGAAATGTGAATAATGAGTTTAAATGAATAGGTGGGCGAGGTGATTATACAAAAGGGAAGCAAATCACATTGTATATGGGTCTCTTCTCAGCCACTTCACTACTAGCTGCATTTTATAAAGATTCTGATAAAACAATTCTGTAAATTGCAGATCGCTAGAGAGAGAGAGAGAGAGGTACACTATGCTTCATTACTATCCAAGCCCATGCCTCAACATCCCTCCAAAGTATCAAGTCCTTGATCCAGGTATGTTATTATGTATCTCTCATTTGCTTTTTATTCCTCCAAATTAAACAATTTTGGAGGGGTTGTTCATTCCTAAAGCTTAATGAAGAAGCTCAGTTCCATTTGTTCTTAGTGATTTAACTCAAGTTTTACATGATTCTCAGCAATAGAGAAAGCTGCTTACATTCTTTTGAATGAAAACAAATGAAAACCCAGTTCATAATGAGAGACAGAATTTGTGAAACTTTATTTTGATATTTCAGTTTAATCGATCAATTTATGGCTCTCAATCCTCTCCATGAGAAGAAAGAAAGAGAGAGATGGTTGCTATGATTTAAATCTGGGAAATTTGTATCATTAATCAAGATTTCAACCAATCAAGAATTGATTTAGTTGGTAAATGATGAAAACTTTTCTTTTATATATATATATATATATATATATATATATATATATATATATATATATATATATTCAACTTTACTATAAATTAAAATTACTTAACCATTTTTAGATTATTATTATTATTATTATTATTATTATTATTATTGCATAGGGCTTTTCTTTTTTCGATTTTCTATTCTGCAATTGCTATTATTTATTTATTTAATGAGCTGGCAACATGTTCATTTAGGCTGAATATATAATACATGCACTTAATTAACAAAATTTTAAAGGAAACTTATTATTTAGTCCTTGCATTAAGGAAACTTATTATTTACTCCTTACATTAAAAAAAATAATTATTTTATATTTTTATTTTAAAAATTACACTATTTAATCCTCTTATTTTTAATTAATTAAATTATTTAGTTTTCCTGTCAATTTTTTTTAGTTAATGAATGTTAATGTCAGTTAAATTATTATTTAATCATTTTATTTTAATAAAAGTAATTAGTTGGTACATATATTTTGAGAAACACAATAGTTAGTCCACTAAAATTTAATTTCCTTAACTCCTTAGTTTCTCCCCTTTTTTTTTTACGCTCAAACTCTTCTTATTCTCTTTTTATTATTTCTCTCTTACCCCCTCTTATCTCTCTCCCCATGTTTTTCTCTTCTACACTCACACCCTTTTCCTTTTCTCTTTTTCTCTATTTTTTATATTTGAATAAAAATTGAGACAAACCATCTTCTCAAAAAGGTTAATCAGTTCTTTAAATTTCATAGTTATCAAAATAATAGTCTAGAAAAAAAATTAAACAATTTTAAAAAATGTAAATTCAAATTTAGTGTCCACAAAATAAAATTTTTATTTAATCAAGTAATATGTTTTTAAAAGTATAAGGATCAACTAATTAATTTCATTAGAATAGAGAGACTATATAATAATATTTTTTAAAATATAGAGGTCAACTAATTAGTTTTATTAAAATAGAGGGACTAAAAACTAAATATTAATTTGATTGATATTAAAATCTATTAACTAATAAAAAATTTGAGAGAGTTACTTAAGAGTTTATCAAAGCGACGTTCAAGGAATAAATAGTATATTTTAAAATACATAAGCCAAGCAAATAATTTTATTAAAAGTAAAGGATCTAAATAATAATTTTTTTCCAATTTTAACACTACTACTGCTGCTACTATGTCATCAAATATCTGTTACTTTTCAGGTCAAGTTACAACAGTAACAGTGTCAAAGAAACAAGTAAATCACATCCTGAAAGAAAGCCAGTGCAAGAAGCCCATCATTTGTTCCTTAAGATCGTTATCTTGGGCCAAAAATAGCAGGAAAAAAGAGTTATATGTGTTGAGAAATCTACGTATACTAATTAGAAAGAATGGTATTCCTGCCATTTTTTTACAGAATAATTGGCTTCCACCAAATTCTGAGGATGGTGATGATATTTGTTCAAGTTCTAAGAGGGGACCAATTCTAGAGCACTTAAATTCCTTATATCAGTTTTCACGTCCTCACACTGTGATTGGCACTGTAAGTAGTTTCATATCTCAACTCTTCCTTCTTCATACCCAATCTATCATGGACTTAATACATGTCATGCATGTGGGACTCACATGTTTATATTTTAAATCCATGATAAAAGCAGATCTTAGATAAGTTTTTCCCTTGATATAGATTATTAACTAGCTTATGTTCTTAATTATGATCAGATTATAGGAATAACATCAGTTTCCCTTCTTCCGGTAGAAACAATTGTTGACCTGTCTCCCACATATTTTATTGGGCTACTGAAAGTAAGTTTTGGTTTATTGAATATATACTTGTAATTAAACTTAGTAAGAGGTAGTTATTTTTGTCTTAATTAAAATTTAATGGGGAATTGATAACTTGTTCAGGCACTGGTGCCTTCAGTGTTGATGAACATTTACGTGGTGGGATTGAATCAATTGTTTGATGTTGAAATTGACAAGGTAAGCAGCAGTGATCAATTGGAATATTTGTACCTTAGATGCATCATCAAAGCTGCTCGATCTCATATAAAAATAAGTTTGATAGTCTTTAAATCAAATATTTATATTGAGATTGGTATGCACATTATAACTTTAATTATATGCACAATGCATACTGTTATAATTTTGTACGAATCTGGAAATAAATATTTGATCTAAGAATTATTTTGAATTTATATTAGATGTAACCTAATTGTTCCCATTTCACCAGGTAAATAAACCCTATCTCCCACTTGCTTCTGGCAAGTTCTCAATGGCAACTGGTATCCTAATTGTTTCTGCATCTTTATTGCTGGTAAATATAGTTTTTGTCTTGTGTTCCTTAATTTAATTGCTTCATGAAGCTGTTCATACTTACAGAGGATCTTGTTTATTCATCAGAGTCTTTATATGGGAATTACGTTTCAATCTCCACCACTTCTTGCAGCCCTCCTTATAAGTTTTGCCCTTGGAAGTGTATATTCCATTGAAGTAAGCTTCCTATTAATTCTCCGTTATGATTTATTGTATTGTACTAATGGAGAGAACATCGAGACTTGAAAATTCATTGAACAATTCAATCTCATGAAACTGTGTTGTGTGTGAACTTGTGCTTATAGCTTCCCTTTCTGAGATGGAAGAAACATGCTTTTCTTGCTGCAAGTTGTATTCTGATCGTAAGAGCAATGGTTGTTCAACTTGCCTTCTTTGTACACATCCAGGTAATTCTCAGATTCTTCATTTCACAATTTACTCAGCATATTCGAGAGCCACAACACAAGCCCACAAAATATTTCTAGTTTGTTTTACTGATTTGTTACTGAGAGATCTATAAATGCAGAAATTTGTTCTTGGAAAATCCATATTTATTCCCAGATCGTTGATGTTTGCAACTGCTTTCATGTGCTTCTTCTCTGCTGTTATTGCACTATTCAAGGTATGTAATGTAACCATTGAGCTTATGGCTCATATTTGTTAAAGACGAATTCAGAAACTTATCAATGGGATGATTATGCAAATATTGAGTTCAATGCGATTGAAAGTTAATTTATTTCTGGGATTTGAATAGGACATCCCAGATGTGGAGGGGGACAGAGATTATGGGATCCAATCCTTCAGTGTCAGCCTTGGCCAAGAAAGAGTAAGTAAACAAAATTAATTAATTAATTAATTTCACGTTATATTCCATTGAATTTGATTTCTGCAGGAACAAGAAAAGAAAAGGAAATAAGAAATAATAATCTATTAAATGCTCTCATTTGCAAGGTCTTTTGGCTTTGCGTTAACATGCTATTAGTGGCCTATGGTGCTGCTGTCGTACACGGAGCTTCTTCTCCTTCTTCGCTCCTACCAGTCAAGCTTATCACAGTATGTATTATTTGTTCTCCATTAAGCAATTAATAATTTTTTCATGCACGTTAATGTCTTATATATATCCTTTCCTTTAGTATCTATAGTCAGGGTATTATTGGATCAGCTTTCGAGCACTAAGATTAAATCCCTTCCATCGACTTGGTATATTCAGGATAAATAATCCTGAAATGCTTTCCAACTGAATTAAATCTGATTAATCAATTTGTTGGATGTAGATGATAGGGCATAGCACAATTGCTTGGATTTTGTGGATGAAAGCACAATTCGTTGATCTCACCAGCCAGAAGTCTATTACTTCTTTTTACATGTTCATATGGAAGGCAAGTGATTCCATCTCAATTTTTTTCAGTCAATCATAAGACAAAATTCTAACAAAAACAATATCTCCTTTACAGTTATTCTATGCGGAGTATTTCCTTATCCCTTTTGTGCGTTGAGAGTGACAAATATTAAAGGCTTGCAACTTCAAGAAGACAATAACGTCCCCCAGGAACCACTGTTATAACACAGATGAAAGAGATTGAGGCATTGCTGGTTTCGGTTTTTTTTTTTTTTTTTAATAAGCAATAAGTTAATTTTATTAATAAAAAGTAGGGCAAGAAAAATTTAGCATGAGAGACTTAGCTAAACCCCGACCTGGCCAACAAGCCTCTCCTCAGAACCCAAACTAAGAGGAGCATGCTAAGCGAAGACATTGTTGGGTTATCACTCATGGGATTAGCAAAAATACACTGATGCAAAGGTGGTTTTACCAAGAGGAACACTGCAGGTGATGGTGGAGGACAAGACAAACACTCCACTTCTATAGAAAATATTAATGGAAACACCTGCCTAAGAAAATTTTACCAATTCAATTGGTGAGTGCAAAGAACCTTAAGTGCTTTGTATTTTTGGCTAATAAATGATTGCTACATATACTATGAGTATCATATGCACTTATTTATATGCACTTATTTATATTTAAGTATGGCAACAATATAGCACCAGCGAAAATCATAATATCCGAACTCAATTAATATTTTAAAATTCGAATTCGTTTCAAACCCAATTAAAATTTATTATTAATTACTCGAACTTGTTCTAAACCCGATTATTATTACCTAAAAAATATCCGAATTCGTTAAATTTTATATATTTAAAATTATAATCTACATAAAAATTTATTTTTTATTAATAATTTATATTTTAAAAATTATTAATTTCATAAAATATTTAAATTTTATTTTATTTAAAATAAAAATATAAAATTTATAAATATTATTATAAAAAATACATATATTTTATATTTAATTAAATATTTATATAAATGAGATTGGATAACAGATACTCAATATATAAAATCTGAACCCGTCACGAATACTACTTTTTAAATCCAAACTTGATTATGTGTTATCTAAATCAGTCCTATTAAAATTCAATCGAATCAGGTATCCATAAAAATTCAACTCATTGCCATCCCTAATATAGGCAATAATTTTTTTTAAAATATAAAATTAATTGAGGAATGAATCAATTGTTAATTTCTGGGAATAAGGAATTTGTGTCAACACTTATGATAATTGACCCAATAGTATGCTTCTTTAAAATGGTAAAAGGATCTTCTTTCCATGCCAAAATAGCTAGTAATTTTAGTAAGCCTTTTCCACGAACTATAAACCCTGGAATCTTTTTTCAATTTCTTACAAGTGGAATTAACAATGTGCCTTTCTCCAACATCAATGGAACAGTCCTTTAGATGACCATAAAACCGTGAATCTGAAACTACTTCTTCTACCCAATAAAAATCCTTCCTTGATAACCACAATTAAAGAGAACAAAAGATAAACAACCCCATTGAAAAAAAAAATTTAAAAAGAAAATTTGATCCATGAGGTGATAACTCGACGTTAGAAGAATGGTTCATACCTTGGATTTTTAATTCTATGAATTTTGGTCAAAACCTTGGATTTTCCACTGCCAAAATTTAACAATTAAAAATTGCAAATCCTCAAGCTACCAGGCATGGTCGCCGGTTCAGTTCAGGTTGATTTCAATTTGGGATTAAAATTAGCGTCCCCAATTCATTAATTTTAGGGGATCAAGATGGAATCATAGGATTTCCTTGATTTCGATTTTGATTCAATCCCATTTTAATAAAATCTAACAATTGATTTTTTTTTTTCAATTTTTTTTCTTTAAAAAACCCAATTTTAATCCGAAATGGACAAGATGGATTTTGATTCAATTTAAAGCTAATTTTTGTCAAAACGATTTTGGCTAGTTTTTAACAGATTTTAATTTTGAGTTAAATTTAGTGTCTGGTTGCTCACTGATTTTCCTGCATTTGATTCTGATGGTTCCTTGTTGAGAATTGAAATTAGTATTAGAGTAGCAAATTTTCTTTTTTTGGCAAGCAAATGGATGTTTATGGTGTCGATCATTGCTACTTATTCTACTTTCTGGCAGGGAAAGGTGAGGATTGGAAGTGGCAGTGTTACTGCACGGTTTCACAAGCAAATATCCAATCTCTTTCTGAACAATAAGGCATACGTTAATTTTAGGGACCGTAAATTTATTCGCTATTTAATTTTAATTATGATCAATGTAGTTGCTCTTGTATATTATGTAATCAGTTATAATTGTATGTTATGGATGCTTGGCTCTGGGCTAATAAAGGATTTGTATGCAGATTGGATTGGATTGGATTGATCAGCAGATGCCTCAGCAAGGTGCATAAGCCAATTTGCTATGTTATGCTTGTTAACTTCTTGGTTAAGTTTCAGATAGCATTCTCTTACATCACAGTACCTGCTTAAATTCTTAAGTTTTTCCTTTGAAACTTTCAGGATTAAGAGCCAACTGAAAATGCTTGCACGTCCAATGTATTCAAATCCTCCTGCACATGGGGCTAGTGTTGTTGCCAATGCTGCTGGGAATCCAACTCTCTTCAATGAATGGAAAGCAGAGATGGAGATGATGGCTGGAGGGATAAAAGTAGACAGAAATTATTGGATGGCCTTTCTGCAAAAGATAAGAATGGGAAGGATTGGTCTTTTATCCCAAAGCAGATTGGCATGTTCTCTTTCACAGGCTTGAACAAAGCTCAGGTAAATTTATAACAAATTCTGCACTATATGCTCATACATGAGTTATGATCTCTTGTTTTCCAGTCCTTCGTTCTTGCTGTGGTGTAGTGTGCGTGTGATAGTAAATTCTAACTGTTTTTCACTTGCCATTCTGATGCAATTTCTTATCTTCCAAGACAACATATGATTTTATTCTGTTTCCAAATTTATTGGAAAAGCTTCTTCATGTTCTTTCACATGATATTGTCATTCTGTTATGTCGAGAGGAAGAAAACCAACAGGAAGAAGGAAAGAAAAATAAGAACAGTATCTTGTATGTCTTTTCACTTGAACTGGTTATCAAATATAACCTCTGATTTCTATATTGTGATTGCATATCAATTTCCATGATCATTTGGCCGTAACAAGCTCTAAATCTGTGATTGGCCTGCACGCATCTAGAATCATTTGAAATATTTGTTTACGAAACAGTGTCTCCCTAGTATTCTGTTATCTTTTGTTTTACTTTTTCTTGTCTGATCAGACTGAGAATATGACCAATAAGTGGCATGTTTACCTGTCGAAAGATGGAAGGATATCCTTGGCTGGATTGAATTTGGCCAAATGTGAATACCTTGCAGATGCAATTGTTGATTCATATCACAATATCAGTTGAAATAATAGAAGCATTGGTTATGCAGATTAGAAGCAAACCTGGAAAGTTTTGGTAAGTTAAATGTTTTACTGAGTTAATATGACCTCAAATTTTGTAGTAAATGCTAAAGTTCACCATCAGAAATCCATGTAATGGGAGATTTTTGTCTGAGAATACTAATCACATTCTAATTCCTTTTACCATTCAGGATGGTTGAGTGCTGGGGATTAATTTTGTGTAAGAGAAGAAAAGCAAGCAAATGATCTCTGAGAACTCTATGTTAACTTGAATAGTGGGTACAAATTGTTTCAATTTACAAATGTGTACAAAATTCCAAATACTCTGCAGTCCATCTTGAAAAGCCATTCTCCACCCAAATTGCTAGAGTTACAAATTTCCCAGCAAGAACATCAATATGCACAAATCAAGTCCAATGGTATTGATCTATTGATTTATCTAACAAAAAACTGAAAAAAAAGGGTTCATCAACATCAGAGAATTTTCTTCTTGTTTAGCCATTATGGTGAACCCCAGGTTGTGCAGCCTGTGTTGCAACTCTTAGCGTCCCTCCAAGCTCAACAGGAATGAGTGGAACCAAGGAGTGTACAACATCTATTATGAGTGGACGATACGTTGGCTCTGGTTGCACACAGAGCACTGCCACCGCAGCAACCTGCACACAAAGATTAAGCAAAACCCAATTCCCACATCAATTATATATTACCTAAGCAAGGTCTAACCAAACAAGCAAATCTTCTTCTCTGAACACAACCACTCCTCTCCGAACTTTCCAAAAGTGTAGCATACATTAATTATAACCTTTAGTGCAAACCTCAACCACCACAAGCCAAAAAGAATTTATTGTTAACAAAAAAAAAGAATAAATTCTAAGTTTATTTATTAACAATGACTTGTAGTTAAGTTGAAAAACCTGGAATAAGTACTTCTCATCCACAGTATCTTTTATCACAGGATCCACGATGTTTGGAAGTGAAGCTCTGCTAGTGAGCTGAGGCAAGGCCTGCAATTGAAATAAGCTGAAGTATTAAATACTGGATCACCCCAAGTTACAAAGAGGGGCTCATACTGGATCAGAAGACATACCCACGTTACAATAGATTGGCAATGAGCTGGTGCCAGTTTTTCCACAGGCCGCCTTCCTAATAGAAGTTCCAAAAGGACAACTCCAAAAGCATAGACATCACTCTTCTCTGTTAGCTCACCTAAATTATTTGATAAAAAGAATGATATTTCACCCCAAATAAAGAGTAATATCAATTTGGAAAATCCAGCAATTTTTAGATATTCAAGTAGAAGGTGGAAAAAAGCTAACAAGTTTTAGTTGAGTGATAATGAAGCTAGAGACGATATTAAAAATGTAAGGTCTCGAGTTTGAGTATCAATTGAAAGAGGAGAGTTCTGGGCATATATATGGTTGTTAGGATTAAAGAAAAGAAAATGATAAGTGCAGATGCTAGGCAATGGCAGTACATGTGGACTGAAGACAGCTTGGTCTCGGAGAATGCCAATTATATAATTATCAATGTCATCAGATCCTAATAAAATATTGCACAAGTCATCAAATTATGTTGCATCTAGTTCGGTAAGGGAAATATTTTCTCTATGATAGTTAAGTACTAAAATATTAATACAACTATCTAACCAAATGAGAATTATCAATGAAATGCTTCTCCTAAAGTCAGAATTAACCAAATAACAAAGTTTAGTTAGCAATAGCATACCATCCAACATATACTCTGGGGCTACATAACCCACAGTGCCTGAAAGCTTGAGCTTGTTCCTATTCTGGGAGCTATCAGCTACAGCAAGACCAAAATCCGATAGCTGAAACAAGACAATAGATAGAGAGGAGGAGGAGGGCAGTGAACTTGATAAAACAATAATAATAAATAGTGGCAATAGTTGAATGGCAAGTGTATTTTAGATAGATAGCATAGAAGTGATGATAATTCTGTACTCTTTTTACCTTGGCATTGAAGTTAGAATCCAAAAGTATATTAGATGATTTCAGATCTCTATGGATCACTACTGGCTTGCAGAACTCATGCATATATTCTAATCCTCTGGCCAACAATTGGACAAAAAGAAATACCATAAGAAACAATGTTAGCAGTCCGAATCGGTTAATATATTGGCAAAACAACCTCACCTTGCTATATCAAGAGCAATTTTCAATCGCATGTGCCAACTTAATGAAGATCCACGAGAAGGTCCTATAAATAAACAAATCCAAACAAACAAAAATATAAATTAAAAAACTTGGGTTTTTTTTTTTTATTTCATTACACCATACTTCATCATCCATGGCACAATTTCCAATCAAAAAAGAAAAGAAAATAAAATAAAATAATGAGAAGAAAGTATCACCATGCAATAGATCTTCAAGGGACCCATTTTGCATCAATTCGTAAACAATAAACCCCATGTCCTCATGAACACAGTAACCCAGAAGAGAAATGATATTTGGGTGATGAATTTTGCTTAACAAATCCACCTCATTCTGCAATTCCAAGCAATAAGTCAACAAAAAATAAAAGACAGAAGTAATCCAACAAAACCAAAGGGCAAGTAAACCTCCAGTACCTCAAATTCTCTCCGGGCATCTTCATCTGCACAGTCTAGTTTCTTGACTGCAACATGCTTGTCATCTTCCAATAATGCTTTATAAACTCGTCCAAATCCACCCTTGCCCAATAAATTGTCATCTCCAAAATTTTTTGTACTCTTCTCCAGTAGCTTATAATCAATCAATGAAACAGATCCCCTGTTACTAACCATCGTCAATGAATTAAATTTACCCAAGACTGGCGTTGCTGACACCCCTTTCTCAACCTCTTCATATTTAGAACCCACAGAACAGAAAGAAACAAAACAAAGAATATTAGGCAATATCACTATAACAGACCACAAAATTTAAAGTAAAAAACAGAGTGGGAGTAAATGCAAAAAGGAGGCTACCTGAGAACTGGGCATTTTTCTTTCTTTGATACAACTTCCAATAATAAATGCAACAACCAAATAAAGAGAAAAGAACGATTATAGCAAGAATGCCACAAGCAACAATAAGAAATATGACTATTTTCTTGTCCAACTTCATCTTGTGGTGGTCTTCTTCTGTTCCCATTTGGGATTGAATTCCTGCCAATGAGGTACATATAAAAGTGAGCTTAAGCTTAACCTTTGGAAAAATGGAAAGATCATAAAATTAAAATCTTGAGATTCTGCCAAAACCGAGTAAAGAAATGGAAAAAGGTAACATTTTTATCAAGACACAAAGATGATTATCAATCATATCAACCAATAATTTAAATACCATTAACAACTAAATTTTCTGCGCGTGTAGTGTTAATTGCCCCGGATTTTGTTGGTCACTTTTGAAATTTGAATTTTCAAATAACTTCTAACCAGCTAAAAAAAAAACGTTTTCAAGTGGGGAAAGGGTAGATTTTGTTAAGAAAACTGAAATGAGTAAAAACAACAAGGCCTATAAGCAACTGGAGTACCTGGAGAGAAGGCAGCCATGGAAGCAGAAACTATAGAAGAAGGAGAGGAAGCTGGAGAGGAAAGAAAAGGGTCGTGTACAGGTACAGCATGTACGAAACAGAAGTGAAAAATCCAAGAGGGCATATAGAGAAGAAGAAGAAGAAGAAGAAGCACAAGCTTCATTGTTTGTTTGTTTCCGAATTCAAAAAAAGCATGAATGAAAGAGATTTCCGATATCTTAGGCCCCTTGCGTGCCTTGTGGCGCTTGTGGGTTCAAAAACGACAGAAAGAGAGATCACAAACTTGAAAAACTACAACAACCTAACAATGGCTAAGGATTGCTGGGATCCTTAAACAAGTTTTTGGATCTTCTAGTTCTTGGACTCGTCCAGGCTTTTTTTTCAAATGGTTTGCAAGCTATAAGAAAAATAGTTCTTTTTTTTTTTTTTTTTGCTGCCTTTTTAAGCCTGCAAAAGGTTAAAAATATAATTGGAAAAAGAAAGAACACAAAGTGGGACACAAAGAAGAAGAGGAAAAAGCTTATTAACGTTGGAGTGGGGACAAGTGCACACCAATCATGTGACCTTGTTTTGAATTTGCTTGAGAAATTGCTCATCTGTTGACAAAAAATTTATTATTTTTAAATATATTAATTTGATGTTTTCAATTAAATAATAAAAATAATATTTTAAATTTATTTTTTAATTAATTTGAACTGTATTTGAAAAGCCATTTAAAAAAATATATATTATTTAATAATTTTATAATTATAATATATTTTTTTAGACAATCATAATATATTCAATTTAACTTAAAATTAAATTTTAACAACTTTTAATTAATATATTAAAATATATTTTAAACAAATTTTATATTCAATAAATTATATAATAAATAGAAAATATTTAAAATATTTGTTAAATTAAATTTAAATATTCAAGATTTATAAAATTTATTAATTAGTTTAATACACCAATTCTTCTACGTATCAAATCATGTATAACTTATCTTTGTAAAATAAATGAAAAAAAATATATATTTGTGGTTATTTTCAATTATTAATGCTTTAATTGTCTTTATGATTTCTATATGAAGAACTTGAAGATTTTTATATTTTCAAGAGAAATAAGATACATTCTGAAAATTATATAATTTATTTGTTATATCCATAATTAATTAAATATTTCAGCTAATCCAATTAATTAAATTATTGATTAGCTTAAAATATTCAATAAAAATAATTATTGATTACTTATTAAACGTAAAAATAGTTATATTACCCTTTTGACACTAATCAAAACACTAACCTTAAAGTTAAAAGAGATATCGTTTAATGTACAATTATCATACGTGGTCATTTAAGTTTATGAGTGTTTTCATTTTATTTTCTTTTTTTATAAAACTTGTTGAATTTCAATTTAATTTCGTAAAAATCACTGAAAATTAAAGATTTTAAGGCCAATCAATTGGTATGTCAACTATTTTAAAAATAAAATTATCTAATTAGTAGTTACTAATAATTTTGTAAAAGTAAATAAAAATCGGAGTAATTGAATGCATTTTATGCATAATATTCTTTTTAATAAATTAATAAAATAAGGTATTTTTATTTATAAAACAATGCAGATCAGCAGGTTAATTAACTTAAAATCTTTAAATTTTTTTATTATAGTAATATTTATGAAATCAAATTAAAAATTAATGAGTTTTATGAAATAAATTAAAATTCAATAATTTTTATGAAAATGCTCATAAAGTTAAATAATTATATGTAATATTTACCCAATATTTTATAATTTATTTTTTAACTTTTAAATACTAATATAAATACTTATGACACAAAATAGTATAAAAGCTGTTATCGAATAAAGTCATAGTATATAAAATTTTTATGTTGTTAAATTTGAAAATGTCAATTGTATTATAAAAAAAAAAAAAAGTTATTTATGCAATTCAACTCTTAATCTCCAAATGATTAAAGAAAGACTAATTGGATAGTCTCATGTATCAATATCAATTAACAAACATTTGCATTCCTAACAACCTTAAAAGAGACCCTCCAAGTAACAATAGCATTAATAATAAGGGTAATTTACCAATAATAATGCAAAGATTAATGAGGAGGAGGTTAGGGTGGTTTTATAGGGCACCCTCTATCCCCACAATAATGAATTGTTATAAGATAATTTTTTTACATACATATATAATTTTATAATTAATAAAATTATAAAATTATAATTTTAAATTGTGTTTATTATATTTTAAATATGACTTTATAGTTAGATATGGGTTTGGTATGAGCTTAAATCAAAATCGGTCCGATCAAAATCATTTTGTAGTTATTAAATTCGAATTTAACTCTTTCCAAAGTAAATGCACACACTGTAGAAGCACAGCTTAGGGGATTCGTAAGACATGTAAGACAAGCATAAGCCCTACACACACCAAAACCCTTAAATAAAGAGGTGTGTGATTCTAGTTCAATTCAGAGTCTCTTTAGAAATTAGAATCGAATCGAAATTTCGGTATAATTTTAATTCAGTTCATCATTATTTTGGTGAACTTGATACGATTCTTAATTTTATGATTCTAATTTAGTTTGATATAATTCTAATTTGATTATCAGTCCTTAAAATAATTTAATATAATTATTTTTTTAAAAAAATATTTAATTTAACATTTAAATTTAAAATTAGATTACTAATATATAATATATCTTTTAACTATTTATAAATTATATAATTCTTAACTATAAAATACATAAATAATATAATAGCATGAGTACATTATACAATATATAATTTAACTATTTATTAATTTTATAATATTTAAAAATGAGATGTCAATATAATTAAAAATTATAAAGTAATTTAATGTATTTATAACTAAAATTATTAAAAATATATAAATAAATGAAACATAATATTAAGTTATATTTAATTTATAATTAAATATGCTAATACAAATATATATATATATATAAAATAACTAAAAAAATAAAAATATTTATATAAATTCAATTACCAAATTGATTTTAATTTATATTTTATATAATTTTAATTTTATTCTCAATAAATAATTAAAATTAAATTAAAATATTAAAATAATTTTAATTGAATATAATTTTTATAAATTTAATATGATTTTTCGATTCGAAATGTCTGAGAATCGCGCGCATCTCAACTCAAACACATGCAAGCTACGATCAATCGTAGAGGAAGAAATGAATAACCATGGACATGTTGAATGAACTATTATCACCTTTTAAGTTGGAAAGAGGATCAACGGTCATATCATTTTAATAATTACAATATCAAATGATAAATAATTCCAAATTAAAAAATAAAAAGTTGCTCACGTGTTGGGTAAATTGTATGCTTGAAAGTAAGCAATCAACACAAAGCAGGTCACAGCCATCGGCCTAGTGTTCCCATATGGGTCCCATTTCCTATCTTTATTATTATTAATTTATTATAATTATTCCTCCCCTCATCATCTTCATCAAGAAAAGAATATCAATGGTAGAGATTAATTGGGCCCCATTGAAGCAGTAACTTATGGGCTGAAGGCTGAAGCTGAGGGGTTTTAACATGCAACAAGCAATTACTAATTGACAATTTGTTTGGTTAAAAAAAAAAATTTGACAATTTGTAAGAATATCATAAAAAAAGAAAAGAAGCAACGGCTGCGCGCATAATTTGCTTTAGTTTCAGTGCCTTGCCGTTTGTCTTTGTTATGTATGCCGTTTTATGTTTCTTTTCTGGGAATGATTCTCTGCCTCCGTTTTTATTTCATTTGTGGGGTAAATGCGTCAAGTCTCTCACTTGTTTAAAGTTATAAGTAGATTTATTTATAAATTTATTAATTAATTCATATATTTATTAATATACTAATTTTATTTTACAATAATTTGATATATGCAATTATCATTATATAATTATTAAAATTTAATTTTTAATTAAGAAGTTATTATAATTCTTAATTAGTATTATATTTATTAGTCTATCATTAAATGAGTTTTGCATCCCATCAAATACTTTAATTTTAATTAAGTTTGGATTTTTTTATAATTATAGTTCGATTCGATTAATATTTTAAAATTAATTAAAAAATAAATTAATAAAAAGTTTAATTTACTGAAAATACATCTTTAATTGCCCTATAATGAAAATTTTTTGACTTGGCCCTAGCAATTAAGGTCTTTGAAACATGGATGAATGTGTCTCAAATATACTAAATAATGAAATTTATATAAATTAATAATTTAAAAACCTTTCTAAAACATATATTAATGTAAGCCCTTTCCTCCAAAGATAATATAAAGGAAAAATAATTTTATAGGGTTAATTAAGATTTGGATAATCAACCTAACTTAATTTAGTTTAGTAATTAAAAACGTATTATTCATATGATATAGTCAGATTCAAATTCTTACACTCTCAAACCCTAATAAAAATAAAAATAGGGAGATGAGCAAACAAAACACCAAATTTAAGATAAATAAGTTCACTAATCAAATGTCTATATCAATGGAGTAATAATTTTGCCATTTGACATGTAGGGCATGTCTTATAGATTTAGGCATTTGTCTAATAAAACTCCAAATGCTAAAAGCCAAACTATTTTTTTTTATTTCTTAAGACCAACATCATTCAATTTTGAATATCCTCTCTATTATTATTATTATTATAAGCATCTTCAGGGTTGCAAATCAATCATTTATATATCACTTTAAGCTTGTATTTTGGCTAACATCATAGACAAACACCTTGGATTGCCTTAATTATTATTAATATTTAAATTATTTGAGAAAAATCTAGGGCACCTTTAATTTTTACTCATTATATTTCCCTTTTTTAATGTATTACACTATTTAATTTTTTAATTTTTTAATTAATAGATGAAATTTAAACACATTACTTGATATATATAATTTTTTTGTTACTTTATAATAAAATAAAATTAATAATTTATTCAATTATTTATTATTAAAAAACTCAAGGATGCAATAAGTTAAAATAAAATATATAAGGCTATGTTTGTTTCACAAAAAATATTTTTTAAAAAAATATTTTTAATATTTTCTAGCATTTGAAGCACTTAAAAAAATAAGTCAATGAAAAATATTTTTATAATTAAAGGAAAATTTGTAAGAAAAATGGAGCTTAATTAGTAAACGAAGGGGAAGGGCCTCAAATAAACAAGAAGAAGCAGAAAGCATTCTCAAATCCGAAGTTTTTCCCAAAAATTTATTATATTTCTAAATAGGCCCACAATCTAGAATCTGGGCCTATCCCAGCCTAAGTCCAGTCAAAGAAAGGTCATGTTTGTTTGAACTAAAACCAAGCGGGCCGCCCAATATGCCTTCCGTCTCGATTCTCGAAATTCCCCACCTCCAGACAAGTCTCAGTGGCAGTGGCATAAGCCGGTTCGTTGAATTGGGTTAACCACCCCAGTGCCTTTTGACGTCTGCATCACGTCGCTCGATGGAAGACACTTGTCACTTACAGTTGTCATTGCAAAAATAAAAGGACCCACCTACTTTTCCGTGGTTACAAAAGCCCCTCGCTTTTTCCTCGTATTTACGAATTCACCTACTCTTTTTGTTTATTGTTCTTCTCGTAGCGGTTTCATTGACCATACGCGGTGCGTTCCAGTCAATACATCACTGTCTCTCCCCTGCCATCTGCATCACTGCCTACCGATACCCAGTCGTCCCTCCTGTCTCGAGTCTAAAAATTTAGTTTTTTTTTTTTATATTTTTATTAGAGCGTGCTTCTAAATAGCTATATTTTTATGATTATATTATATATATGGACTGTGAATGACAAATTATTTAATTAGTATTTATAATATTTAAATTTATTTTAAATTTAAATATTATTATTTAAAAAATATATGATCTCATTTAATTTTATATATTTTAATTAATAATATATATAAAATTTTTTATTAATAATTTATATTTAAAAAAATTAATAATTTTATAAAATATTTAAATTTTATTTATTTAAATATAATATATAAACATTTATAAGATATTATTATAAAAAATATATATTTTATAATCAATTATTTATGTAATGAATTCAATAATAAATACTTAATATATAAAATTTAAATCTTACCTAAATCTGTTATGAATATCATTTTTTAAATTTAAATTAATTCTAAACCTGATTATATATTATAAAAAATTATCTTATTAAGATTTGATCGGATTATATACGATAAAAATCTGACCTTTTGTTATCTATAAAATGAGCTTAAATTAACAATTACTTGTTAATTACACTGAAAAGTAGATAATGATATTTTTTAAATATCTAAAAAATATAGGTACTAAATTAAATTTTATTTTATTTAATTATTATAATTACACATTAGTAATTCATAATTAAACATTATTAATTAATAAAAATTGAAATTTCAAATCTTAAATTTATAATTATTATTTTTAAAGTATTATTCAAAAATTATATTTATCAAACGCCTCTGCCTTTTTTTTCTTAAGAAAAATTTATAATTTGGTACTTGAATTTATTATATATTATGCTGTTAATTATTTAATTCATAAATTTTATATTATATTACATTTTAATATTTAAATTTATAAAAATTAATTATTTAACCTTTAAATTTTATATTATATCACTTTTTAATTTTTATAATTTTAATATTTTTAATAATTTAATCATTGTATTAACGGATAAAATTTTTTTAACCGTTAAAATTATAAATTATTATATATTAAAATTAAAGAGATTAAATAATTTATTTATCAAAATTTTAAAAATAAAATATAATATAATATAAAATTTAAAAATTAAATAATTAATTTTTTAAAATTTATAAATTAAAATATAATGTAAAAATAAAATTAGGGATTAAATTGTAAATTTACCTTTCTTTAATCGTGTCCACTTTTATAAGAAAAAGAAAAAGGTACTAAAAAATGTTATGCATTAAGAAAATAAATACTTTTAATAAGATGAACATTCTAGGCTGTCAAAAAAAGATGAACATTCTAGAATTATTGATAGGTGGCATTTTTGTAATTGTATTGAAGAAGAAGGCGGAATAGTTAAGATCACGGATAATTATGCCACGCCAACGGTGTCATTGCAACCACGTCATAACCGCGGCTTTGGTGGGGCCTCTCCACTACCAATTGCACGTTGTCACGCGCCCTAGTCTCCATTATTGAATCCATCAATAAGCTTATTTGTGCTTAACCTAATTAATTTTTGTGGTCGAAAATATTGTTATATTTCCAAATTTAGAAATAAAAATTAAATTTTACATATAATCTTGGATGAGTAATATTATTGATATAATATCACCCTAAGATTTTTGGGTTTTATTTTAATATAAATATTATATATTAAAGATAATTATCTCATTTTATTAAAATTATAAATCTTTTTTTATTAAATTTATTTTAAAATGAAATTTTATTTAATATATTAAATTATACTTTAAATAAGAGTGTATGAGCTCAAACTCAAATCTCTATTTTTTGATATGCTATTTTCTTTAATTAATTTTATATTTTACTTAATTTTTATACTAATTTAAATATTAAAAAAATTATCTAAGTCAAATCACCTGCTGTTATTTTACAATGCTCACAGAAAAAAAAAATCTACGAACAACATCCCTTACTAAGAAAATAAAATTAATAATTATTATATTTAAATTTATGTATTTACTATTTTAATTATATTCACAATATACTTATTTTGATAAAAATATTTAATGTAAAATTTTTTTTTTATTATTTTTATATAAATTCAAACTTATATTAAATCCATTTAGTTTTTTATTTTTTTAATTAAAATAAAATTTCCAAGCTTGCATGTAAATAACGCAATTATTATTATTTATGTCATTATATTTTTATAATTTTTAATTTATAGTTTTAAAATTTTTAAATAAAAAATTCTAAAATATATTAAAAATATTTTGAAATGTGCTTTTATGGGAAAAAAAGATAAAAGAGTAAATTATTATTTAATTTATATATTTTAATAAAATTAATTATTTAATTATTATATTTTAAAAAATATAATATTTATTTTATATATTTTTTTATTAAATTATTTAAATTTTTTTATTAATTTTTTTCATCATTAATATTAATCAATTTACTATTTAATTTAATTTCATAATTATTTTTTATACTTAAATTACCCTAATACTCTTTTTCTTATTTCTTTCTTATATTCTCTTATTTCTATATTTATTCTCTTTTATACTTACACTTTTTTTTTTATTATTCTATCTTTGCGTTCATTTGTTGATAACTTGTATGTACAAAAAGTTAGTTCCTTTAAATTTTTAAATAATTAAAAAAAATTATTTTTTAATAGAAAAAATATAAAAATAATATTTAATAAATAAAAAATTTAAAATAAATATAAATTTAAATATAGTCTTTATATAATAAAATTTATATTTTTATTTAATAATATATTTTTTAAAATATATTAATTTTATTAAAATATAAGATTAAATAGTAATTAGTTTTAAAATATATGAATTAATTAATTATTTTTTTAAATAAAAAATAAATAATAATTTAAATAATATAAATAATAAAAAAAGTTAATAAAAAAATAAATAATTTAATAAAAATAAAATAACAAATTAAATAATATATATTTTTAAAATATAAAAAATATAAAAATTAAATAATAATTCCGTACATTTTTTTTGCGAAAACAGTGAAAAGTGTCACGGATTGCTCATGAGAAGTATGATAATATTCAAACCGCCTTACTAAAGCCACGGTAATGAAATCGCTTTATCTATGGGCATGCATGTTTCCAACACATTTTATATGGATTTTTGGTACATCTAATATATTTTTAAATAATATATTTTTAAAATTAAAAATTAAATAATAATTTTTAATATACCTAATATAAATTTGATTTTATATAAAAATAAATTTAATAATTATTAAATAATTATTTGTAATACAAAATTAATTAAAGTATAATTAATGAATGGATAATATAAATACAAATATTTAATATAAGAAAATTTATAATTTAATTCTTAAATTTTAATTTATATTATATTTTATTTCATAAATTTTTAAAAATTAATTATTTAATTACTAAATTTTCACACTATATTATATTTTCATTTATAAATTTTAAGAAATAAATTATTTAATTATTTAATATTAATATATAAAATAATTTTTATAATTTTAATATTTAAAATAATTTTATTAGCCCATAAAAAGAGTAAATAATCCTATACATCTAAATTATAAGGATTAAAATATGAGATAGTGTAAAATTAAAAATTAAATAAATTATTTTTTTTAAATTTAAAAATTAAAATATAATGTAATGTAATATTTAAAAATATTATTAATATATAAAATAATTTTTATAATTTTTAATATTTAAAATAATTTTATTAGTCCATAAAAAGAGTAAATAATCCTATACATCTAATTTATAAAGATTAAAATATGAGATAGTGTAAAATTAAAAATTAAATAAATTATTTTTTTTAAATTTAAAAATTAAAATATGATATAATGTAATATTTAAAAATATAATAATTAATTTTTTTAAATTTAAAAATTAAAATATAATACAAAATAAAATTTAAGCACAGTCAAGGTATAAACTTTCTTATTAAGTTATCTAGCATTTTTTTTTTTAATTTTTAAATAAACTGCAAATACAATTGGGAAATGTGTTCCCTAGCTTTCCCTGCCCTATAATAATAGCCCCATGCTTATGCTCCAGCTCACGCCCCATTACATTGTGGAAATTATCTCTTCCCTCCTTTTCCTCTTTCCTCTCTCTCTTTTACTAAATTATACTTCCTCCTCAAATTGCCTCCATTTCTTTCCAAATTAACCAAAGTTGTCTAGCATCAGAGGAAACTTTAGATTTTTCTTTCTCATGGGTGTTGCTGTTCTTAATCCTCATGATTCCCTCCAGAATCCTTTTTCTTCTCGACAAGATTTGATATCGCCTCCTCCTCGCATGAAACATCCTCGAAACGCCAATTGGCCAAATCCGAACCGGCCGAATCGGGCTCAACCCAACCGTAGGAAGCGTAGCCCCAACACATCACCTCCCTCACGCGCCGCCGTTGCTGCTTCTCATGTCCCAGCCAATAACCTGATTATGGGCCATGTCAAAATTCTTAAGCGCGGTGAACAATTAGCTAAAACGACGCCGGAGAAGGTGTCTCAGTCTGCTAAAGTTGAGAAAATTGAAGATCTAGATCTGGGTTCGACTCATTGGCTTGGCCCAGAACCTGAGCTGGTACCAACTCAGATCAGACTCTCTGAGTCTAAAGCATATGGCTTTTATGCTGGATCGGCTTTTATTACTTCGCCGCCACCCAGTTCGCTTCCTTTGCCGGCTTTTTTCATGAAAAAGAGTGTTGTGGGTGTGAAGAACACCGATGCTACTAGTGATTTACGACGGATTCTAGGCCTCAGCTTCTAGTTAATAGGCCATAGAATTTAGGGGTGTGATGTGAAGGTTTCTCTTTTGTGTTTTCAACGGGTCTTCTCTTATTTTTTCAAGGGGAAGATCGAGTTTGCTTTATCAACTACGCGATTGTGCAATTAGGCACTTTCGCGGTACCTAATTAGTGATGCTAATGTATCGCTTTGGTTAGGATTAGCTAAATTATATCTGCATAGGATCTAGTTGGGGTATGGTTTGGGATTTGGGGGATTTTGTGGTATGTTGTTTGTCTTTTTTAAGTACTGTTACTTAGGTGCAGCTGATATTATTGTACCTGGGAATTAGTTTGTGTATTATCTTGTATGCAGCTATAAGTTGTCTGAATGAAATTTCTGTTTTTTTTTTTTTTAATGTTAATTCTCAGAGCCTGTCTCCTTTCTTTTCCATTTGGAAGACTAATGCTTGATTGAGAATTTGTTCCCTGAAGTGTAGAAAAAAAGATTGAACTGTGTTTAATGATGCGTAGTTTCAAAGCCACACTTATGCATTTTTTTGTGCAGCACCCTGCACCCATGTGGACAAACTAGGCCCAACTTTTCCAGTCTGAAAAGCTCTTGCTTGATAAGCATTTTCTGTGCGGATTGGCATAGGTAATGGGTAAATGCTCTGGCTCCTTATGCATATTTATTGTTAAATCAACAATTCAAGTACTTGTAGTTAAGGAGTAGCAGCTGTATGATTCAATTAATAATTCAAGTAGTTGGTAAGAAGTATGTGGGATCGAAGTTGTTTAATCAATTTATGCCCAAGAAGAGGAAGTTCCATAGATTTACCCTGTTACTTTCTTTTGTTATTATGATGTCTTTTAACGTTTGTAGTTCATGTTGGCAAGTGAGTTTCTAAGAGACTGAGTGAAAAAATTGGAAGAGGAGCTCTCTCTTTTAAGCTGTTGATGGCTGGATTAACACTGCTTGGTGTTCCAAGTTCTGGCTTGATTTGGATAGTCCTTCGGGCTGCGGTTACCTTTGCACAGAGAGAATACCCTTCAAATTATACACGATATTTGCTGTCATCTGCAATCATTCAATTGTACCATCTGCTGGCCGTTGATGTTTATGTTGATTTGATGGGATCATCTTTAGACAATGCAGTTATGTTAATTAGATGGTATTCATTTTGCAATTTTTGTAATATACCGTCAGTACTAATGGATTAGAAGCCATTACAATCTCAGGTGAAGTATATTTTGTGTTAAAATTATGGACTGGGTAATATTTTCTCTGATGAGCATTTCATTAGAATCTTAGATGCTTTCGTTATGCTTTTCAATCGTGTTCCTTAAGCATGTGATGATTACCTTCCTTTGAAGCTGAAAGTTTCTGTTTTGATTATTTAAGTTGGCTGAATAAATAGATGCACTGGCTTGGTATTCTACCAATTTTGTAGAGAAGCAAGATTGTTTGGGTAC
Source organism: Hevea brasiliensis (assembly GCF_030052815.1). Classification (NCBI taxonomy): domain Eukaryota; kingdom Viridiplantae; phylum Streptophyta; class Magnoliopsida; order Malpighiales; family Euphorbiaceae; genus Hevea; species Hevea brasiliensis. The sequence continues at coordinate 115,045,480 of NC_079496.1, read as the reverse complement.
ACATAAAGAGAGAAACGCAGTGGGTACTCGTTGATGGATGCAGTGGAACTTAACCCCAATTGCAAATTTCATCAAGAATTTAGTGCCACTCTCTCTCCCTGAGAAAGTAGGTACTTAGATTTGCATAGCAGACTCCCTTCCACTGGTTTGTCGAGGACGTCTGCTGTTGCCTGATCATTTTATTTTTCCATTCCATATAATGATAAATTGTTGATTTCGGTTGGAGAAATCCAACTTCAGTGAATTCACTGACAAGTTTCAAAGATGGCTTATGCTTTGATAAAATTAAAGGAACAAGATACAATACTTTTGATGCATTTTTTTGTTCTGTAGACCAATGTTGAGACAGAGAGGGCTTTCTGTCTCTGGTAAGTGGTCGAGAAGAGTTAATGAATTCTGCCATCAATTCAATGGACTGCAATGAAAATGAAATTGAATTCATCCTTGTCCTGATGTGTGAAGGAGGGTCATGCTCTAGCAGCTGCAAGTCGAGCAGAGAGGCGAATAGGCAATTCACCTGTACTCAATTTGCCCTTGTCCTGATGTGTGAAGGCGGGTCATGCTGGAGCAGCTGCACCTGCAAGTCCAGCAGAGAGGCAAATAGGTAAATTCACCTGTACTTTGTTAAAGCAGAACTGCTCTAATCCACGGGGAATGTGAAAGAATATGATCCTTGGCCTTGGCTAGCAAGTAGCAATTAGGTATATGCTGATGCTTCTCAGGGCCCATATTCCATAGTTTAGAGGAAAAGTTAAAACAAAATCATTTAGATTTGTACCAATGTTGTCAATTTCTTTGCCAGCTTGCAAGCTTCTGGATATCTGATCATCTGCTGCTAAAGTTTCCTTTTCTTGATGGGACATGTTCAAAGTAAAATTTTTACCTGACAAAGGAATCCCATTAGGTGAAGGCTTTTGCTTTCCAAATAAAGGCACTATTCTAATCCGAAAAAGCTGTCTGCAACCTCTGTTCTAGACTTTTCGAGATGGTGGGAATACTTAGAACTATAGTTCAGCCCATGCAAACTTATAGTTCAATACTGATAAAACCCATGAACCTACATAAGCCCAAAACTGACAACATCAAGGGCATGAACAATGTGGGTCTACACATAAACACCCCAAGGCCCATAGATGCATTTTACGGGTTCAAAAAAGAAACAAGCTCCAGCGTTTGAAGAGGATTATGAGATACCCTAATCAATGCCTTAAAAAAGTAATTTTAAAAATTGTTTAATTATTTTAAAATTTTTATAATTAAAACACATTAAATTTGAATTAAAATCAAATTTTAATATATTTAAGAAGGTTTTAACAACAATACCAGTTAAATAACGCTTTGCTTAGAATTATTGTTGAAAGGTAAAAAAACAAATTGTTTGAAAAACACTTGCTATTAAAAAATATTTTGATATCTTAAAGTTTTTATAAATAAAATTTAAATTTTCAATAAATATTTTAAAATAAATTTTTCTTTATTGCAGTTTAAAGAAAATATACTCTTAAGAAGGGACTAGATCATGTCTCTCCCTCTCTTTGGGCCTTTTAACCCAGAAACATTGCTAGTTGGCATCAAAACAGTACTATTGTGTTGTTCAATTTCCAAGCATCCCAGTTTCCGCAGAACAAAGCTGATTCTCAACGAACAGCTTGGCCAAATGTTTTTATCCCTTCGCCACCTAATGTGATCAAAATTAGCTTTGATGCTTCTTGTAATCATCATCGGGAGATTGGTTGTGTTGCAACTCTAGCAAGGGATAATAGTGGACCATGTGGATGGTCCTGCAAGAGATACCTGGCCATCACAGATGCTTTATCATTGGAGGGGCTGGCGTGTAGGGAAGCAATCCTTTTAGCTACTGTCAAAAGTCTTGATAAAATCATTTTAGAGGGTGACTAACAAGTTCTAATCAATACCAAATGCACAGCCTTTTCGCCTATGGAGATCCAGCACACTGTCAAGGATGTTTTCTTCCTCTCCAACCAATTTACAGAGGTTTCCTTTTCATTTGTTCGTAGAGAGGTAACACTGCTGCTCATGATTTAGCTGCTAGAGCCTTAATTTGTATCTGCTCTTTTACCCTTTCTGGACTGTTGAATTCAATTTATCTTAAAAAAAAAAAACTTTCTTCATTAGGAATAGGTGGATGGAACTGTAATTTGCCCTCACCTGACTTCCAAGCAGCTCTATTTCCAAGTATAATAGGTGTAATCACTCTCGCCCAATCTCCGGTAGCCTTTGGGAACACTTTCAGCTAGAAAGGAAGGCTTTTACTTTAGATATATCTTAGATATATTGCCATCTTAAACATGCATGAATCTCTCCCACCAAACAGAAACACCTTCTAAACCTAAGAAAAATGCAAATCCAATAGAGATTCAACACATCAATATTCCTGGTAACCGATCTCCTGCATATTTTCCTCTCCTTGAAGCTTTGATATCAGTAAAAACAAAATCCATGACACCAACATCGACAAGCCAAAACTGAAATGGGGAGGGAGCCCATATCCCGCTCTACGCAGAACAGAGAGCCTTCCCTTATTCTTGAGCAGAAAAAGTTGGTTGGAAGTCACGTTCATCAAGCTTGAGAAGAAATTGAAAGTCTACAAACAGTTGAGAGAAAAATACATCTTTAGAAAGATAAGGAGAGAGTCATATTATTGCCCTAACTAACGTTTACACAAAGGCTGGCCTTGCTATAAAATTGGAAATTTTTAACAGATTAAAAAAAAAAAAAAAAAAGCCCATAAAGAGCTCATTGAATGGGATATTCGATGATGGTTCAAATCCAGGAAACATCTTTTGTTGGGCTTTTACTCAAAATAAATAAATCAATTTGATGGTTTTATGGTTTTTCCAAAGATTTTGATGGGCTTGAAGGCCTGCTTTTATTGTAAAAATAATATTTTCATATATAGTTTGAATTTGGCAAATTGCAGTTGCAGCTTTGCAGGGAAAGATCATTGAAAAGAACAAGGGCTCTGAAACTTTTGGTGGCCGAAAGACAGCACTTGCCTGCACGCCATGTTGCTTTCTAGGGGTGGCTACCGGTTTAATTTTGACAAAGAAACTGTTTCATTCATTACAAATTTACACTCTGCTTAAATTATTGTAGAGGGAAGAAAACAAAAATTTTTTTTCCTTATTTTTTATTTTTTATTTTTATTTTTTTATTTTTATTTCACATCAGACTAGATGATGTTTTCTCAAGTCTAGATAAGGGCTAAATCTTGCAAAACAAAAAAAAATGGAATAATAAATTATATTTTAATATTTTATTTCAAAAATGCCACGTGTCAGTATTGGCCCCGCAAAGATGAAAAGAGAGAAAAAAGTCAGAAATCCACTCACATCAATTCCAACGCTCAACCCTAACAGCGAAACACCAGTTTCCACAATTATTTTCAAAAAAAAAAAAAGTAAAAAAAAAAAAAGCCGAATAACTGGAATCTACTCCACCACTCCCATACATTAGACCACACCTCCACCTCCCATATATATACTCGCCTCCCCCTCTCCAACACCTCTCTCTCTCTCTCTCTCTCTCTCTTGGGAAGTGTAGGGCGGTGGCGATGGTGAAGGATGAGTGGATCAGGGCTGCTATGACAGATGATAGAGTGGTTGTGGAGCTACTTGTGCGGCTCAAGCAAGCGCAAGCAGCGGCAACGGCGAAACCTCAGGCGGTTATTCCACTTAGATGGGGGTTACGACTTCCGAGGTCCAACACAACGACAGCTATATCATCTGTGCGATGTGACGTTGTTTGTAGGAGGAAAGAAGGAGATTCTTCTGCTAGATGTAGTCCTACCACGCCGCTTTCCTGGAGCGGTGGTGGTGGCGGCTCTGCTTCCCCCTCAGCCACTGCTGACGGCGTCGAAGATACCAGCCCTCATGTCATCCGTTCTCCTTCTGGCGCCAGAACCAAGGTCTCTCTCTCTCTCTCTCTCTCTCTCTCTCTCTCTCTGGGTGGTGGTAGATATGTCGTGAGCTGATCTATACGGTGTCGTAAAAGGACTGCAAATGCGTTGGATGAGTGTTAGTTGAAGGATGAGCTTATGCATCTATTTACGAGACATTCTTGTCTATTTCGGGAGATTTTTTTTGCCTAGTGACCAATTTGCCCTTCATTTTCTGTCATATTTACTTTCATTTCCTGTGGCTGTTTAACTGATTTTCCCAATTCTCGATTGGCTATATCGATTAAAAACACTATCGCCAGCCGACGAGGACAAATCTGCCATTTTAATGAGTGTAGACTCTCATTTAAGGGTCAATTCGCCGATGAACGGTGAATAACCGTCGGCATGTAGTGCAATATCCACACTATTTATTTAAATTTCTATGGACGAGAATGCCCCCTTGCACTTCAATATTTTACTTTCACATGAAATTAGTTAGCAGCTTGAGAGTGGGTCACGTTTTCTTCTCGCCTCTTTTCCGGTCACCTGTCATTCAATCTTGTTCTCTCATATATGTAAATAGACCAAATCGCTCTTCAAAGCCTTACATATTAGATTCTAATGACAGTACGATTCCCAGTGAGGACGGTTTTGTCAGATTCAAGATATATATCCACTGGCCGAAGAGCCCACGAAGCTTCCAACGCAGGAATAGGAGCCTTAATTCTTGTCTCCTTCTGACCAAAATACCCACAGCCAAGAGTCAGACATTGAGACGTTTCCTGCTTCCGACGTGGGAGTATTTTGGTCATAAATGGTGTGGTTAGGTGGAGCCCAGTGACCATTGGGGTTGGGCCCCGAAACGAGAGAGAGAGAGAGAGAGAGAGAGAGAGAGAGGAGATTGGTATCTTTGTGTTTAGTGCAGCGTTGTTGTGAGTGGGGGATGGCCTTTTACACCTTGTTTGGATAGGTGGAAAAGGAAGAGGAAGAAATTTAACGAGAGAAAAATAAAGTTAAAAAGATATTTTATCTTGTTTGGAAGAAGTAAAATAAGGGGAGAGGAAAAAATTTATCCTATTTTTTTTAGTTTTTTTTTTAAATTTAGAGAGAATAAAAAATCAAAGAATTAAAATAGCTTATCATTGTCGCCTTGTCTTCTCTTCTCTTCTTTATTAGCTTCCAATTTCTTTGTGTTTATATGGCCTTACCTTCTGGGAAATGGGAAGATGTTTAGTGTGTTTGCTTGCACCAATTCGCCTTTGGGTCTCATTAACATGGACCTTGAGATTATGAGATTACATATTTATATATTTTTTATGAGAAAAGGCGAGGAAATTGAAAGGTGGAAGCTGGGTATTTGAAGGTGCGTGAAACTTGGGCAACAGCCATGTCAGGGAAGTCACGCGAGCAATTAAAAACAAAACAAACAAAAGAGAGTGTCACGTGTTATGATACGGCTCTTGGTGATGTGGCCTATGATCACTGGTTGGATGAGGATACAGGGGGCGGCATTTTTTCCTGTATCAAGACGGGTTTGGGTTGGGCTGCAGGTTTTTGCATTAGCTGATCTTGTACCTAAAGAATTTCTGCTATTTTATACATGAATTGCCTTTGGTTTAATGGTAGTTTATTGCTTGCTGTGCAGGCTACTGCTATTGCTGCTGAAACCGCTAGCACCACCAAGAGGTCAAGAAGGAAGAAGGTATTAGATAACATAATTTTAATTTCTGTTTAAAATCTCATGATCTGCCCTGGCTAATTCAGACACCTCGCCCCTCCTTTCCCTTTGTCTAGTGGGTGCTGCTTCTGGGCTTTCACTTGGAAAAAAAAAGTATAAACTCTGCACTGGGGTGACTACTTTTGGGCCATCTTTTCCTTTTTGGTGCTAATACCGAGTGTTTCTTACTTATTAGGGCTTCGTGATGCGTGGTTGATATGAGTTCACTTGATTGTATTTGATGACTTAATACATGTTTTAATCTGCTTACTCCATTGACGTTTTTCAGACCTTTGCTGAACTTAAAGAAGAGGAGAGTTTTCTGTTGAAAGAAAGGGTGCATCTGAAAAAGGTATGATTACAACTCAAGGACTTTAATTGTGCTTTTCCCATTCATCTCCAGCTCATTTTTACGTTACTGATTACCCTTTTGATCATTGAACAGGAATTAGCAACTTTAAATGCCATATTTAAGGAACAGATGGCAAGGAATGAGAATTTGAAGAGAATAAAGGTATTGAGTGTTGCTTTTCACTGTGCCCTGTATTGATTCTTACATTAGCGCTGTATAACTGAAAAATAACTCTATTTAACAGCTTGATTTGAATTTGCAATGTGCAAAGGATTCAAGGTTAACGTCTGGTGTGCTTGAGAAAGCAATTTGCAGCCAGCCCCAGCAGAGAGAACCCTCTTCTCCCAGCAACATTAGTTCATTGTTGCCTATGCATGTTCCAGGTGATAATACCAAGTTGGATTCTAGTGAAACACAAGGCGCAATTTCAAACCATGATAGATCCTTCCTGCTACCTGATTTAAACATGATGCCATCTGAGGATCCTCACACTGAAACTCTACCTGGAATGAGATGACAAAATATATAAAAAAGTCTTTACCTATGCACCTACGAAGATAGAATTGTGGATATCAGATCACTGAACAACATTTATGTGTATGATAGAATGATGTTGTGGTGGTAACCCTGTGTTTTGCCAAGGAGTTGTTGGCTTTATGCACATTCAAGGTCGGCATCCCAGAACTGCGAATTTGGCCAAAGCCAAAGAAATCATAGCTTGGCATTGGTCTATAGTTAATTTGCCCAAGGCAAAAGAAGCCAATGCGACACGAAGAAGCTTTTATCATACTGTAGAGTACATGTAGAGATTCTTGATTTCATGATTTGTTGTAGGCTTCTACATTCCTCTGAAATTCTATGGGTTAAAGCCTCATTACCTCTTATTTCGGAATGTAGAAATAAATGTCTTTTTTTTTGTTTTGTGGGGGGGGGGGGCGGGGGCGCGGCGCGGGGACGCGGGTGTGGGGGGTAGGTGAATGGCCGAAGCTCCTATGTTAAGAAGCCTCTTGCAATTAATTTTACAATTTTGTTTCTTTAGCCTCTAGTTTCCAATTGTTTAAATTGGTTGCTAGAGTGTTCTTCTTAGATAAGAGTTCATTTCTCATAGTTCTATCAATGCATCTCTTGTTTTATTTCACTACTTTTTCCCATACAGATAAAAAGAAATCCCAAATGTATATAGCAGTGAAGTTTGGTACATATGATAATTGCTAATACCATGGATGTCAAATGATATAAAACACTCCATAATTTTCCAATTCCGACCATGATAATGCAAAAACTATGCATCAAACAATCACGTGTTTCATCTGCCACAAATATGTTGAAGGGGGATTAGCATTACACTCTACATGAATTCAGAAGGCGAATTTGTATCAGGCTTCCCATTATCGCCCAAACTTCCAGGGTGCTGCAAATTCTGCAGAACTTGAGGGGGCAGACCTCCTAAACCACCGCCCAATCCATCATTTGCCCCAAAAAATTGGCAAATAAGCCTAGCCATAAGTCCAAGAATCTGCATTTGGTTCTGGAATGCATCGGCTTGTATTTGCATCATTGCCTTCTCATGATCAATCTCCATTGCCACCATCCTCTCCCTCCATTCCATCTCTTCCTCCTCCCTCTTCTCCTCCATTATCCTCCTTTTTTTCCTTTCCTCCTCCAATTCCCTCTCCACCCTTGCCTGTCTCTCGAATCCCCTTCGAGCCCACATCATTTCCCTCTCTTCAAACTCCATTTCCCAATTTTCTAACCTCTCTTCCCTCTCATTCCTTCGTGTTTCTCTCCTAAGCTCTAATTCTCTCCTCTTTTCTTCACTCTCTAGCATACACTTTTCTCTATTGAACTCCCTTTCTCTTCTTTTACCCTCCCTCCTCATCACCACATCTCTCAAATCCACCACTTGCGCTCCAAGCAACCCTAATCTTCTGTTTCCTCCGAGACCCTTCTTCACTTTAGCCTTTCGAGGGATGCCCATCTCGTCATTTCCTTTCTCTCCCCCAAATTCACCCTCTTCTTCACCACCGCCATTAACATTATCATCATCCCCATTTTCTCCTTCTTCTTCTCCATCTTCTTCCTCCTCCTCTTCCTCTAAATCCTCACTATCAATCCCAAAACCCAAATCCCCACAATCCTTAAACAAATCATTACTGCAACTATCACTCGATTTCTTGCTCTTCACTTCAAGCTCCACGTCCCCAAACACCTCTTTGTATTTCAAGAAATTCTCCCAGTGGTTCTCCCCATCTTTCCAGTTGAATTCATCTTTAGAGATTCTGATCTTCTGCTTCACACCCAGGTACTGGTGCCTCATGTTCTGCACTTTAATGGACACATCACGCCATGACCACTTGAAGGGGAAGCTGACTGGGTCTTGCAGATGGTGCACAGAGTTGACGTGGTCCGCTATTGGTCGGAACTTTTTCTCTCGGGTTTTGAGCTTAGATAGAGTGCCCGAAGTAAGGAGATCGGAGTATTTGGTTAAAAGGGTTTGCTCTTCATGTTCAGACCATTTCTTTCTCTTCATTTTGGTGGTTTTGAGTTCGTAAGGTTTCTCTAGGTGAATTTTTGGAGGGCTTCTCTTCAGACGGAAACAATCCACTAAAACTTATGGTTTTGCATTTTTCCTCCGTTTTCTCAGGAATCAAACACAATCAAGACAATCACGCATCCAATTGAATTAGCATCCTAGCTGAAAACAGTCCATTCAAAGTCAAAATCTAAAGTAACCATGCAACCAAACCGACCCAAATCAGGATCCAAAATCTGGAATCGTCGCAACTTTCATCTACTCAAAATCGAACATAAACCAAGATGTGTTTGAGAAGGAATCTTTTTCCAATTTCAAATCTTTTTGAGGTTTAATAATCTGGGTATGCAGAAAAGATCAAGAAAAAAGGTTTAACAATCTTTGTTTTCTCATGGGGATTCGAGTTTCGAAGGAAGGAGGACTTACTGTACAGGACCGAAAAGCAGAGGAATCTGCGAGCAAGAGAGAGACAGGGAGAGAGAGGAGGCGACCTTCGAGCCCCGGACACGAGTTGTAAGGATTGGTGTAATAACGCCCCTCAGGCTCAGCCGCTAAATAGGTAAGTTGAAGAACCAAATTATGGGCTTCGATGTTGAGCTAGGTCTTACGGAGTCCAAGCCCTTGTCGTAGTAGAGGATGCAAAACAGGTCGACTATATTTTGCCCATTTTCTTTCCGATACAGTAATTAATCCTAAAATAGTTTATTTGCACATTATTTCATGATCATGAAATAATAACTATCTACGCTAAACTGCTGAGCAAAGGCTTAAGTCTATTTAACAGCTTGGTTTTAACTTGCATTCTGCCAAAAACTTGAACCAGGGAAAGTAAATCGGTGTAGTGCCTCACTAGAGAAGTCTTCTCCAAAATGCACGACAAAGGTGGTGACCGTCCAAGGTTAAATAATTGCAGATTAAACCTTAAGGTCAAAATCAAACACAATTTTATTTTGATTTTATAAAAAATATATGCGTTGGAACAAAACCATTGGGAGGGTCAGCTCTGTTTGAACTCGAGTGCTTGCATCAAATAAATGAATAGCATAGAGATCTGTGGTAAGGAGGAAATGTTTAATAAGCGACATTATTCAATTCACATAAAAATCAAATAAGAAAATAAATCCTACTTGCAAAATGTTTACAACACATGTTTCTCACGATAACTGTATTGAAACTGTAGAAAAACAAATGAAAAAAAATACAAGGATTTCCACTGGCAAGTATATATCTACCCATCCTCCTACAGGGCAATTGAGATGGGACTTTCCCCTAATTTAAGCATATGAGCTATCAGATGTAAAAGTCACAGTTTATGTAGAATGTTTTAGCTTTTCTTCAACAAGCTCAATACAGCGATATAGAACTAACTCCACTGGGTTAAGAGCACATACTGTGTCAATTGCAAGTTGATCATAATCATTCTTGTTCTCTGTCATAATTCCAGTTACAAGGGTTCGAAGAGGCAGAAGCCACTCATTGTATGCCTTCTGTAAATTTTTCTCAGACAGAACTTCAGTATAATTGGTTTTTCCTGTTTCATTTTGACAAATGTAATTAAACATAATGGCGGATTCATATACCCAATCTTAAACTATGTAAAATCTTCATATGTTAAGGTCCACTGAGTTTACAGTGGCAGCTATCCAAAATTAAGTATTAACTTCACTAATCATATTTGTTCAGGGGCTCAACTACAAACTATAATATTAAAAAGAAAAATAAAAGTATCTGGATTAACTTAAATTAATTAACTGAACAAAATACTGGTAAAATCCTCTGTATTTCTCTAGCTAAAATGACCTTAATCAAGACCAAAATATGTTTTATTCAAACGAAAATAAAATCTAAATGAGACAATCATTACCTGCTGATTCTGTTATCAATATAAATCTGTACAGGTTGAGTGCAGCTAGAACCTGTGCAACATCATACCAATATATATCAGAAAAATTATGATCAAGAATGCCATATTAAATTCATCAAAATAAAGGAAAAGGAAATGGAAAACATTTTTTTAAAGAGAAGAGACTATAATAATAATAATAATAATAATAATAATAATAATAATAATTAAAAAGAATACCGCATCTCCATGCTCAGGAAAAGGTGGAGGTCCTCCCTCTGGAGGCCTCAAAACTATCTCCACCAATTTGAGCACCTCAGCAGTCCATATTGAAGAGATTGAACTCCCTTGATTTTCGGTTTGTGGGGCTTCATCTTTCTTTGTTGATATTCTTTGGAAACTTTCCCTGTGCAACTCACCTCTAACTAGATCTAAAAGAATTGCTGTCTATATAGAGTTGTAATATCTATCTCAGGTAAAAATTTTGCCTCTGGTTTGAAAAAATGTTGAAACTCATAAATCATACAAACCAGCATGTAAGGACTTACCATAGAGGAAGAATCACTATTTGTAATCAAAGCTTTTAAAATATCAAACCTATCGGAAGTTGGAGTATCAGCAAGTACCTGGTTAATTTTATAACCTGATCAATTAATTGGACGCAAGTCAAATAATTTGAAAGCTTCACAAAGGAAAGAGGGTCAAGGACCAGTATGTAGTTCACTTTTCTAGAGTAGTACACAGTAATTTCATATTGATAACCGAAGGATCTCCAGGATCTAATATGCAGGAACTTAAGGAGGTCAGTGAAATACCAGTTCGTTGGCTCACTGGCACCTCCAAAACCTTACCCTCTTCAATGCCTCATAGGCATTCTTCCTTAACTCAGTATTTGGTGCATAAATGATGACCTTTGTAATGACCTGAAACATATATGTTATGTTAGAAAATGGATAGCAGAAAATTATGTGCTATCTTGAGATGTCAAGAGAGCACCTGTGAAGCAGCACAGAGACTGGGCAAAAAAATAGAGCAGTCAGTGAGTCCATCATTTCTTGTGACACTTCCATTTGTAATGCAAAGCAGGAAGTTAATGGCATGCTTCTTCAATTCCCATAGCATATCAGTAGAGGCAAGTATATACTTTAACATGCCTACTGCTTGCCACCTGTTAATTTGGTTACTTTGAAGTTCACCCATGATAAAAGAAATATCCCCTCCAGCAGCCTGAGTAACATCATCATATATATAACCCCAGATCACTGCATGAACAAAACAGGAAAAACTAAAGCAATTGAGGAGAGCCCGAGAATTAAGATAATCAATCTTGAAAAAGAGAAAAGGAAATAACCAGGAAAAGAAACCATGCATTTTACACAAATACAAACCTGAAAGAGATGCGCCATGCTTGATGTAGGATAAACAACTCATATAATCATCTTCCACCTCTATGCAATTTTGAATCATACAACAATGCAGGGAAAAAATGTCACAATTTGCTTTGAATTGACAAATTTTAAGATACAAATAATAAAATGCAGTAGCTTATTCTAGATTACCTCCAACAATAATGTTAGTCATTACATCAACATCAGATCCAGTTATTAAACCAAGATATGATAAATCACAATATGGGAGAAAGTTGGAAAGCTGTGACACCAGAGGAAGATAGCTTGACACCTTATCTCCTTCACTGAATGAAACAAGAGCCTGCGCATGAAGCGTGTATCTTAAGACATGCACACAACTATTTTTGAGAAATGAAATGTAACACAATAACTAGAAAAGCAGAAGACAAATACTCAAGCAGCAAAAGGACCTAGTAAGCATATCAAAGAGTAACTGCATTAACTTGTGTATGAACTCAATATAGTGGCTTTAGCTAGAGGAGAAGAATAAAAGAGTGCTAACCATGACTTGTAAAACATATAAACCAAGCAGAGCACGGAGCTTTTCGTTTACTCTGCCTTCCTGTCACCACCAAAAGAGAGGAGAAATAGAGAAAAATTTATCAGGGAAGATTGAGAATATTTACAAGGAAAGACGAATAGAACAGGAAAATATAGAATTGAAGTGGCATACAAATTTTGCACACACTGCCCGTATGGAATCAGCAATGCCTATAGCTCTGCAAAACAAATTCATGCATTCTGTATCTTCATCACCCAGCTCTGAACATGCAGCCTTTAACACATTTAGGATAACGGGAATTGCTACTTTTACTTGCTCAAAGTGACGCCTTTGCAGGGAAATGAATACTGGAAAAGCAAAATAATAAGAAATTTAATCCAACAGGATTAAGAACGTCATTTAGTGGATCAATAACACAAATCAACACATCCATGACTCTAGCTTTTTGCAATTGAAAAAAGATATTAGATAATGGCTTAACAATAATCAATCCACGTAAGTATTAAATTTTGTTCCCTAATACTTGTGACATTTAGCTGCTAAACTATGTTAAGTGAAACTTTGTCCCTAAAATTTAGCACAAATATTTCACTGATATTGTTGCTCAAACCCCATATTTGGCAAATGAGTCAATGAAATAAAATATAACAGAAGATAAATGCATATGAAGGTGTACAACATGATAATGTAAGCAAGAACTTGATTGAAGTACATTTAAAAATGACATGCACATTTAAGGGTCAATAGCACATTAGAAATACTATTTAGTTCATACACTCAGACAAAAAAACTATAACCTTTTGAGAGCCCTCTTAGAATAGAAGCAACATAGCCAGATGCATAAATCGGCCTATCTGTAGCACTCAAAGCCTGATTCAATAAAAGCTATACATCAGGAGTGAAATAGAACCATAAGGACAAAAGCTTAATGCAAAAAGAGCAATTCCAATGCATTTTCATAACAGATCCTTCAACAATGATGATAAAAAAAACACAAGGAATTGGAATGCACCTTATATTAACTTCCATAAGTACAGAAATAGGATACATCATGCACGATAACTATCACCAAAAACCCACAGTAAGTTACTATAGAACCACAAAATGATTGCTTCCAAATACTATATCTTATCCTTCTTCACTATGCAAATCAGGAGGCACCTTAATTTGTTAGGGATAAGCAAACCTGAGAATATTCAGAATTGAAGAGGCTTTTACTTTCACCTGAGGGACTGTCTTAATAAGTTTAGAAGTTGCTAGGTTATGAAATTCCAGGAATTTAAAAGACTGTAAAGGAGATTTTACATTTCACTATCTAGGAATACAAGACAAGCAAGCATTCATTATTTGAAAGGTACCAGAGCCTATGAGAAATAGTTATGCAAATCTTCTTCTCGCACTTTCTCCCTAACTCCCACCAGTGCCACTCGATTCGAGGTCAAGTAGTAGTAAAAATACCACAAGAGTGATGTTAAAGGAACGTTGATTTCTAAAAAACAATAACCCAAGATATTGTGAATATGCACCTATATATTATAGTACTATATTCAAAATCAAAATCTGCATCTTCCAACCGTATTATTAAGGAATCCTCGAGATTTTCGCTTAGCAAGAAGGGAAAACCCACTTGTCAAATCAGTACAAAGAAGTACTGATTCCCATTAGATGAAGTAAACAAACTACAATTACAGTTGATTAACCACAGCTTCAGAAAACAGATTTAAGCATTAACCGAACAGATTGATTTAAAATTTGAACTAATGTCTACAAATTCACGAACAAAAACCAGCAGGATGACCGTTAAATTAAACAAATAAGTTTAAATATCGTACCCCGCAAAGAATTGAAAGCATATCGCGTGGACTACATTTCTCTATAAAACGATCAATAATTCTATCAGCAATCTCCAAGCATCTACTTGACAAGCCTGCAAACTTTGAAGCCACCTTCGGCAACTCGAAGGAAAGTGCATCAATAACCTCCTGAAATTCCATATAAGCAGGTAAATTCATGAGAAATTCAATTATTTTGTAAAAAAAAAAAAAAAAAAAAAAAAAAAAGAGTATAAACAAATAAACCTGGTCTAAAGTAGGAGAAAGCAAAAATCTTTGGATCTCGGAGAGAACTTCTAATGCATTGTTTTGTGCATCTTCGTCTTCAGCGTCAGCTAAAGCAGAACCCGAGATTGTTTCGAGGAAATCGACTAACTCCCACACTGAACTTCCATCTCCACCTTGAATTGACTATAAAAGAAATTTCGTGAGAAGATTTTCCACGACAGTTTGAATCTATTTCTTGGAAAACAAACAGAATCGCATTGAAATTGAGAGAATAAGAGAGAAGATTACTTCGGAACAAGAGCATATGATTTCTTGAAGACGAAGAACGAGAGGATGAGCAGAAGGAGCTTCGCGAAGCTCTGTGTTTTCTGTAGACATGGATACTGACTAGAATCCACACTCTACAGTTACCAAGATTAGGTGGTTGTTGTAATGCAAGAGAACAAGAAGGTGAGAAATCTACTACGGACTGGAAGATCCATTCAGCAATCTATTTCTATCTGGACTTCTTATTAGCGACTGAGGAAACTCGGAATCGACCCAGCGATAATATTGGGTAAATTACTGTAAGGTCACTAGATTTTCATAAAATTTATTAATTAATCTCTAAAATTCTTACCAATGAGGTGGATCGGGGACAGAGATCACTCCAATCCCCAACTCATAAGAGTTTAGGGTCGAGGAAAGGAGAAGCGGGGCAGGGCAGGGCAGGGCAGAGGGGGTTTCTTAGAAGAAGTTTTTTTTTTTATTATTATTTATTATATTTTATTGTTTCTTTCTCTCTAACTCACCCATTTCACCTTATTGTCATTTCTACAGGCGAGTTAACCATCCCACCACACCTCTCTTTATTGTCATGTCCTCTGTGCATGCATCAGCCAATGAGATAGCAAACCTTCCTCAGAAGGTGGCCGTAACGACGGTGGTTAGGGTTGTCATGAAGAGAGGTGAAGGTGTGAATGGTAGACATGATCGACATCATGAAAGCCTCTGCTTTACCTCCATATTGACCTCAACCTCTTTTCTGTTGGTGAGGCCTAACATTCTAAAAATCACACTCTATGTCTTCAATCTCATTGTTGACAAACTAAATAAGAAAGATCAATCCAGTTGAATAAAATTAAAAAAAAATAATAATGATTTAATTCAATTCATTTTAATAATTTTACAAAGAGAAATCGAATGCACATCAAAAATATCAAATTGATTGAAACTGTCAAAACCATTTTTCCACAATGTTCTTGAACTTATAAACATCAAATACACGATGTTGCAATAACAACAATTGAAACTTTCAAAACCAATTTTCATAGTGACCATCAACACTAAATTAAACTGTTGCGCTCAGAAATCGTATAAAAACAACAATAATTTAAAAAAATTTTAAGCTCACAAATCATCCAACAAAATCAAAGCTCAAAATAAATAAATAAATAAATAAATAATAGAGCCATGAGAAAACTGTTATGAAAACTAGAAAAATGAAAATATGTGGGCATTTTTAAAATAAAATACAAAGTAGAGCCATGAGAAAACTTGAATTTTTGAGCTCATACATCCGTGGGTTATTAGCGTAGTTAATCTTGGATTCAACTCAGACTCTTATCGCCATTGGTCATTGGTTGTTTAGTGCATTTAATCTAACAGCTTATTTGTGAGGAGGTTTTTAAAGATTAAGTATAGATTTTTAAGGCACCCTGTTTGGGAAAAGTTTTTTAATGGAGATAATGTTTTTCGAGGTTTGAAAGCCTCCAATAACTCTCAATTTTTCAACTCACTAAATTGGTGAGTTAGGAAGATTTTCTTACCTTATCTTCCATCATTTTATTTTATAAAACATTTTCTTACTTCGTCTAAATACACGATAAGTTTTACTGAGAAAGGGAGAGACAACGAAATGAGACAAAAGGTTATAAAGGGAGAGTAAGAAATCAAAAGGGGAGAGACGACAAGAGGAGGGAGGGAGGAGTAAATAAAGGTAATGAAGGGTAAGTAATTATTTTATTTTTTATTTGAAAATAGATGAGTTAATGGAGGGTAAAGGTAAATAATAATAAGTCTTTCCCCTTAAATCTCAATTTTTCGTATACCTCAATTTGGGGTATAAGAAGAGGTAAGTAGGGAGAGATTGAGAATTATAAATATTTATATTTATACACCTCTTAAATTTATACCTTTTTCGTCTATTCTCAAACATAAAAAATATATATTTTCTCTTATTACCTTTTTATTAATTCACTCATTTTCAAATATCTTACCATTTCATTACTTGCACTTCCCTCACTTCATCTAAACACGATAGGTGAAATTTGGTTTCTAACTAATGGGTAAAACAATAGTGAATTATAAGTAAAATCAAATTTAACTATTTTGATTAATTCGATTATTTTGACTTTACTAATTAAATAAGACTGTTTCATTTTTTTTCTAAAAACAATAGCGAAAACTGAATCAATTGAATAAAAAAAAAATATAATTAGCTCAATTCAAATTTTCAATTATATCAAATTATACTTAACCCTAATCCATTATGTATCAAGATACAATAATACAATAAAGTAAATTTATTTTGAATGCGTAATCTTATTTATTTGAGTATTTTAATCGAACCTACAAGGCTAATTCAAATTTTCAATCATTTTAATCATTAATCACAATAAAAAAAACTAAAATACCCTCATCACTTGACAACTATGCCCTTCTCCTTCCTCCTTCCCCCTTCCCCTTCCCTTCTACGCGACCTCGCCTCCCTTTCCCTATTACTCTTCCCCCTTCCTCAACTCAAACCCCTACGCATCAACTCAACGCCCTTCACCCCTCCCCTTCGCCCATTTCTTCCAACGCCAATCTAGTTTCACCGTTAGCTCAAAATTCATTTGAACCTCTAGTTCATGGTAAGTCATTGAATCTTTGGTGCATTGGAACCCAACCAATTGCACATCAATCCAAACCCAATTCCTCAAATTCAACTCTAATCAATTCGTCATGTGTGTGTGTAAATTGGGTTTCCTATTATATAAAAGTTTGAAGGTTGAGCTTCTGAAACAAATTGGCGGTGTCAATGGCAGAGGTATTGAGTTGAAAACTCCACTCCATAGGACTGCATATTTTCAAGCAATAAAGACTCTCCTGCAAAATTGATAGTTAAAAATCTTAATTTTTAGTGATATAATTTAATTTTAACCATTGATTGATGACTTTTAAAAATTATATCTATCAAACACTCTATATATTTATTATAATATAAATTTAATATTTCGAAACATTATTTACAAAAATAATATTATTTATTAATTGGTTCATATTATCACTACAATTTAATTGTAAAAACATTAAGCTCTAAGATTGCAAATGTAATTATATCTATTTCATATTAATTTGCTTTTATATATATTATTTTAAAATAAGAATTCAACTTAAGCATGAATAATATTATATAAAATAAATAAAACGAGGTAACTGTATTGATTATCATAAAAAAAATTAAATTAAAATTTTAATTAATTTATAATTTAATTTTTTAATTTATTTAATCCAAATTAATTCAATAATTGAAAACATATAGTTCACTTAGCTTCTTCAGGTGGGAATCCTATGCTCCTAAGTTCCTACCAAAAGAGAATTGAGTGACCCGCAAATCCGGTTCCCAACCGTAACCACCGGAACTTTGGAACAAAATACACCTTAAACGACCTCGTCTTACTGTCTCCTCTTTCACTTCGCCCAATCTGCTTCTCTTTGCTCCATTTCCACTGTTAAACAATCCGTGAAATCCTATTCTTTCACAGTCTGATCGCGAGATGGAGCCCGATGTAAGCATCGAGACCTCCTGCATGATCCGCATCGCTGTCCTCCCAATCGGTCTGGTCCCGCCCAACATCCTGCGCGACTACTACTCCATGTTCCTGCGTCACCACACCATCCCTCTCTCTGCCATCAGTTCCTTCTACACTGAGCACCAGAAATCCCCCTTTGCTAATCAGCCATGGGACAACGGCTCCCTCCGTTTCAAATTCGTACTCGGAGGCTCCCCGCCCAGCCCCTGGGAGGATTTCCAGTCCAATCGCAAGATCCTCGCTGTCATCGGTTTCTGCCACTGCCCATCCTCGCCTGATCTCGATTTCGTCGTCGATCAATTCAGTGTCGCGTGTAAAAGTTACTCCTCTGCGCTTGTGAAGCTGTGTTTCGCTTTCTGCCCCTGTGATTCTCAGGTCAGCATTTCGATGTTTCTAATTGTTTAAATTATAAGCTGTACCTAAAGGCATTGAGTGTTTGATATTTGTTTTCTTTTGTTTCCCATTTTTGGATCTGTTATAGCTGGAGGATGGTGGTAAGAAAGGCGAGAATCTGAGATTTTTTCCTCGGGCGGATCGCCAAACGGTGGAGATCCATTTGCAAACGATGATGCAAGATATTGCGGCTTCGTTGCTAATGGAATTCGAAAAGTGCGTTCTGCAGGCGGAATCTGCTGGAACTATTCTCAAGACGCCTTTGGATTCTCAAGCCAGTCTAAGCTCAGAGGAGGTTTATGTCTAGGTGTCCTAAGGATTTGAATTTGCAATGACTCCACTTAAAACTTTTAACTTCTTCATGGGATACAATGCATTGCTTGATGCAGCTTTAACAAATTTTATTTTGGTAAAACTGCAGGTGATCAAGGCCAAAAAAAGAAGACTGGCCCGTGCACAGAAAACAATTGGGGATTACTGTTTGTTGGCGGGGTCACCTGTTGATGCCAATGCTCACTATTCCACTGCCTTAGAATTAGCTAGATTGACTGCGGATTTCTTCTGGTATGCTGGGGCTTTGGAGGGTACCGTTTGTGCCCTACTGGTATGCGTGCTTTTTGAGCTCAAATATTACTTATCATATGTGAAATCTTGTACCATTTTTTTGATATGTTTATTTGTGAGGTTAATAAATTTGTCAATGAACCAATGAATTCAATTCATATGGAATGGCGTCTTGGCATTTGAAGGGTAATAAAAACATTTATTAGTTGTAAAATGTGATGTGTGTGAACTCTGTTTCAATACGATGTGAGATATGTAGAATGTGGTTCCCATAGTAATCTTGATTGAATAACACCACTACTGCATTTGAGAGCATCCTTTTGTTGATTATGTAAATTCGATAACTGTATGAACTGCTGAAATGTGGCTGAAATTGAATAAGTTCTTTATTGACATACCACAGGCTTATGCAATTACTTACCTATTCATTTTGCTTGCTATCAGATAGACCAATTGGGCCAAAAGGATGCAGTTTTTGAGGATGAGGTCAGGTATCGGTATAGCAATGTGATATCACATTACAAAAAGTCATTCATACCAGACAATGCTCAAAGGTGGTTATTGTTCTTTCATCTTAGTTAATCTCTTTATAATTATTTTATGGATGGTGCCAATTATACTTCTTTCTTTGTTGTTCCCCACCTCAAATGAACTGATATTGGTCGACATGCTAGAAGTTCTTCAGCTGATAGGTTATGTTTTCAACTTTGATTTGTTAAAATCCCTTGCGCCTCACTCCCAACCCCCCACACCCCCCCCCCCCCCCCCCTCAAAAAAAAAAAAAAAAAAAAAAATCAATCTATCAAAGGGTGTAAATGAGCCGAGCTTTGAAAACCTCAGGTTTGGTTTGTTAGCTTTTCACAATCTCAAGCTCGACACGAACTCAGATTTGAAGCTTGAGCTTGGCTCTTCTGATTTTATTAGGCTTGGGCTTGAGCTCGACTCAAGTTCAGCTCGCATTTAACTCTTTTATCATGCTTGTGAACTCAGCTTGCAGTTAGCTCATTTAGTAAGCTCGTGAGCTTAGCTCAAGTTTAGCTTGTTTTTAAACTCGTTTATTAATCTCATGAGCTTGACTTTGAGCTCAACTCATTAAGCTGACTTAGCCAAATTACCAAAAGATATCTTTTATTTATTATTATCTAAAAATCATTTAATGATAGGCCTAGTAAATCATAATAATGAAATTAATAATTATAATGCCTCCATTAGCTAAATTATAATGGCTAGATATTATATATATTTTATATAATCATATATTTTAATTATACATTTAGTTTTATAATTATATTATTTCGAATTTATTATATATGATTAGTCACACACACACACACACACATATAAAATAAAATTAATACATTAATATATAAATGAGTCGGCGCATAAGCCTATAAACGAACCTACTTATGAGCTTATAAATGATCCAGCTCAATAGTCTAAATATGCTGAGTGGTAGTATATTCAAACTTAGCTTGTATTTTAAAAGAGTCTAAAAATCAAGCTCAAGCTAAGCTTATTTACAATCCTATCAATCTACATGAGCAAATGAGATGGAGTCTGTTTATAATCATAATGTGAGAGCAAATTCGCTGCAAAGATACTATGTATGCCTTTATGTTCTATATACGGTTGAAAAATCTTAGAACATGGCATTGAGAATAACACCAGAAATAAGCAAGCTAGTTGCGGTAAGTGACCGCTGCTAAGGCTCTTTCCATATTTTTCCCACTAGCATTTAAATTTCAATTTCACACTAATACCGATGAACATCACCACGGCTTTGTATCTCATAACTGCAGCAGTTTGTTTCTTCTAGAGATGATAAATATTAGTGGTTAATTCAGAAGGTTTTTTAATTCATTTGCTGAGGATTGAATTGATCTCTGGTATTTAATGGAGCAAAAGCTTATACATTTTCCAGGCTTGAAGGAATTCATGTTGGGAATTTGGAAAAAATTATGCAGCATTCGGTGCTTGTTTGGCATCTTACCCTTGCTTGTAATATTTGTTGGGTGCTTAGTTGTAGAACCCTATTTCTTAAGTTGATGTGAAGTGGCTCTTCAAAATTGTTCATTTAGTTTGTTTTTACTTCCAACAGAGAGTGCAAGGTTCAATCCATTGAAAGTGCTAGGCTGAATCCATTATCTTTCCTCCATTCTAATATTTATGGAAACTAAACTTTTTGATGCACAAGGTTGAATCCATTATCTTTCCTCCATTCTAATATTAATGGAAAATAGACTTTTGATGCATTCTTCTGCTCAAATGACTGAATTTGGACCTGCTGATAAATTTTATTTACTTTTTCTTGTAAATAATGCCTGAAGAGCATAGGGTTCTAAGTTCGTTTTATGCTTGATTATAGTAACTGCAATTTTTTTCTGATATTTTGTATGCAGAGTTTCACCTTTAAGCTTTGAACTTGAAGCCACTCTGAAATTGGCAAGATTTCTTTGTAGGTAAATATATCTTTGTATGCATGTGAGGGTATTGTTTATTTCCACAAATGAAGTAGTTACATTCCATTTCTAAAACTGGTATGAGATGATGTCTTCCTTTATTATTTCCGCCTATTGACCTGATCGTATTCTCCTTTTGCTTGCGTTCCTTTCATCCTTTTACGTACAGTAAATTTTTTATTGGATTTTTCCCTGTCTTGAGATTAAATGTGCTACTTTTGCCTTCTCCTTTACTTCCCCCCCACCTCCCCACCCCCCCCCCCCCCTACCCTAATAACTTATTGCTTTATATTTAATTCACAAGATTTTCTGATTTCTTGGAAGTTGTATCATTTCAGAACTTTATACTCATGGGAGGTTAGCCTGTTTTTTGAGTTTAATGCCGTTAGTATTGAGTATAGTGGGATAGATTGAGGGGACCTTTGAAAGCTAAAATTTCTGGAGTTGCTCAAGTATAATGCTTCTCTTTTTTATTTCTTTGGTTGCTTGGAATAAAGAAAGGGACTTATGAATCTATGATAATAGCTTGTTTTTGGATTTTTAGATGAACTGGTCTGGCTGTTGTTCCTCTATGCCTTCTAAATTGTAGATCATATATGGATGTTCTCAAGTGCCTGTTGTTTGTAAAGTTCAAAGTTTGCAATGCAAGATTTCCTGTGGAGCTATTTCATGGGAGCCATATTTCATTGTTTATGATATTTTTTTTTCCAGGAGAGGAATCACTAAGGATGTTGTAGAGTTGCTAACCAGTGCTGCAGATGGTGCAAAATCCTTGATTGATGCCAGTGATAGACTCATATTGTATGTTGAAATAGCTCGCTTATTTGGGTCTCTTGGTTATGAGAGGAAAGCCGCCTTTTTCTCAAGGCAGGTGGCTCAGTTGTATATGCAACAAAATAATAGATTGACAGCTATCAGTGCTATGCAAGTTTTGGCAATGACCACCAGAGCATATCGTGTTCAGAGTAGAGCATCCTTCTCCAATCATCCTCATTCCAGTGTAAGTGCACTTATGTGGGAAAAAATAATAATGATAAGAAGAAAAAATTTTCAAGGTATTCGTATGCTAGCCGGAAATCAGACTTGGGGAAAATGGAAGTGGATGCAAACTGATTAGTTTTCTTACTCACTGTTACTTTAACTGCTTGTTCTAGAGTTTTGTTGTATTTATTGCTTCTCAGATGAATTATTGAGAAACAATTTTTTCCTGACTTTTAGTTGCACTTATATTTATTCAGACTTTCTGCTATTTTTTTCTTTGCAGAATGAGATTAGATCAAGTCATGTTGATAGTGGGAAAATGCATCACCAGTCAGTAGTTTCTCTATTTGAATCTCAATGGAGCACACTGCAGATGGTTGTACTGAGGGAGATACTACTGTCTGCTGTTCGTGCGGGAGACCCTCTTGCTGCATGGAGTGCTGCTGCACGGTTACTAAGATCATATTATCCTCTAATCACACCCGCTGGACAGAATGGCCTTGCTAGCGCACTTACTAATTCAGCTGAGAGGTTGCCTTCGGGAACTCGCTGTGCTGATCCTGCCTTACCTTTTGTAAGGTATTTACTTCTATGCATGGTCTTCTGTAACTACATTTAATGTCTTATTAAATGTGATTTAGATCTTTCTATCAATATTTGGCGGTTCAAGACATGGTAGATAGTTTTTAGAGGAGGGTCGTGCATTTACATGATCTGTCAACATTGAGCAGACTTCCGGAGTTTCACTTTCATTCTTCAAGTTGGTAACTAATTTTCATTAATCTGTTTGATTCTTTCAGATTATATTCCTTTCCTCCCCATCCCTGTCAAATGGACATTATAAAACGCAATCCAGCAAGAGAAGACTGGTGGGCTGGATCTGCTCCTTCAGGGCCTTTTATATACACACCATTCAGCAAAGGGGAGCCAAATGACAGTAGTAAGCAAGAGCTGATATGGATTGTTGGAGAACCAGTCCAGGTCTTGGTGGAGTTGGCAAACCCTTGTGGCTTTGATTTAAGGGTTGATAGTATATACCTATCTGTTCATTCAGGAAATTTTGATGCTTTTCCAGTTAGTGTAAATCTTCCACCTAATTCATCAAAGGTTATCACTTTATCTGGAATCCCGACTACTGTGGGGTCAGTGACAATTCCAGGATGTACTATTCACTGTTTTGGTGTTATTACCGAACATCTATTCAGGGATGTTGATAATCTGCTTCTTGGTGCGGCACAAGGGCTCGTGCTTTCTGACCCTTTCAGATGTTGTGGGTCTCCAAAGCTGAGAAATGTGTCGGTTCCAAATATTTCTGTTGTACCTTCACTTCCATTATTAGTTTCTCATGTTGTAGGTGGTGATGGGACAATAGTCTTGTATGAAGGTGAAATACGTGACGTCTGGATTAGTCTGGCTAATGCAGGCACAGTTCCAGTTGAGCAAGCACATATCTCACTCTCCGGTAAAAACCAAGATTCTGTAGTTTCAATACCATATGACACCTTAAAGTCTGCACTTCCTTTAAAGCCTGGTGCAGAAGTAATCCTACCTGTGACATTGAAGGCCTGGCAACATGGACCAGTGGACCCTGATATTACTGGTAGTAAGCTTGCCTCTGGAAGTGTGGGGAGGCAGTTAAAAGACGGTAGCAGCCCCACTTTGTTGATTCATTATGCTGGTACTTTTTTTCTTTATCTTAAATTACAATAAGGCTCTCATTTATTATTTAGTTATATTTAAAAAGAAAAGCGTAGTGGCTTTTGTAAAAGTCTCTTTGTTTGTCTATATTTGTGGGCCGTCAGCTCTTCTAGTATTAGATCAAAACAAGATTACTTCTCCTTGTATGAATTGGTACACTATAAATTAGAATATTAGTTGCTCTCTGAAGTCAGGTGTCTAAGCCCTTGCCTCCTGTTTGCAAATATTAAGCACAAAGTAATTGAAAATCCAATTGAGTGTTGGTTATCTGAGCCCTGATTACTTGGATTACTAATCAGGTTGGAGTATGGATCTCAATCATCTCTGTTCCACAAATTCCCTTTTAGCACCTGGGAACTGCACCTGAAATAAGTTTCTTGTATATATCCATTCAAGACGAGCACGGCATTCAGCTTATAGATTTGTTTTATTCTTATGCTATGTTTGGTTGGAAGGAAGAAATGTAAGAGGGAAATGTATGTGGCCTATAAAGACTATATATATTTCCTTCCTATTTTGTAACTAGTCATATAAGTGGCAACATACATACATGTCTCTCCTTTCCATACCCCCATCAAAAAATAGCCTTAATTTAGAGCTCTGCATCATCCTGTTCCTAGGAGGATTATGTTACAACCAATAACTATTAAATGAATGCTGACTCTATTCATTTTGGTTCTTAGGCCCAACGACAGATGCTGGAAATCCTCCAACAAAAGGATCTGCTGTTCCTCCAGGTAGACGCCTGGTGGTTCCTTTACACATTTGTGTTTTGCAAGGTTTGTCATTTGTAAAAGCTCGTTTGCTTTCTATGGAAATTCCTGCACATGTTGGCCTAAATCTTCCAGAACCCGTTTGTCTTGAGGCTAATGCTGGTAAAGAAGCTATTGGTTCAAAAAGCAAGATGGATGGATTGGTAAAAATTGATCCTTTCAGAGGAAGTTGGGGGCTACGTTTTCTTGAATTAGAATTGTCTAATCCAACTGATGTTGTGTTTGAAATTAGTGTTTCTGTCCAGCTTGACAACCGTGAGGATAAGTTGGATAACCTTTCTGCTGATCAAGATGCTACTGAATACAGTTGTCCTAAAACAAGAATTGATAGGGATTACTCTGCCAGGGTATTGGTGCCACTAGAGCATTTTAAATTACCCATTCTTGATGGTTCCTTTTTCATGAAGGATTTTCGGCCTGATAGTGTTGGCAGAAGTTCAAGCTTCTCAGAGAAGGATGCCAAGGCTGAATTAAATGCTTCCGTTAAGAACCTAATTTCCAGAATAAAGGTAAGGTGGCAATCAGGAAGAAACAGCTCAGGAGAACTGAATATGAAGGATGCCATACAGGCAGCACTTCAGACATCTGTTATGGATGTATTGCTACCAGATCCATTGACATTTGGCTTCAGGCTTGTTAGAAATAATTTCCCGCAAGAATCTGATATGCCGTGTGACTCCGGTTCTGTGATGGCTCATGACCGGACTCCAATGGAAGTTGTAGTCCGCAACAACACCAAAGAAATCATTAGGATGAGTCTTAGCATTACATGCAGGGATGTGGCTGGAGAGAATTGCATTGAGGGTAACAAGGCCACTGTCCTATGGGCTGGTAAGATTTCATTTTGATGCTTTTCTTCAGATAGTGCTTTTGAAATGTGCTCTATTGTCACTCAGAAGGCTGTAAGTCAACCTGCTTTTGTATATTTATATTATACCATCGAAATTGTTAACACGTGACTCTGGTAGGTGTTTTGACTGGGATTGCCATGGAGGTTCCCCCACTTGAAGAATCTAAGCATCCTTTCTCACTGCATTTTCTTGTCCCTGGTGAGTACACTTTAGTAGCTGCTGCTGTAATTGAAGATACTAATGATATCCTGAGAACCCGTGCAAAAACTGATTCAGTTGACGAGCCGATATTTTGTCGAGGTCCCCCATTCCATATTCGTGTCATTGGAACTGCTTGACTATTCTACCCAGAATGGTCAAATCACCTTAACATTAGATTCTTTCCAATTCTGATGAGTGCTGCACAACATTAGCCGTTAAGGATGTTTTTGGTGGCTTTATTATGGATCCTATTGCGTTCCCTGTTCCTGCCAGCAATTTCCCTCTTACTGCACTGTTCAAGTTGATCTGCAGATGAATTCAATTGATGCGCTTGTAAATCTAATTTTTATCAAATTCTATTTTCCTGCTTTTCCTGTGAGGAATCTAATGATTCTTTTGCAATGCCGACCCTACTATTATAATAATTTCAATCTGTAACTTTCCTTGGGGGTCTGGACGCTAGCCAGCAGTAGGATTGTGCACAGTTCTTGGCACTTCAAAACAAATTAGAAAATCAAATGAAACGAAATAGAAATTGAATTGATATTGATATTGTGAAAATTTACACTAATTAATTTAGTTGTTATTTTTTTGTGAAAATTTAAATTGAACTGAATTGAAGAGTTGAAATTAAAAATAAATTTTATAGATAATTTTTAATATCTTGTAAATATATTATATAATTTTAGTATTAATTATATATATTTCAGTATAGCTTATTAAGGTATTTAAGAATAAATTATAAATTGTCTAATAGCACTTTTCATTTCCTTTATTTATATTTGAATAATTACACTATTAATTTTTAATTGATAAAATTATGTTTGATTATAATTAGTTTCATTTAAAAGTAAATGTTAATATTTAAATTTTCTGGTTACGGATTGAACTCGTGATATAAATAAATATTTTAATTAATAGTTATTATTTTATATTAATATAATATAATTTTAAGTTAATAGGAAAACAATTTAATATATTTTATACTAATTAAATAAAAAAATATATTTTTTATACAATTTAAATGATAATTAATTCTAAAATTTAATTTCAATTTTCTATAATAATAATAATTATTATTATTATTATTATTATTATTATTATTATTATTATTATATAAAGTTTAATTTAAAATCGAGATTTAGAACAAAAATTAAATTAAATTGAAACTAAAATATTAAAAATAAAATTAAAATGAATTTGACTCTATCATTCTTAGCAAGTAGGGAAGTAGTTACGTTGGCTGATGCAGCGGTTTAACTTTCTGACCGTAACTTTGCTCTTAAAAAAAAAAAAAAAAAAGTAGCATCAATTAAAAGGGAGGCATTGGAGCCGGTTTCTGCTTTAAAATCACCTTCCTTTTGGGTTAGCTTTTGGAGCTCTAGACGGGTAATTTTCAAATTGGATGATTTTTTAGGGTTAGATCCCTTCCTCTCTGCTCTCACTAAAGTTTCAAGTTAGTTTAGTTCTAGAAAGGTCCCGTTTGACCATCCACCTTCCCCCTTTCCTCTTATTTAGCTCGTAGTTTTATTGGTTGTTTATTTTGTTTGTCTAGTTTTCTCAGTCTCCAGTTTGGAGTTTTAATCTTCCTCTTGAATGGGATTTTGTTGTCTGAAGCATGCAATCGGTTAAGAGGCTTTCTATGTGATACTAGCTGCTCAAAATCGAGTGAAATAGTCAGCATTTGAATGAAGAATCAAATGTAGTAGTCAAAGTATATAAGTTTTCGATCAAGGAGTCAAAGTAAAAAATAAGAGCATACGTCAGAACTAAATAAATTATGACGTTACAATCCAAACCGGGATAGAAGAGTAAGCAACCCAAAGCGAACAGAAGAGGACTCGAGCAACCCAAATCAAGTAAAAGTAGAGACATGCAATCTAGATCAATTAAATACTACTTGGTCGAGTGTAGCTGAAGCTAAGTGGCAACACTTGCTCAGTAACTCCAGCATCAGCAATACTCATCAATGATAAGGCTGAATTTTCAAGTAGGAATTTCGAGATATTAACTCAATATGGCTACAATGGCTACTTAGCTAAAATCT
The DNA here is from genome assembly GCF_030052815.1 of Hevea brasiliensis. NCBI lineage: Eukaryota > Viridiplantae > Streptophyta > Magnoliopsida > Malpighiales > Euphorbiaceae > Hevea > Hevea brasiliensis. The sequence goes on along the minus strand of NC_079496.1, from coordinate 115,017,360 downwards.
TTACTAAAACTCTCATTATTTAATTCTTCATTCCTTTAACTTGAGTGTCAGAGTGACTAACTAATAGGGCACTGGCCTCACTCATTTCTTTATTTTCAGGTTTACAAGTGGAATTTACAAGTGTCATTTGGACTGGTCTTCAAAAGCCCACAACAACATCGCTATGCTACTTGTGGTGAAGAGAGTAGTTGGTTTCCAGGGGATCTCCCTACTAGTTGGCATCCCAAGGGAAGATCTAGTATCATGTGAATCGTTGTTGATCTTTGATCTCAGTGAGCTACGTGAGAGTGAGAAGCTTGAACATTGCCACGCCTACCTTGGTTTGCCGACATTCATGGTCCTTGTCCTTCGAGTTTCGGCTTTGAGTCTGGTTTTCTAGCTTGCATGTGCCCTGGAGTTGACATTGCATTGGGATTCTCTACTTGATTCGGGGATGGGAATGTTTGGTCTGCATACCCAATGTATTGGTGGAGTTTCCTTTGTGTTGTGGCTGACGTCTTTGAGGCGATCATAGTGCACCAGCAGTGCTCTTTCTTCTTAGTTTTGCTGTCTATTCACCCGAATTGGTTAGGATAGGAGCGGCCACGGTCTGGTTTTAAATCGGAATCGAATCGAAACTGATTTAGTCAAAATCAGATCAAAATCGATCAAAAGCGAAATCGGCTTCGAATCGGACCGAAACCGTTCTTCTGCGGTTTGATTCAGGTTCATATTTTTTAAGAACCATGAACTGGCGGTTTCGAACCGGATTGAACCGACGATTTCGAACCGCATTAAACCGGCGATTTAAATATAAAAAAAATCAATAAATATATTACGTTACTCCTAATTCATTTATATATATCATTAATTCTCTACACAATTATTCTCTGCATTTTCTTCAATTCTTAATATTTTTTCAATTTTTCTTAAATTCTCTAAATAATTATTTTCTACACTCATTTTAATATCCAATACTCTATCAATTTTCCTACTTTATTATTTTATATACTTACTGAAATTTTTAATATTATCTCAATTATTTTGTTATTACTTTAAATCCTTAATAAAATTTCCAATACCCTCTATTTTAATTTTTTTCTCTTTTATAATTTTTAATTATCAAATATTATATAATTTAAAAAAAAAGGCAAATAATAGAACTAGAAATTTTTATTCCTCTAAATCCTAAAGGGATATATAAACAAAATTAAGTTCATACACTTTTTGCTAATTTCTTTAAAAAAAATTAATTTTATCTCTAATTTTTTAATCAGGGTTAAGTCTTTATTTATTAAATTTTTCTTAAAGATAAATTATTTTCTTTTTTTTTTCTTATTTTATTTTGATTGAAAATTTTCTAAGTAAAATTAAAATATTTTTACAAATATAATTTAAATTTTGAATCAATAAAATTTTTCTCTAATTTTTTTTTTGTCTAAACTACCGTTAAACTATCCCTAAACCGCTTCCAAACCGTCCTCCAAACTATTTTGAACCGTTCTTTTTCAAACCGCCCTTCAAACCTTTTTAAATCAGGGCTCAAACCAGAATCGGCGGTTCAGAAACCGTCTTTCAAACCGTCTCTTTGCAGTTTAGTTCAGGTTTATGATTTCATTGAACTTTAATCGGCGATTCAGGAATCGTAACTGACGGTTCCTGAACCGTGACCACCTGTAGGTTAGGATTTCAAGTGTGGGTTGGACTGCAGGTTTCAGTCTGGGCTTTAGAGTTTTAGTTAGGCTGTGAGTGTAATGGACTTAGGACTATGTAAACCTACTTTCTATCAATGACCTACTTTCTATTGTTTGTCTAAGATGGTGGATATTGTAGTTTGTAGTTATTTTGCCGTATAGTATCCTTAATCTGAGCAAAGGGTGATGTAATTCTGTGGCATTAACAGTGGTCATCCCATGGTTTGTGTTGAAGCATGCATTAGTGGGTTGTTTTTCTTGAAAGCAACTCAATAAAACGTGCTTTACTTGGGCTTTTAAGTCAAAAGACATAATTAATTTGAATTAGAATAACATGGATTTCAATAGCCCACCATGCTTTATGACTCACCCAAAAATTATATATATATATATATATATATATATAGAGGCAAGTTGGGAACAATCGCCATCCCTATACGCCATCATACTTGTTAATAATCATTAAATACATTTATTTATTATTAATTTTACATCATTAACATAAGAAATTATATTTTTTTATGTAATAATTATATTTAATAACAAGTGAAATGTTTCACTTGTCGGAATTTTTTTTTTTTTTAATCAGACTATGCTTAAAAGCCTTAGCAAATGTCAATAACAGCGGCTGATTTAATTGGTTGGATGATTGATCTTCTTCATTCTTAATCTTAAATCTATGCATATGATTATTATTATCGTTATTTTACATTAGTTTAGGGTAAGATATTTGAAATATATATAAAATTTTGATAATTTTTTTTTAAAATTAATTTATAAAATTTAATTAAATTCAATCTATTTTTTTAATACGATATCAGAGTTTTTTCTACTTTAATATTAGGTCATTTATAAAAATATATTTTTTAAGGAGAAGAAAAAAAAAAAAAGAAAGAAAGGGTTTGAAAAAAGTGAATATCAAGGTAAACTAAGTAGAAATTTTTTGTGGAAATTATATCCTCTGAGATTGTTTCTTTTACCAAATGTTCCCTATGATTAGTGCAGTCTATGGGTCTCTTAATTAGCTTGACATACAAATTTCTATAGTCTTATTTTTCCTTTTCCATGTTCATTTCATGGTCGGCATTCTATATTTTCACTTTTTTAATTAATAATTTTAATATAATACACTACATATAATTAAATCTTTCCTAATTGTATATTAAATTACCACTAGACCTAGCTATAGTCGATTCCGGTCTTGAATCTGATTGAAATTGATTCTATTTAATAGTTTATGGACTTAAATTAGCCTTAAAATTTATACAGAATGTTTGATATTAAATTTCATAACCTGAAATTATTTTTTTAAATAAAAATACCATTTTAGATACTGTTGAGAAAAGTAATTTGAAAAAAAATTATATTATTATTTTAATATTTTTATAATTAAAATTAATTAAATTTAATTTTTAATTATTTTTTAATACTCTATGACTAATATATTTAAAAAAATAATTTTTTCAATAATAATTTTAATAATAATACGAAATAGGTTATTAATTTCTTCTTTAATTATGAACCGATGATTTGATTCACTATTTAATTTAATTTAATTCATATTTAAAAAATAATATGATAGATGCAAGAAAGGTGTTAGGTGAACCGAATCAAATAATTAAACAAAATTAAAACAACCTCTAATCGAAATTAGAACAATTATTTGGATACATTGAACTTAATCATACTCAATCCCACTAACCCAGAATTTACAAGTTTGATTTCTGACTCAAGCCAGTTGAATTTTCTTTTCAGGATCATTAGTCCATTCATTTCATTTTTGGTTTTCTCCCACATGTTTCCACTAAATCAATCAATCAATCAATCAATCTTGTCACATGTAGGTCCCAATTCAAACACGTGTTTCACTGTCCCATTCTGGCATTGACAGTCAACATTTGGTTAAAATTTTCCAAACAAAATAATTAACATCATATGTGAATGCGTACTACTATGTATGTATGCCCTCATGCAAATTTGTGAAAAGAAAATTCTCTCACTTGTCAATCTTCTCAGCATACCCATTGATCACTATTGCCAAAATGGCACAAGAAATTATTTAGTACATTTAATATTTATATAGGATTGAGCATTTAATTTAAATAAAATTATTAAAAATTAAATTAATTAAATTATTATATTTTAAAAATTAAATCAAATTAAAATGTATAAGAAATTAAACTAAATAAAATCATTTTAATTTGATTAAGTTTGATTTAAGTCGATTAGTTTTTAGGCTTTGATTGATTTTTTTTGTTTAAATTTAATTTTAAAATTATTTGATATGATTTTGATCTTCATTTGAATTTAATAATTATTAATAAATAAAATTAAATAAATTATATATATATATATTCCCTATAAAAATAAAATAATTTAAAAATCAATAAAGCAATTCGGTTCGATTCAATTTTTTTTTTCTCTCTAAAAATGAACTGAATTAAAATAACCAAAATTCTTAAAATCTAAAATTAAACTTAACCAAATCAAACTATCTTAAAAATCAAACTAAATTACCAAATTATAATAGTTCGATTCAATTTATTTAATTCAAACCAAATAATGTTTACCCCTAATTACGTATGCTTCTTCACTCACATAAAGTGAAGTTTATTTGTCTAAATTTAATCTATTATAAATTCAAAATATAAGTATATAAAACTCATTATATCTTATGTCTTGAGTTTATAATAAAATGAATTTAAATAAAAAAAAAATCCATCCCACTACTCTCAACCAGACAAAATTATCCAAAAATTTCATAGTCTTTCAACCTTCCATATCAAAATGCTAGCGTCCTTCCAAGTCTCTGTTGTTTTGTCCAAAAACAACTACTGAAGGAGCTTTCACCCTTCATTATCCTATAAAGTAAACACCTTATCTCTCTCTCTCTCTCTCTTTATTTGCAATTGGGTGTATGTGAATCCCATCAATCAAGTAAAACAGGAAATGTTCTCTTATCCATAGTATGTGTCTGTGAAAGTTACCAGTTTCTTCAAGCAAGCAAACGGTATCACATCGCTCGACATGAGAGTCTGAAAAAATATATATTTTTAAAACCATGCCCAAATTAATGGATTATGTCCTTTTGATGCCTTTTTTCCTCATCTATCATATCATCTACATTAGCTTTTCCTCGTTTCACAACTCTTACGCTAAAGCTTGCCTGCTACCACTGTTATCATTCAAATTATTTTTAAAATTTAAAGATTATAAAATCAGATTAAAATATGTAAAATTTATATGGGTTTGATCACAGAGTCAATTGAGTTTTAATTCTTTCTTTTGTTAATTTTTATATAAAATGATGTCGTTTTATACAAGTGACATCCATTCATTAGCGACATATTACAGCCTTATGCATGTCAAAAAAAGAAAATGAAATGACTGCATTTCATTTTCTTTTAACATCATAAACACAATAATGATATTAGTTTCTCTAGATGTTAACTCTAAACTCTTGTTATAGATAATGCAAGTTCATTGGGAGTGTTTTTGAATAATCAACTTTGAAAAATGATTGTCCATTAAAATTAAATAATATTAATTAAAATTTAAGAGTAGCATCTTGCTCGATTTATCTTTTAATCATCGAGCATTAACACTTTACCTGTCACGTTGAATCCTTTATTCCCAGCACTTACTATTTTATTTGGTTTTAAGTGAGTAGTATCTTAGACTATTATTACTCCTTATGTTCAAAGAAAAAGACCTTGTAACTATTTCAGCCAAACCCTATAGTTTCAAAGCTTTCTTTCTTTGCTTTAAATGTCACTGTCCCATTCTTGGAATTAACAAGAGCTTGGATACGTTCAAAATGTTTGAAATTTAAGAAAATTCCATCTCAAAAACTAGATATCTAAAATAAAAGAATTTAAATGTTGTCTGATATAACTAACTTCGATTGAAATTGAACTCGAATTTAAATCTTTATAATTTTTAAGATAATTTTAATATTAAAAAAAATCTTAAATTTTTTATAGAATTGAAATCCCACACTTTGGGATTGTGATCATAACAATTCACCACGCTCCACAGCTTTGGATCCCATTTGAGATTGTCTATCAAGGGGCTTAAATAGGAGTATTAAGAGGGTTAACTATTGAAGGCGTTGAATAAAATCTTATCATTGTCACAAAGGGATAAAAGGGGGCCATGGAGGGCAAGTGGGTGTTGTGGTCCTAGAAGGGAGTGGCTATTGGCTTTGCCTTGAAGTGCTTTTGTGGTCCATGGAGAAAGCAAAGCCTAATTTGAGGGCAGAGGAACATGGAAATGGGAAAATGCCAAGGTGTGGGCTACCATTTAGTCTCCATGGGATAAAACTCATCCAAATTTTTAGCACATTCTCATCCTTTCAAAAATCAAAAAGCATCAAAAGTTGAGCATATCTATAATGAAACCATATGACATGATCTATATATTTTTCTCTCAATCTTTTCAGTTGTTCTTGTCATTTCATACTAGGTCTTCAAAAGCATTTTTAGTGAGAATTGGCTTCCTCTTTATTAAATTTTGATTTTAGGAGTACATGGAATAAATACTTTAATTATAACTGAAATTTAAATTTGAAGTCTCATAACCATTGAGATAACTTCTGTATCACTGAATTAAAATTCATTATAAATTATTTAATTTTAATATAAGGGAGTTTCTATCATAAATTAAAAATAAAATATAAAGTAAATTAAAAAAAAAAGAGCATCGTTTAAATTCTTACTTGAGTTTGATTAAAACAAATCACTATCAATAATACATTATGAGAATTTTTTTTTTCTCTCTTTTTAAGAGTCACTATTAGCGAAATTCCTTTTTGTAATTCTCACCAAATTGATACCATTTTCTTTTGTATTTTTTCAAAAATCATTTTCTTTGATAAGTACACACACCTTTGAAAAGTTCAAATCAAACTAAGAACAAAGTAGAAGTCTTGAACAAGCAACATAATAATATGTGTTTCACTAGTATAAGGATAAGACAATTACATCAATGTGGGTCTAGTTTAGCACCATTTCCACACAAAGCACACTTAAATAGTTGAATCAATCCCATGAATAAAACCATTTTGGAGATTTTTCCTTTTGATTTTTTGAAAATTTAAATCATCTTAGGTAACTTGCCACAATAAAAGTTTGTGAGTTGTACTACTATTTGTCTATTCTCTACACTATTTCTAGAGATGTGATAAGGCCATTGCCTAATTTGGTTGGTTGATTTGGCCCCCCTCATCAACATGCAAGGAATTAAATGGTTTCAAAGTATCTAATTTGCACTCAACATGTCAATTCAATAGGCCTAGGTACCACTTAAAATCAAATGAGATTCCTTATCCCATACATGAATTGAATTAATTTGATTGCAAATTTGGTGTTTCTGTTTCTTGGAATTTGGAACCACTTTTAGCCACCCCAAAATTAATTTTGCTTCATAATCAATTTTATTGTAATGGCAATACATTTTTTTTTTTTAACTTCAATCATGTCTTTCTTTTGGTTCCTACTATATAGGTACTCTCACTTTTGCATACACCAGACAAAATCTCCAATAATGTACCATGCATGATCAAATTGGAATCCCACAAATGTTTTCTCATCTTCCATGGAATCCAACAAAAGTTTTCTCAACTTCAGTGGAAGGCTTTTCATTATGACTCTTGAAGAAATTTTTCTTGCTTAAATCTAATTTATTATAAACTAAAACACAAGATATATAGTGAGATCTACTTATTAAATATATGAATTTATATGTTTATGTCTTGAATCACAAAATATTTTCCCTCCTTTACAATGCCTTAAGACCATTTTCTTAACACTCTTCCAAAGAGAACTCTACCCCACTTCTTTCTCTCTATCTCAACTCACAAACTGAGAAATCTACCCACATGGAAATAACCCTCCACCAAACCTAACATTTCTTTGTGATTAATGCTAGCCCATCTTAACAATTAAAATTCAATTCAATACTATGTTAATAATTTCCATAATTATAAAATTTTGAAAATATTACCCCTCTTAATTTCTATAATTATATTCTTGCCTTTACAAAATGGATATTAGCCCCTTTTTTTTTTCAAAAAAATAGTGTGAGCAAATCTACATATTATGAAAAATATATCTTATAATATAAGAAATTATGATTGAATCTACACTATTTCATCATTTTTAATTTTTTTCAATGTAGTATAATAAAAATTTTCTTTTATTTAAAGGGTTTTAATAAAAAGAAAAAAAAAATAAATAAGTGTTTGGAAGTGACACAGTTGATTAACAAGTGTAAGCAGAGTATTAATTTGTGGGGAAATAAAAGGCAGCAGGTCCCCCTCAACTACAACTGCCATACTTATCCACAACTCATGCAAAAGTTTACAAATATAATTACCAAGAATTGTGGGGGTAATTTATAAAATAATTAATCCCCCCAATTGACAAATAAATAAGAAAAAGATATCAACATCAATGCTTCCACAAAGGAGAACAACTTTTGCAACTTTATTATTTAAAATAAGATATCTATTTATTATTATTATTTAAATTATTGTTAATATTTTTTTAAATTATCTTTTTAATAATGTTTAAAATAATATTTTTCAAAAAAAATTAAAATTACAGTCTCAAATATTTTCTTAATATCATCGTCCCTCAACTCTTATGATAAAAATTCAACTCTAATAAAATTTAGAGAAGTGTATTTTTAAAATCGTTTAAAATAGAAATTTAATTTTAATATATGAAAATTAATTTAAAAGTATTTTAATTGTAAATATAAAAAATTTAATTTATAGGATTATATTTTTTTTATTTATTAGAATATTTTCTTATGCTTATTATATGGTTTACAAAGTGCTAATTTTTCGTTTGGCCCAACATAACATATATATATATATATATATATATATATATATATATATATATATATATATATGTTTGGGTTTATAAAATAATTAATTTAAAAAAGTGTAAGAAATCTGGGCGCCGTGGGCGTTGTTCTTGCTATTGTTGGATCATGTAAAATGTCAAAACTCGTGGGGCCCAAACGACCGTCCAAAAATTGGAGGCTGGTTAAACGACCGTCCAAAAATTGGAGGCGCGTAACCAGCCTTTCATTGGTTAATGGATGCTGCCAGCCGAAAAAAATAAGTTAAGAATATAAATTTAAACATAACCTTAATAATATATATAAAAAAAAAAAAATATATATATATATATATATATATATATATATATATATATATATATATATATATATATTATTTCTTAGGCTTTTGGGATGGAACAAGCGTCATTTAGATAACTGCGGTTAGATATTTTCCTTTTCATATTCTTTACCACCTTCTTTGTGCAGTGAGATACACCCTAGTAGTGTTATTTTTAAGAGAAACTTATTATTTAATTTTTTTTATTTTAATCAAATTAACAGTGGGTATAGCCTTTATTAAATTTCAACTTCTTTATTATGGAGTGTTTAATAAGAAGTTAACAAAGATGTCATTATTATCATTGTTTGGATAGTTAAAGAGATAAAATTAATTTTTTATTTTATTAATATTTATGTTAAAGTTAGATATTAATCTTAGAGAATTAATTTAATAATTACTCTTTTAAAACATTAAAATTTATTGGATAATATTTGAATATTAATTTTTTATTAAATTCATTCTTAATTTTATTTTTTAATTGTGTACAATTATTATTTTATTTAATAAAAATATAATAAATAGCAATCAAATTATCCGTAAATTTTGATTATTATAATTATAAATTAAAATGAAAAACAAAAAATTTAGATAAAAGGCGACAAAAGAAAATAATGACAAAAATTTTTAAAAATCTATGGGAAGACAAATAAGTTTTCAGGTGGTTGAAGCGTTTGGAAAAATAAATGTATTCAAATCAAATAAAATATATATTTAAAATAATAAATAATTTTTAATATAAATATTTAATTTAATAATGATTAAATCTCATTTTGATATAAACCCAACGAATTTCTTGGAAGGCAGAAGAAAAGACAAGCAATCAGACATTTTCTAAGGAAAATTTTACATCAGACCAAACGCCCCACGCTCTCTCGTTTTTAGCCTTTTACTTGCCTTTGCCTTATGCCTGACGAGCCGGGTTTCTCCTATCCGAAACGGAGCGAGCTAGAGAGAGTGAGAGCACGCACCTTGGTCGGGGACCATTTTGACAGTTTCGAAAAACACATTGCAGTACCTGTGGGCCTACTGCTTTCGTTCTGGCCCCACGCCCATTTTTCCCCGTGGGGGACCACACAACAGTCCGCATTAATTGAGCCGGCGGCTGTCAGAGAAGTCAAATACTAAGTGGTCCCCATCTATCTGATCCTTCCACGTGTACCGATATGATACACTTATTCTTGGCGCGTGCTTCTAGCTTGGAACCATTTGTGGTCCAAAGCTACCAAAAAGCTGCCGCGTGTCGATGGTCTTTTTCCAGCGAGTGGCGGTGACAGAAGGGACTTATTCATGGTCCCCTCCCCAGTCTCCTCCCTCCTTCCTCCGTCGCACGTTTCTCAGTCCACCCTGCCCTCTTCCTACCCGCCGGTGAATGGTTGCATTTTTTTTAACCAAAAATATTATCTGCTAATTGCCACGCTACATAAAGTGACGTGCAAAGCACGCTCCAAGTTTGAAGGGATGATGATGTCCTAATTGACGACAACGCTTTTCAGAATACAATCATATAACCTTTTCGTTTTTAACGTTGTGGCAATTTGTTCCATGTTACGTGCGCATGTTTCCAGTCATTGTTTGTTGCCACTGATTTCGAGTTGTGGCCGGAACAGTTCTGAATCGGAATTTAGATTCATTTCAATCCCTTGTTTGATTGTACGGATTTAGGAATTGTAGTTTTTACTCAGATTTAACCTCGGTTACATAATCATTTTTAAGATAATAATTAGTATTTTAATTTTAATTAAGATATTAATTTTTTATATTATTTAATTATATAATATTTATATCAATATTTAAAAATTAAAAATGTGATTCATTGAATATTATCTTTCTTAATTTAGAAACGTTTTGATTATGGTACGAGATGTTGCTACTTTTATATTTAATAATTAATTTAATAATTATATTAATTAAATATTTTTATTTTAAATTATTATATAAATAATTTATTATTTATTATTAATAATTAATAAAAATAATTAATAATTATTAGAATAATTAATATTATAAAAAAATAAACTTTTATACCCACCATAAATTTAGTTTAATATTTAAATTTTCACTATCCAAATTGGTTTAACTAAATGGGTAGTAGGTGACAAATCCTTGATGACCTTGAAATAATTAGGTGTTCATTTATAATTATGTTAATAATATTTGTTATTTATAAATTTCTTTTATTATTTATTTCAAGAAATTAATGTATGAAATCAAATTGCAGTATTGTTTTTATTTAATTATTTTAAAATGTAAATTTTTTTCATAATTTTTTAATATTTTGGATTTAGATTCGAATATCCGATTTATGAATTTTTATTCATTTTAAAGATTTTAGTGAATTATTTTAAAGATATTTTATGATATAAATAAGACAAAAATCATTAACAATACTTTACAAAATTTTAAAATTATGCTACTTATTTTTTTTTATCAAAATGGTATTTAATTATTAAAGAAAATTTTTACATATATAATTTAATTTATATATTGAAAATAAAATTTTAATATATTATAATTTATTTAAAATTTATAAATTTTTTATAAAAAATAAAAACAAATAAACTTTAATAAAAATTAATATTTTGTTTTTCACCCTAAAATTAAATTGAATCATAACGTATTCAGAATAAATAAAACTCTTTGAAGGATTTTATATACACAATTCACCATTTCAGTTTAATATATTAAAAATAAATAGTTGCATAATATTAAGAAATGAAAAGTTTCACAAAATTTTACCCTATTTTTCATTTATGTCCCTTAATTTTAATTTATTTTTAAAAAATCTCAAATTTTAATTTTATTTATTAAAAAAATTTATTACCTACAATAATAAATTTTTAGATTAAAAAATTTCTTTAATTATAATTTGATATTTAAAAATATAGTTTTAACACTTTCGATAAAAAATAAATTTTCATCTTTTTCAAAAAGCATATATCAATATGATAATATTAATATTTTTATTATAAGTACAAATGGTGATGAAATTATCAATTTTTTTTAATAATTTCATTATTTTTTTAAGCAGGAAACTTATTATAATAAGCGTAAAATAAAATTAAAATTTTTTAATTTTTTAATAATAAATTAAAATTAAAAAATAAAAGTAAAATATGAGGTAAATTTTATGAACTGTGCTATAAAAATTATCCCAAGTACCTGGTTGTTTCAAATTTCCCACACATGGCCAGACACATAGCCACCGCGTGCTCACCACATGCGTCTCTCCCAGAGAAAGGAATGCATCACCGTCCGATCGGAATACAAAATCAAGTATAAAAAAGTCCACGCATATATACTATGCCCGGCTGGGGCTGGTTGAAGACCTTGATCAGGGATTGATCCTGTCAATAATTTATGGGCCACAATCGATCTACAGGAATTATTGGATATACTCAGAATTTATGCTATAATTCTCATAAATTATATAGGGCTCGCTTGTAAAAATTAAAATAAAATTTTTATATATAACATTAGTATTCTCGATATATTTTAAAATTTTTTATTATATTTTAAATAAGGTATTCCTTTTAATTTGTCTTAGGTTTTGTTCGATAATATTAACTATTTTGATAGCTGTTAGTCATTCTAATAGCTGTCAGCTGTTTGTGGTTAACTATTTATATAACTGTTAAAATATAAATGTTCGATAAAAATAAAAATTAAATTAACTGTTAAATATAAAAATAGAGATAAAATCTTATTGATCTTAGTCAAAATGCTCACTCAATCTCTAATTTAGTCAAAATGCTCACTCATCCTTTAAAAATTAGGAGGAATAGTTTTTCATAAATCACTCCCTCAATTTCTAAAAATTAATATAAACACTATATCACTGAACAGTATAAAATAAAAAAAAGTAATATTTTAACTATGATTAAAACGCTAAACGCTACTTTAAAAGTTGTTACCGAATAGAGCCGCAGTATTTAAATTAATCAAAATTTACAATTTGATCTAAAAATTTAAATTAGCAAACATAGAAAAGTGATACATAAATTAAATATGATAAAATCACTTAAAAATTAAAACTATAATTATCTCAAATTTAGAATTGAGAAAATTTTACAGTGCAATGAAATTACATAAATTTAGTATTTCTTTGTATACATAAAAGTGAGTTCATCATGAAATAAGAATAGCGAATCCAACTTTTATATAAGTGAAGAATATATACTATGCGTCAAGTACGCTGAATAATCCCCTGATTGGAATTGAAATTGTCATTGAATCAAATTAAACTCGGCTCTAAATTATCTTATACTAAAATCAACTAGAATTGATTTAATTTTTCTGAAAAAAGAATCCAAAATCAAATTGAATCGAACCGGTGGCTAAGCTTTTTTAGTGCAATAGTACACTACAACCTTTTTATATATTGGATTAAGAAAAATGAAAAACACGATTAGAATGGGCAGTAGTAATAATAATTATTTATTACGTTTCCAGGGAATGATTAGAGTCCGATTTGGGAATGCTCCGATCCATATGCGAGGAAACCAATGATGCCAATTTGTAATTTAATATATCATAATTGCGTATTATTAATTTTTTTTTAATTGCTAATCAAGCCACGTAAACTTGTAAGCTTTAGTCAATTATCTCTTTGTTTGACAAATGGAGCATTATCAATAATTAATTGTTCATTTATTATAACAAAGTTGTATTACTTTGTATATGCAAAATCCAACAGCAAAAAAAATTGAGAAAATAATAATTAGAAAGGCTAGATGGTAGGTTAGGTTAATATTTGAGAGCTCAGCCTCAACGTCTCATATAGAAATCCATCATTTTCATAAGAAGCTGTTTTCTTCGCCTGAAAACCACTCTTCCAAAACCACTCTCCATCGTTCTCCAGCTCTCTCTCTCTCTTCCAAGGTCCCCACTTTCTCCTTCTCTCTAAGCACCCTTCTTGTTCCTCATACGTTTATCTCAGAACCCCACATATATATCATCATCATCGTCATCTCTCTGTGCAGTAGACGATAATCTGTGTTAAGAAGGACCATGATCTCTGTGTTTCTTTGAATCTCTATAGTCTTCTATGCTTCCACTGTGTGCTTCTGTTTCTACTGCATCATGTACCAAGCACACCAGTGCTTCTATATATCTCTCTCTCCCCCTGTCTTTTTCTCTTTCTCTATATAGCCCGCAACTGTAAAAAACCAATCTCTCCCTCTCTCTCTCTCTCTCTCTCTCCATCGTTTTCTTCCTTTCTGCTCAGTACACACCTCGCTTTCTCTTTCTATCTATATCCATGTTTTTATAATCGGGTTCTCTTTCTTTATTTGTTTCTTTCTTTCTCAGATACAAAGACTAAACGAGAAATTTTTAACAAACATGGCGTTTCATCAAAACCTTTCTCAAGAACTTCCTCTTCACCATTTCTCTGCAGAGCAAACTCAACCACCACAAACCCAACAACAACAGCAACAGCAGCAAAATATACCTGAAAGCACCACCGCACCAAATTGGCTTAACACTGCTCTCCTCCGTACCCAACAACCACAACCACCATCATCCCACTCCCACTTCACCAGTAATAATAATTTTTTAAATCTTCACACCACTACTTCTACCACCAACTCCGATTCCACTGCTTCCCAGAATCCTACCCAATGGCTTTCCCGCTCCTCCTCCCTCCTCAACCGCAACCACAGCGATGTCATAGATGATGTTACTGTTGCAACCGCCGCTGACTCTATCATCGCACGCAATATTTCCCACGAATCAGCCGATTTGAAAACCAACACCAATAACAACGGTGAGACCATGAATAATAAGAGTGAAGGAGGGATGGTTGAGAGTGATGGAGGCGGTAGCGGAGGTGGGGAGGGAGTGGTTAACTGGCAGAATGCAAGATACAAGGCGGAGATACTGTCTCATCCTTTGTATGACCAATTGTTGTCGGCACATGTGGCGTGTTTGCGGATCGCAACGCCGGTGGATCAGTTGCCGAGAATTGACGCTCAGCTTGCCCAGTCACAGCACGTAGTGGCTAAATACTCCGCCCTCGGCGGCGGGACTCAGGGAATGGTCGTTGATGATAAGGAGCTTGATCAGTTCATGGTATGTTAGTTTTACTTGTTTTCTCTCTTTATTTATATTTTATTCAAGCTTTTTTCTTCCAAATTCTGAGCTAAAAACTCAGTTCTATTTTGTCAATAAATTGCTATTATTTCCAAAGCTTGTGAATTTAGTATCTGGTTCAAATTCAAGAAATGGGTAGTCAATTAAAGTGGATTGGAGCTTAATTGTTCTATCAATTTGGGATTTGTTTCTTTACTTCAAATGGAATTTGGCTTTCAATAAGTTAGCAGTTGGAGCACTTTTTGCGTATCTGTTGGAGAATGAGTGGAGGTGAATGCACCGACAGAGGATTTTTGTAGAAATTTAAGAGGGAAAGCTTTGATGATTGCTTTTTGAGTGGCTGTTAGGCACTTTGTGGATTTATGACGAGGTTGGTGACACTAAAAAAGGTTGCATCTTTGGTCCCAAATCTCGGTTCCTGTCATAACTGGTTGTGGTTTCTGGCTTAGACATGGAATTTGAATTGGGATATAATTATGCAAATATACTTGATCTCATGCAAAAGATGTGAAATTTTATGGTTTCGGAGCTGAGAATGGTGATATATGGACAATGGCACTATTTCATTTATTAATTCCATGGAAATCCTGCAGAAAGGGTTTCTCTTAGTGAATTGATCTAAATTGTAAAATCAATGTTGTGTTTGAAGTTTGTTCTGCTTCCCACAAATGGGAAATTCTCAAATATGATTATATGAGAGCTTGGAAATATCTGGCACCAACAGAGTTCAGAATTCTCCAACTCAAAGTTGATTAGGTGTTTCTTAAGGCAACCAACAAAGTGTTAAGTTATTGATTTAATATTATGCCCATCCTGCGTCTGTAGACGTTATTATTGAATAAATTTATTGAAAAGGGAACACATCCAGCAGAGGGACCACATACAGAGGTTACTGATTTGCCAAATCACAGGAATTATTGGATAGGCAGAAAAATATAATTGAAAAAAAAAAAAAAAAAACTGATGTCCCAATACCATAACTTTTCCTGTAGTTCTCTATTTCCAGCATTGAGTGAAATTATGTGGCATGCAATGAAGATTTATGCTAAAGGGTCTAATAATCTAAAGAGTATCTAGGTCTATAAGAAAGGAAAAGAGCTGATTTTCTATGCTGCAGATTTTTCCTTTTAGTGTTAAGACTTGCTAGATTCATTTATGACCAATATTAATATATTTATTATAGTCTCAAGCATCAAAGCCTTTTTTGGAGACAGGTATTGCATGAGAGGATGCACTGAGCCAAGCGTGACCGTTACTAGCAGCTCTTCTAACCACGGCCTAATTTCTTGGTGGCTTGGCTTCATGCATGAGATTCTATTGATTCCACATAATTTCATGGGGAAAGTTGTATGCATGCCTTGAAATTTTTGTCAGGTCCCTTAATGCATGCATTTTTAGAAATTGATAGTGTGTGTTGATCTTTACATTATTTTCTTGCATATTGAGAGGCATGTAATAAGAATAGCTCTCCACCATTACAATCCCAATTATCAAAGAATATTGAGTTGTATCATATAACATTCCCCAAAAAAAAAGGATTCTTCTCAAATAAAATCTACTGGGTCATATGGTTTTCAGTGTTGAATAATTTATTTTTCTAGGTCTAGGAACCATGGTGAATTTGCATGATTTTTACCAATTTGATGATCTGCTTCTATTCTCCGAAGAATGCAAATCAAGCTCATAAGACTTCAAGCTTGCACTTTATATTCCCTATATTGTTGCAATAAATTTGACTCTGTTACTTGTTGAAGTTACTTCGCAGACCAAACAATATATTAACAAAGTTTTGATCTTTCCATTTCATGCTATTGTAGACACATTATTTTCTGTTGCTTTGTTCCTTTAAAGAACAATTGCAGCAACACGTTCGAATCCATGCAATGGAAGCAGTAATGGCTTGCTGGGAGATAGAGCAATCCCTGCAAAGCTTAACAGGTAATGGTCCACTACCTTTATCTACCTACTTAAATTTCATCGTTGAATAAAATAATTAACTGCTTGAGCTTATGAGGAACTATAACAGTTGAGGCAGCTATATTCCATTACAAAGTTCTTGCCATCCCCTGATAACTACTAATGTTGATTTCATACTTTGTATGAACAGGAGTTTCTCCAGGTGAAGGTACAGGTGCAACAATGTCTGATGATGATGAAGACCAAGTAGATAGTGATGCCAATTTGTTTGATACAAGTTTGGATGGTTCAGATACCATGGGATTTGGTCCCCTTATTCCAACAGAAAGTGAGAGGTCTTTAATGGAGAGGGTCAGGCATGAACTGAAGCATGATTTAAAGCAGGTAAATGATGTAATTATTTTGCAATGAGCTTTAGTGGTTGCCACTTGGTCAAAGCCAAATGAACGGAAAAAAAAAAAAAAAAAAAAACAAAGATGTAAATGGACTATGAAGTATCTATCTTGGATGATTTTCAAAGATGCATGACTGTTCTTTGTTTTGTAGGGTTACAAAGAGAAAATTGCTGACATCAGAGAGGAAATTTTGCGCAAGAGACGAGCCGGAAAGCTACCTGGGGACACAACCTCTGTCTTGAAATCTTGGTGGCAATCACACTCCAAGTGGCCATATCCTACAGTAAGTGTTCCTGCTCTTTTAAGCTTGGAAGCGCCTCTTTATTGTTGTGGTATGTCTAACAGCTAAGCATCAGCTTCAGTCTTTGGAACCCCACCATGGTTGTGGCGTGTCAGGACTCAGGAGTCAATTTAAAAAAAAAAAATACATGTGCTTAGAATTTAGTACACCCAATTCCCAATCCTAATATTCAAAATGCCATGAAATTTCCTTCATTAAAGTATCAGAAAGATTGATATTAGCTAAATGGGCTCATGTGTGCACACATCAGACAAACAAACATAGAATTTGTGAAAATGGAAAGGATTTGGTACGAATATCTGCCCCATATGCACCAGTTAACAACCGTCCGATCAAGTATATTTGCTTGATCAGACGGTTGTCAATTCTTGCACACAGTGCACTGAACAAGTTCCCTCTGTCCTGACAGTGACGAGACGTTTGTGGGTAAGCTGCTGAGAGGGGTAGCTGAGCCAAAGCCTTCCCTCTCTAATCTTACAAACATTATAAATGATTAGATGAGATCTTTAATTTTATATAACAATGTCCTTTCAGGAGGAAGATAAGGCAAGATTGGTACAGGAAACAGGGTTGCAATTAAAGCAGATAAACAATTGGTTCATCAACCAGAGGAAGAGGAACTGGCACAGTAACCCTTCAACTTCAACAGTCTTGAAAAGCAAACGCAAAAGGTATATATATAGGTTAAAGCACGTTTAAAATTTGTCATCTTTTCTCATTGACTTTTTAAGAACTCTAGCACCAACCTTAATTTGAAAAGAAGTAATGCAGGTGATAACGGTAACGATCGTTTCATGTAAATCCAAGAACCAATTCCCTTGTGCTTAATCAATCGATCTTTGCTCATTCTTCTCTGCTCAAGCAATCAACATATATATAGAAACTGTGACGGTAGCTGCAGTGTTCTGCTGAATTGGAGGCTAACACGAAGAGATGATGATCAAGCGAGGAAGGCTCAAATTCACATGCATACATATGCAGATGGTAGAAGTGCATGTGACCATGCAAAATTGTTATTTGGGATTTTGAAAAATTTAAGAAATATATTACTGAAACCGAGTTAGATATAGCACCATATGGATCTTGATCTTGCAGGGTTTATGATTTTTGTTTATATCTGTGAATGATAGAGTATAGTGAGAGAAGGTTATGGGGTATACAGTGTAATAATCTTTGCATATGATTGTTTTCCTTTGCTCATTATACATGAGTATGGCTTTTCTTTTGGCATCGTGGTTGCATGCATGTGAAATTTTATTTAAAATTTAGCAAATTTAAAGAAAATAACACTAGTTTATAAAGCTATATGAGTCTTACATAATATATTTTATATTTTGAATTTATGATAAATCAAATTTATAAATGAAAATTTTGCTAAAAGAAATATATATATATTTTTTACTTCAACCGATCCATATTCAATAAACAAATATGCGAGCTCCATTACAAACAGTAATTAAGAATAGATCAAAAACCAGCTGAATCACGTCACATTTCTGCTTCGTACAACCCAAATGGAGTCGCAAATCTAGCTGAAAAATCAGGATATGAAACTTCAACTTCTTTATCAATCCCATCATCAAAATTAAGTGCATAACTATGAGGATCATATTGATATTTCATCCTTCTTTTCTTGTTGAATCCATGCCAGCGAATAAAATTCTTCCACTTTGGTCCTGCCAAAGCCTCTGAAATTTCCTTCAGTTTTCTTGCTTTTTCCACAAACCAAATATCTTTTATCTCTTCTTGTTTAGACAATAGATATCCATGATTGTTGTTTCTTTTCCAGCAAAGTCCATGGAAACAACAACAACCAGAGAACGTGACTGCCTTTTCGTAATCTTCATTGCAATGGTTTTCTGCTATGGGCGAACTTTCGCTAATGGGTGCTAATGGTTTTTCTTGGGGACTGGCCATAAAAGAGAACTACATATAATAAAGAAGAAAGCTAGACATGGGAATCTAGTTCATGTCAAGAGGGAAGACGTGAAATTACACCCCAACGCAGCAAAAAGAGGCACCAAGGAGAAAGCTGAAAGGATCAATATATATATATATATATATATACACACACAAACACACTAGTTCATGCATCCCCTGAACGGGATCAAAATCAGTTATTCTAAATTAAGGTTCAGGAGGATCAGAATCGTTTCTAATCAATTTGATTTTAATCAATTTCCATCCGATACTTCTAATTTTAATTGATTTTTATTACCCTTATGTTATATTTATTTTTTCAATTAAATATAATATAAAATTTATTGATACTTATATTAAATATGTTAATTTATATTAAATTAATAATATAATGTAATTCGGTTGGATTTCAGTTTAATTAAATCTTAATGCTGGGTCTGAAAATCATGTTGTAAGTACAAAGACAATGTTCCCGAACTGTGCTGACAGCTAAGACAGTTGATTAGTTAGTTGTATGCAGGTTGGGTATTTTGATTAGGCTGTGTTTGCCGGCCAATGACAAGTGCAGGTGTGGCTGATGCGTCGCCTATTCATCGACAATTGAAAAACCAAACACCTATTTTGTCTCTTAGCTATCATATATATATATATATATATATATATATATATATATATATATATAATTAGTGTTGTCGCATTATGTTCACTCATCAACCATCAGGCAAAGGCAAAAGCTGAGCCGGGCTTTGCGTCATCGTACCTGCAAATATTATTATTATTATTATTGTTATTATACAAGTTGCCAGATCACTTTTGCAACTCAAATTTATTGAATAAATAAAATAAAAAATCATATTTCCCAATTATTTAAAATTTTAAATATAAAATGTAGAATTATTTAATTTCAATATGAGTTTTTTTCGTAGGTAAAAGACACATAAATAGTTTAATGATGAGAATAACATTATGATAATTATTTAATTTTAAAATTATTTAATTTCAATGAGTTGCTTCATGGTTCAAATTTCATTTTAATTTTGATTTAAAATTCAGATCGATTTTGAATTAGTTAAAATTATTTTTTTTAACATGTTAGATTAAAATAATAAATTGTATTGTATTAAATAAAATTTAATGTATAATTTTTAAAATAAAAGAATGTAAACAAAAAAAAATTCAAAAGATATATATGTTATTAATTAGAGGGATTTTTAAACATATATGTTTTAGTTCCAAACTGGCCAAACCATTGATTTTAATTTGGTTCACTGTTCAAATGAGATCGATCGAGACTGGCCATCTCATTATTGATTCCAGGCCAATTAGGACTATGAATTAGTCAATTGCGGTGGCTTATTGGTAAGGGTAGCTTATGGGCAATTCCAATTCCAGGTTCAGAGGGATTAGAATTGAATTACAGGTGCTCTTTCAATTTTGATTCTAACTTCGATTTAATCATGATTAAATTTAATTATTAAATATTATTTTTATTTTTTTAAAGAACAAATATTCGATTTGATTCAAAAAAAAATCAGTCAATTCTATTTTTTTTTAATTAATAAAATCAGTCAATTCTAATCAATGCAAAATCTATTTTGATTACTATTTCGATTTGATTTTAATTTTAAATTAAACCGATTTAATTTTAACTCCCAAATTTATCATGTTGAGGTCTACTCAATGGTATAAAACAATGTTTTAATAATTATAAATTAGTATCCCACTTTACCCTCCAAAACCCAATCCCATCTCGGTCATTACCACTTCCAATTTTAGAGGAAGAAAAAGTTTGCGATCATTTACTCATATGTTTCCTTACAACATTTCTCTCTTTCTCATTATTTTTCTTTTAATTATTATTATTATTTATAATATTATTTTAATATTTATTATTTAAATTATTATTTTTTTATAATTTAATTTTTAAAAATTAAGTCTGCTTTTTGATTAATAATAATAATAATAATAATAATAATAATAATAAAAGGTAACCGATAACAATTAATTTTAAAAAAATTAATATTTAATTTATAATCTTACAATCAATTATTATATAATTTAATCAATCTTAAATTATTTTATATATTTAATAAATATTTTTATTATATTATTATATTTTATATTATATTTATTATGAAATATTATTAAAAGCCTAATCTACATAAAAAGTTATAAAAATAAATTATAAAGATTTCACTTAATTATAATTAGCATGTGTTATTTTTTACATTAATAATTTAATATTATTTTTATTTTACTTCTTTAAGATTAATTAATACTTATTATTATTATTATTATTATTAAATTAAAACTACCAAATAAGTAAGAAATATTTTAGTATTATAAAAATTAAATTTGAATACTTTGCTATAATTTTTCAATTGAAATATATTGTAATTTACATTATAATAATGATTATTTATTATAATATTAAAAGAGTAACAATTAAATAATTTGTATCTTACAAATATATAATTAAAAAATTAATAATTTAATTATAATTTAAAATAATTGAATAACTAATTAATGAAAAAATAAAGGAAATTTAATAAAATTAAAGAAATTGTATTTTATAAATAAATTGCGAATATATATATATATGAACATTAAATAAAAATATTATTATTTTTATATCGAAAATTTAATTATAAGTAAAAATAATTAAAAAAAATTAAAGTTACTGTATCAAAATTATGAAATATTTCTTTTAAAAATAATATGTATTTTTAATATTTATTATGTTAATAAAAAATAATGATATTTTCAAATTTTAATTTTTATGAAATTTATTTATTTTATATCATAAATTTATGTAAGTAGATAACATTTTTCTGAAAAAGCTATTTTATAAAAAAATATCAAATTAATAAAAAAAAATTTACACTTTAAAAAATTTTAAAATATAATATTTTTAAAAAATAATATAATAAAATGTTATTTTTAATTAAGAATAATGTTATATGTTTTTATTATTATTAAAATTAAATAATTTAATTCATTGTTAGTAATTTAATATATTTTTTATTATATTAATAATGAAAAATATTATATTTATATATTTTTAAAATCACATTATTTTTTTATTAGTCTAATATATTTTTTGTAATCTAAAAAAGATAAATATCAATTTACATAAATTATAAGATAAAATATAAAATATCATGAAATCTAAATTATTTTTTGAATAAAGTAATTTTAACATATTTTAAACGAAATAACTATGGAAACTACATATGTATAAAAAGAAATAAATATATATTTTATTTAATTACACCATAAAGTAATTAAAATTTATTATTATAATAGATAAAAAATTTATTTAAATTACATTGAATAGTAGAGAAATTTTAATTGAAAAATAATTTAATAATAATAATTTATTTTTATTTAAAATGTAATTAAAAATTAAATTAAAAAATAAAAATTATAAATTATTTATGCATAGACTAAATTAGACTAAATTATTCATGCAAAAATTATTTTCTTAATTATTAGATTAGATTTTATGAGATGTATAATTATTATAAACTTAAACTCATATAAAAATAAACATTATAATTATTATATTAAATATTTATATTTATATTCTATTTATTTTATAAAAATTATTTTTTACATTTTTTAGAATATCAACACTTAAAAAATATGTCAATATAAATATTTTCTGATTAAAAAAATTAAATAATTTAAAAAAAATATCATTAATTTAATATTTTAACGGTATAATTAAATAATAAAAAATATTTATTAAAAAAATTATTTTACAAAATAATTTTTAATATCATATTAATATACATTGTAATTAATTTTACAAATATTCTAATATAAATATTAATTTAATAATCATAAAATTCATTAACATATCAACTTTCGCTTCATTTTGACGAAGCTACAAACTCCCGCGGATTCATTCCATCCCCATCCCTTCCCTTCCATTCATAAATATGCTCTCATCTTTTCCACCAGGCAATTGGTCCTACAATCCTAGTTGACCCCTCTGAGAAAAAGACCTTGCTTCTTCCTTATCCACCCACTCCAACCCACCCCAAAAATATTCATTTTTACCCTCAGTCCAAAGCCACTATCCTAAAACTACGAAATTCAGGATTGGGTAACATTTAATTTTATAAGAAATTATAAGAAACTCACTATACAATTTTCCGCTTCTCTTTACAAATACAGAGAATTAGATTTAGATTTCTGCACATACAAACACAGATGAAGTCAAGATTGAGGAGTTAAAATTAGAAAATATGTATAAAAATGTATTATATAACACCAAAATCAGATACCATCCTCAATCATGTCCACGCAAAGAGCTCACACCTAGTTGTTCCCACCGCCGGCAACCTCTCTGGGGTGGCCGGAAGCCTCGCCATAAAATTATTGAGCGGCAACTCATCCTCTCGTTTATTATCATCATCGAAATTGAGGGAATAACTCGCAGGATCGTACCTAAAATCGGCAGAATTATGACGCCTCCGATTCTTACCTCTTCTTCCAATCAGGCCCCAACATTTGTCTCTGATTTCAAGATCCTGAGCCGTGGATTTCAACCAAGCGTATGGAGATCTCGGCGTCTGTGTCCTCCTGCTGCCGTCGTCGACGGAGTCCAGGCTCTCAGGGAGATTATCATGAGCAGCGAAGCAACAAATGGAGGATTTGAGCCTGTCTTTGAGGGAGGGAGAGTGGCAGTCGTCAACCATAGCCATCGCCATTGCCGTTTTCTGGGTTTTGTGCTGTCGTTTAGATTTGGAAGCTAACGAAAGAGAAATGAAGTGATGAGAGCGATGGCGTTGAGAAGGCTGTATATATAAATTCGGTGCTCAGAGAGAGAGAAAGGTGTGGATAAGGACGGTGGTTTCAGTGTACAAGCTGGAAATGGAGTGGGAAGAAACCGTGGGGCGACCGTGGGAGCGGTTTGCCGTTAAAATCCCCGCGTATGTGCGATTCTTGCTGGCTTAAAGGCTAATTACTTTTTTCGAATTTATTATGCTATAATTAATATTTAATTTTTATATTTTAAAAAGTAAATTAAAATATGTATAAAATTTTATTTATTTATATAATTTCATTAATTTTTTTAATTTAATCTTTAATAAAAAAATATCTTAATATCTTTCAAAATAAATTAATATTTCAAATTAATATTTTAATTTAAATATTAAAATTATTAATATTTTAATTTAAATATTAAAATTATTAATATTTTAACAAATATTTTATTCATTGTCATACTTATTTATTAAATTATTTTTTAAAATTTTAAATAATAATTAAATTGATAAAAAGTGAAAAAAAAAACAGTGTATGTGAAATTAAAATATATAAAAAATATTAATTATAATATGATCGATGAGTTCATGAAACTGACGTTGCAAAACTGGGATATAAAGGGACGGGACGGCTGGGAAAACGGTTAAACTAGCGTTACTTAATTCGTAATTATTGCCCGGTAATTTGGGATGGCTTCTATACGGGATAACAAGCCAATAATGTATGAGTAATTATAAAATTATAAAATTTTGTTAAATTATATTATTTTTCAAAAAAAAAATTTATTTTATTTTAAATTAAATAATTATAAAATATACTTAATAATTAATATCTAATAAATAATAAAATATTTAAAAACTATTAAAACAACTGCAAATAAGTAACATTTTCGAATATATTAATAATTTCTTAGCATAAAATTACAGTGTTACAGTAAAATTTTCCATTGAAGAAAAAGATAATTAATTTTATTAATGATCCAATCAAACATTTTAATGCATATTTACTTCAGGAGTACCGTTAACGGAGTCAACGTCAAAGCTATGCCACTAGTGAATACTGATTACTGTACCAATCTCCACATTAAGAGCAGATAAGATCGGCAAGCACAATACAAACTCCGTGTTAATCTCTTTTGTCTTTTTCGAAATAGTAATTTTATTCCCTTATGATTCATGCATGGAGATCACTGCTTGGTTATTGTCTTTATGCTGAGAATCCATTCCACATGTTTTTTTATACCTAACTGCCTAATTCCCTAGAAAAAGCACACTAAAGCGATAGAAAAAAATTTTAAAATATAATCGATGTTGCGTTATAGCTATTCATCATATTGTAAAAATAATAGATCGAAGTTAATTTCATTTAAAAAGAAAATGAGGTTTATTTAAATTTTATATATGATTTAAATATTAAACCTAATTTAGTATCAAATAGTACATTCTCTTCGTGTCTTGATATGAATATTTAAAATATAAAGTTTATATATAAATACATTTATAGATGGTCTAATATTAAAGTAGATAGACTCTGATACTATATAAAAAAAAATAAATTAAACCTAATTTAATTCTAAAAGTTAGGGGTGAGCATTAAATTCAAATCGAACCGAATCAAATCGAATCGAATTAAATCATAAAAATTGAATTAAATATTTTAGAAATCGAACCAAACTGAATAGATGAAAATCGAATCGAATTGAATCGTTCTATTTCGGTTCGATTCAGTTTAAATCGATTGGTTTTGATTTTTTAATTTAGACTTAATTTTTAAGTTATTTGATCTAATTTTAACTTTGGTTTGAACCTAATAATCATTAATCAATAAAATTAAACAATATATATATATATAATTAAATATAAATAATAAATTTCCCATAAAAATAAATCAATTCAAAAATTGATTCGGTTCGATTTGGTTTGATTTGAATATATAAAATTAATATTCGATTCGGTTTGGTTTAACATATTTTTTCTCTTCAAAACCAAACCGAACTAAAATAACTACAATTTTTATAATATAAAATCAAACAGAACCGATTGAATTTTAAAATTAAATCGATTAAACCAAATTAACTTGATTCTATTCAATTTTTTGATTTAAATCGAAATCTGCTCACCCCTACTATAAGTCAATCCAAAAGAAGGATATTATATTTCATTTCAAACTAATATGAAACAAAATGTGCATCTCATTATAAACAACGATTAGAATATATTCATTACATATACAACAATTACACTGAATAAAATTTTCAAGCTAAAAAGGTCTTAGGCCAGCCATATTTTGCTTGGGCTTGATTTTGATTTGATTTATTTGTTTTTTTAGATATAAGAATTTGAATTTAAGATTAAATTCAAGACTTTTATATTTTGACTTATCGTATTCACTGTTTGGAAATTAAAATTTAATAAGAATTTTAATTATTTTTTTATTCAATATCATGTTTAAAATAAAAAAGTTAAGTTTTTTTAATTTTCAAATTTTTATTTTTTAAAAAATAAAAATTTAATTAAATTAATTTCTTACAAATAATTTATCCCTGTAAAATTAGTTTAGAGCAATTTTAATTGTAATGATTTCAATTTTAATTTAAAGATGATTTTAATTCTAATTTAATTTAAACTAAGACAATTTGACCCCTATTTTTTTTTTTTATAAAATGAATAATCATCAATTTTTATCTAATTCAATTTAAAATTCAATGAAGGAAGATGAAATCAAATCCTTAGAAATCTCGATTGCATTGTTTCGAAATACTAAATCAATTAATTGTCTCGATCCGAGCTTAACTAATTCAGATCCAATTTCAAATTGATCCATCGTCGTTTCAATTAATACACATTTAAAAAGTTGTAGAATTGTCAAATTCATCTAATTTTATTTTATAGTCACGAGTGATATCAATCAATGATTTAAATTAAATAATTATATGAATTCTTATGACAGATGATTATAGATTTTAATCATTTAAAACTCTTTTTTTAAGGATGAAAATTTCAAATTTTTATTTGATATGATAACTTTGTATGCTAAAAAATTTTGTACGTGGTCTTAAATGTATTTATATTAGAAAGAAATTATAATTTAATATTTTTTATTTATTTTTAAAAATTAAATATATTTAAAACAATAAAATAATTTATTTTAATTTATTTTTAAAGTTTACTTTTCATTATCTCTCAAATATTAATATCTTATATCACAATAAAAATAAAAAAAAAAAAAATTATAAATATTTCATGTATATATTTCTTAAATTTATCATTTTTTATCCCTTTTAAATATCAAAAATATATATTATTCCTATTAATTTACTATATCTCAAATTTGATATTTTTTTTATTATAATTCTTTTTTACTCTTTCCGCCCTTTCTTATCCTTCTCATGTTTACGCTTCCCTCGCTCCATCCAAACAGACCGTTCCTCTCTGGCGCCGCTCCCTTCGTTATCCGCCGCTCCCTTCATTTCTATAGTCTTTTATATGCGTTTAAGAAACTTGGTCCAGGTCGCCTCCCTTTCCCTTCCTCCGTCAAAGTGTTGGATTCTGAAGATATATTGGCCACATTGAGCAAGGGAGATGGTGGAAATTGAGAAGGGTAAAGAACATTGGAAAGGTATGTGGATATATCTGTGTTTTTTACTGAATTTGTTATGGCATACTCTTGGTGTTTTTCTGGGGAGAACTTCTTCATTTCCCAGCAAACACTCTTGGTTTGATTGAAATAGCAACACAGGGTAATTTTCCAACACCTCGTTCTTCTCCTATTGCAGCTTCAGCCTCTCGTGTTGTTGGTTAATTGATACCTCTTCCATGAGCAGATTGTCCTTGATGTTCTAGAATTCAGGAGGAGGGTGACCGTTGGGAGGTGGGCGGCGGCGGCGGCCTAAGGCCCATTTGTTTGTTTTTCTTGCGAGAGTGACAGAGGAGGAGACGAGAGGGAGAGAGAAGGATATAAATTTAAATTGTTTAACAATAAGCTTACGTGGGAATTGGAAGGGAGTGTCTCTCTCTCTCTGGAAGCCTCTAAAACCATCGTTTGAAAATCTCATCGGTGCACAATCACACCTCAGCTTCCATGGTTTGCTGCTACTCTTGTCTCTCTCTCTTCTGTTCTTCTTCGTTTTCATTCTCCCGAATCTTGCTTTTATCTTGCTCTCCTTGCAGGATTCGCAACAGGAACAAGTGCAGTCTCCGTCACTCGACGACTGCTTGAAGCTATTGAGAGGCGAGAGAGACGAGCAACGCCTTGCTGGCCTACTTCTCGTCACCAAATTTTGCAAAGGAGACGATGTTGCTTCTCTCCGTAAAGTTTATGATGCAGTCGGAATTCAATTTCTGGGTAGGCTTTTGAGGACTGGTATACTCTCTTCCCTATCTGTTTGGTTGCTGGGAAAGTAGAGGAAAAAGGAACTTATTAGCAATTAGAAAAGAGAATATCTATGAATATGATAATATCTATGAATATGATGCTTATCTAGACAAGTTATGTGGACATGTTAATTTGTTTATTATTATTGTTATTATTATTTGAAAATTTTGATTATTCTCATATTTTGACTCTTATACGTATGTGTTTTTCTGGGTGGCCAGGGATGGGTAAAGGAACTGTAAGTGGCAATGGAGCCGATAACCGCGATGCATATTTGCAGCTATCCGTTACCGTTCTTGCAGCATTTTGTCGAGTTCCCGAAATTGCCTCATCAGAAGATATGGTTTTGAAGATTCCAGTCATACTGGAAATAATGTCAAAGTAAGGTTCTTGTCCTTAATTATATATATATATATATATATATATATATATATATATATATATATATATATATATATATAAAATAAGCTCATTTCGAAAGGAGGGATAAATAAATGTATATATTGTGTCCTTAATTTGCCTTATTTCTTGTTTTTGAATTTTATGATTGAGGAAATTGAAGGGAGAGTGTCATTTGCATTGTTGTTTGAATCTTATATTCTCCCTCTCTGATACTGATATAAGCTTGATTCTGCACTTTCACATGCTTGTATCGAAAATTAACAACATCAAACTGTGGCTACTATTGGGAGTTGGCGCTGGCAACTACTGATGTGAAGTATGTAAGCATAGTGGTGACCAGTCATCAATTTATAATGTTCATATTTTGGAATGGAGTCGATCATCATATCTGGTGCTCTTCCTTTTTTTTTTAGTTAAAGATCTAGACTACATTTCTACTGCATGTGGAACCTCTTGGGGGAAGATGAGAGCAATTCCATTGAGATGGTTTGAATTTCAACATGTGTGATGAAAACAATTGTTTTGGCTGATGGACTACAGTAGGGGAGTGTTAATGTTGACGATGGATTTGCACAATCAATGTGTTAGAAAGTAAAATAGTGCTCTTTGGCTTGGAGGTAGTTTCAATTTCCATGATAGTTTCACTACCCAAAACTCCTACGAATTGTGTGGCCTTAGTCTTCCCCCCAAGACTAAGTCAACCTTCCCACAGTAAGTTAGCCCAACGACAGACTAACAAGGATAACAAAATGTCCCCAAGGAAGCTTTGAGTGGGTCAGCTGTGTAGGTGTTTAAAGGGACTCAAGGAAGAGAAGGTTTAGCAAAGGGGAAATGGAAGATAGCACAACACTTCTTTAAAGTGCTCGAAGACTTTTATTAATAGAGGAGAATACAAAAAAATGCTTTACACTTGAAGAAAGTAACAAGCTCTAAGGATGTATGCCTAAGTGAGCATCAAGGTTTTAAAATGCCAAGGGCACTTATTTATAGTTGCTCCACCTCCTCAACATGTGGTGGAGAATTTGTCTCAAATGGACAGTGAAGATATATTCTCTTTCACCTCCTTAAAATGGAGGGCTAGGATCAAGTCTCCTAGAAATACGTGTACCTCCTTAAATGTGTGGCCAATATTGTTCCGTATCCACCTCCTCAAATATGTGGTGGAGGAAACTTTCTTGATGTGCTTTTCCATGGTGGAGAAAGATGGTTTTAGTAGCTTGGCACAAATACTAAAGAATCTCCCTTGTTGGCACAAATCCGAAGGAACCTCGTTTGGTGGTGACTATACGCTTCCATGGTGGTGGAGTTGAAAATGGGGCTGGTTGGGAAGTTTCTGGGCTGTTTTCCAAGTGCTAGAACCCCCTGGCCAAGTTTGGAAGTCTCTGGAAAATTCTGCCTAAAACTGCCCTCTGGAGCTATCTGGAAGCTTTTGGAGACAGGCACAGATTAACCTTATTCTACCTAGCTCTCCGCACATCCTCCACCCAGCACGGCGCGCTAGTCTTGCAGCCGAATCTTGCTCCGCGCTACATTGTTCGTCTGCCAATTGAACCTCTCTCGCACGCCCAATGCCCTGCACTGCCCTGCCAATCTGCCAGTTTGAACCTTGTACGCGCCTTGCCTGCCTTGCGCCAGCGTAGCATGCGCTAGCGCCCCAATTCCACACTGCCCCCGCCAATTTAACCTTGTTTGGCCTGATTCTTGTCAAATTGAACCTCACATATGCGCAGTCTGCCCATCAAACCTGCGCTACTTCCCCTCTCCCTGCAAGGTTACCCCAACCATGAACCTCACTTGGCAGCACTCCTGCGGTAAAATTTTGGACTCCTACGGGAGGTGATTTTTGTGGGTTTACATCTTGCATGGAAGCCACTGGCACTTTGGATGAGGATTGTTAAGTTGTTGTGAATATGCTGTTTTGGGGGATTGGTATTTAATTTGTGAACAATTGTTCTGTATGGTGTAGGAGTAGTTTTAATCTTACAATTCTCCTGCTCCCTCTCACAAATTGTCTCTGATTTCTTTTTGATGGCCTGATTAATATCTGCAATCTTGACTAACTAACCATGTTTCCCCCCCTCAATACCACAGATCGAATTCGCCTGTTCTGGAAGAATGCTATGAATTCTTATATCTGGTAACGGTGTCTTGTGAGGATGGAGCCATGACATTGTATGATTATGGAGGCATGAAATTGTTAGCTTCTCAAATGTGTACTCTGCCTGACGGTAATAAATCTTTTGTTTACTGGATTTTTTTTTTCAGCTTTAGAAGACAAGCTAAGCATCATTACTATGTACTGGAATTATATGCATATTCTTTTGCTGCAATTTCATAATGTGGATAGCAGTAACCATTTGGCCTGTTAAACATTGTTATAGTTTTTTTCCTTTTGCTAATTAAGTTCTATAGCGTCTTCACATCTGTTGTTTTGAAAAAGAAGTTTTTGTTCTTGTGGATTGAGGAGTTGTGGACCCCATTTTAGAACTTGAATTGTGAATATGCTGTAGGTTCTCATATGATGGAGCTTGCTATGAAAATGGTACAATCTATGCTAAGTAAGTTGTCTCAGGACTCCATTACGAATGACTGCCTTTCTGAGCTGCCAATGGTGGTAAGTTTTAAATTTATTGTTGCATACTTGCATGTGAATATTTAGTTTGTTGTTTCTGAATTCCTACATCTGGTTTGTTCGCTTTCAGCATATTCAGTGGTGGTTTGGGAAGGCCAGATTTTCATTAACTTCAGCTTGTGATTTTTTTTTTTCCCTTATAGTGGCTAAGGTTTACAGGAATTTCCTTTTTTCCTGTAGGTGGTGCCAATAGCAAGGCAATTTGCTGTGCTGCATAATGAATTGAAATTTGAAGCACTTCACTTGCTTTCATATATCTTCTCATCAAAGTACTCGGTATGCTATTATTTGTATTGATGCGGAATTAGAAAGAATTAGGAAATAGTATTGTAAAATTGATGTGGGACAGGGTAGGGTTGACCTGCTTTTGGTGTATGCTTATTGATATTAACTGGTTCTGAGGCTTACCTTGATATTTCCTTGCTGTTTTCAGCAACTGCTTCATGATGCACTGCGTGTGATGGCAGGGAACAATTGGCCAGATTATATGCGTGTTGGCATTGTTGCTATTTTACAGAATCGAGTGGGTAATTTCTTGTGTAACATTACCCTTCTATCTAATTTATGTTTCAAATTGGGATGGCAAAGACATTGAATTTGTCTGCTGTATGTCATATTTAACAAGAATGTTCTGAAGTTCAGATGACTTTTGTGGTTATGAATGTGGACTTTATTGCTAGAATTGTGGGACTTTTGATGTGTAATGAGTTATATGTTTTTCCTATTGTATAATGTTCTTTGGTTGTTTGCATATGGTTCCTTTGACATATGGATTGTATATATTTGTGCATATGGATGTACAGCCTTGTCTCATTTGGTTTTACAACATTTGAGTGCATAAAAAATGATAAACAGCTAAATGAAATTGACATTCTCTATTTGAGTTATATAGCATCCTTTTTCCTGTATTGTTCTCTTCTCCAGAGCACATAACTTATAATTTGGATGAAACTTATCAATATATAATTTTTCTCATTCAATCACAGCACCTTCTGAGAAGCTTCATGCCCTTATTTTGGCTGAATCTATAGTGTCCATATTGGGGGAAAGCTGGGTGATTGGTCAGTCAAGCTTACCTGATTTACAAGATCCCGTGCCAGCTGACAGGTAAGTTATACATGAAATTTATGCATGCTTTGTTTAAGACACTTATATTGGTGAATTGTGTTACATTTTCTTGCCATTCTATTTTCAGGTGTCTATTGCTTGTCTTGGAGTCGTCAAGAGTTGAAGTTGATGTTTTGCTCAATGAGCTGGCCTATTTGAAATATGAAGCTTCCAAGAATACCTCAACAACTGCTGAAGCTATTCTCTTAAAGCAACAAAATGTGGCTGTCGCCTTTTCCTTGGTAGAGAGGATAATCAAACTAATTTCAGCTATGACTGGAAATGAAGGTGCATAAATAATTTTTAACTAGGAAGGACATGAGTTCTAACTTCACTAATTGGCAACAAAAATTATATCCATGTTTTTGTTGAAACTTGTGTTAGTACAAAGCGTAATCAACCATCAAAATACATGTTAAAAAAAATAATAAAATAAAATACATATTTCATGCTAACCAATCTTAATATGTAATGAGTTTGCATTCTCATCTCTTTGAAGTACTTTTATCCATGCCTTAAGGACCTCATCATCTACCATGTGTGTGTGAGTGTGACAAATAAATTCGGGGAGTGGGTGACATTAACATCTGTTTTAATTCATGCGGTTTTGGATATTTATCTCTGTATTTTGCAATTCTGTATGTTTTAATTCATGCAATTTAAAATTGTCATCATTCCTTATACTGATTCCTTCTAGTGAGGAATGTAAGCTCATGCTTCATAGTTCATTCTAGCGTTCTTTAACTTCCCCCTTTTTTTTTTCTTATATGGGTATTCCTTTTGGAAAATCTCATTTCTTTTTATTCCATTTTCTTTTTCTATACAATCTTCAATTCTTCACCTTAAGAGGTTCTGTTGTTTGATCCATCCACGACGATTGAAAGAGAATGTACTAACTTTTCAAGCCA
Organism: Hevea brasiliensis; assembly: GCF_030052815.1. Lineage (NCBI taxonomy): Eukaryota > Viridiplantae > Streptophyta > Magnoliopsida > Malpighiales > Euphorbiaceae > Hevea > Hevea brasiliensis. The sequence continues at coordinate 114,983,673 of NC_079496.1, read as the reverse complement.
GAGAAGTGAATGGCATAACAATTACTATACATTACCTCCCACTGCCCTTGCCACTCATCCCTTTTTTGGTACCACACAAGAATATATTGAAGTAATTAATTAGGAAACTTAGGTTTTTTTTTTCCCTTCATATTTTGGAATATCAAACTGGTGATATCTACAGCTCATTGTTCTCATGTTCAGCAGAAACTGGAACAGTAAGTTGCTAAAATAACGATTATCATTACTTTATCTTATTACTTTTTTTAACACTTGTATAAATCTTTGTTCTCTTATTTATCAAGATTTGTATATTGTTTCAACACCAATTTCCAATAAGCTTAATCCAACTTCACTATTGTTTTTAGGCCAGATACATAAATTGTCCCCTGTAACTGCAAAGTCCTATGGCACCCTAAACTTTTATTTCTACCTATTAGGCACCTCAATTTCTATTTTTATATAGATTAAACAGTAAACACAAATTTATCTAGTCAACGGGTTATGTGAGTGCACATGGATAAAAACAAGTAAAACCACTACAATAGTACCGATATGATATTTTAATTATTTTGTTATGGGTAATATAATTGTTTGAATGACAAGCAATAGAGAAAAATGGCAAAAAATGAGTGAAAAAGTAAAAAAGAAAAAAAATGAAAGTGATATCAGTAATTTTGCTTTTAATAATTTGTTCTATTGGTTATAAAAATAAAACTATAAGGGTCAAATAGGTAATGATAAAAGTTGAAGGTGCCTCCAGGCTTTTCAGGTAAAGTTAAAGGTATTAATTTATGTAGTCAACCATTAATTTTTATAATGACTGCCCAGTTTTCAGTGATGGCTTTAATGGCCATGTTGACATATAATGTGCAACGTCCACAACGATCTGTGGTTCATTGGCTGGACTACCTTTTGGGGGTTTTGAGGATTGACCAAAAGGGTAGTAGTGATAATGTTGGCTTAAAGTTGAGATCTTTAGAAATGTATTCCCCTAAAGTGTCATAAAAGCTCTTTTTGAATAATGCCCTCATTTGTGGGTTTGGTCGGTTCTTCCCCTTGTATCTCTCATATAATTAAATTCCAAGTGAGACCCATATGTTTACCATGTGCTTCTAATTCTTTTTTTTTTTTTTTTTATTGTTATCTTTTTTAGAAGTTTCACTTTCTTGGTTAAATCAACTTGCAGGGGAACTCATTGGTGAAAACACTTTCATAAAGGTGATCAATGGGCTTAATGAGACAATCAGTGTAGTGCTAGAGTACCTAAAGGATGCAAAGGTAATTATTTCTATACCATTAACATTTATTTTGCTTCAGTTGTACTAACTTCTACAACCTACAGGAACATGGTCAAAATAAAGGAAATGACCTCCTTGCCTCTGTACGGGTTGTTGGGAGGTATGTTGTATGCATTCTTTCCCATGTATGCTTGTATGGAGCTCAATCAAGATTATGCCAATTGGCAATTATTATTCTTATTGTTGTTTTTGCATTTTTGTTGTTGAGAAGAAAAGAGGATCAGTTACTCTTCATCTGATCATTGATACCTTAAATAACAATTCATGCCTTGGCATGTGTATTGTTCCTTGTTCAGTCTAGATTGTAAAATTTGATGGCAATCATTATATATATATATATATATATATATATATATATATATCGAAATGTTGTTAGCTTTTCCCCGCTTTTAACTGGATATGGTCTTTCATGATAGAAATGTTGGATGCTAATGTCTGAAGGATTTTTCTTCATGCCTATTTTTCCACTCCTATTTTTGAGGATATATTTTTGCCTGTGCACATAATGAGCTTTTTGATCCTCTTATCTTTTGAATTTTGATCTGGTAGATTTATGATTATTTTTCTTACAGTTATCTTGCAGAAACACCAGATGCTTTCAAAGATAAAGTCACAGAACTTTTGGGGTATATGTTATCAATTGAAGCAGATGATGAATCAAGGTTTGGTAATTCCAACCTAGTTTTTATTACACACACACACACACACTCATATATTCCACTTGAGCATGACTTGGACTATTTTTTGACTTGCAGCCCTTTTTACTCTATATGCTTTCTACTTCCAATGCTTTGTCAAATTACAATGAAGATTGAAGGATGTAAAGCTTTAATTTCTTCTGGGTGTTATAAAGCTGTAAGTTAGCATAATTTTTCTGCTGATATTTCTCCTCAGTTGATTCTCAATGTTGGTGTAAACCTCGTGTTGAAGATTTTTTTTTGTTGTTCGTCTTTTTGTTAACTTTTTAGCTTTTTATGTACTCCATTCATCCCACAAAAATAGGCTTACTTTCTCTTTTTATCTATCTCAAATTATAGACCACTTCCCTTTTTAAAATAATAGTTTATTCATTAACTTACTAATATACCCTTATTTAATATGCATTGAAAATGTAAAATTTGTTAAATTCGGAGAGAGTGTCGATCAAATTATAATTAATTCATTTTAATTCGGGCTTATACAAGTTATTAGATTGCTTTATATATCAAAATGACTAGTCAAGTCAATGTTGCAACCTAATCACTTATATATTGCCCTTTTACTTCATATTCTTTCGATGTGGGATTCCAACACTTCCCCCTCAAGTGTAACCACATAGTTGTCACTTGACAATTAGTTTGTATTTTTTATTTTTAACCCAACGCGGGTCCAATTATACAGCCTTATGGGTGGCTGAAACCCACAACCCAGTCTGGGCTCTGATACCATGTTAAATTCGGAGAGAGTGTCGATCAAATTATAATTAATTCATTTTAATTCTGGCTTATATGAGTGATTAGATTGTTTTATACATCAAAATGACTAGTCAAGTCAATATTGCAACCTAACCACTTATATATTGCCGTTTTACTTCGTATTCTTTCATGTGAGATTCCAACAAAATTTATTAGTTTCAAAAATAATTTGATGACATGAATAATTTAATTTTTAATGGAGCAATATGACTGGGGGGTATACTAGAAAAAGATTAGATAAAATTTATTATTTTGACTATATTAACTACATTTCTTAATCCATGTGAAAATAGAAACAAGGCTATCTTTGTGAGACGGATGGAGTAACACCTAAGGTGATCTGATTGCACCATTGGGTGGACATCTACAAATGTGTGCTCAAAAGTCATAACAAACTAATAACATAGTGACTTTCCCCTCTTCCGCTATGAAAACAATTTTTTTTTTAATTTATGTTCTGTTTACAGGTTGTTGAATGCCTTGTAAAAGTGATTGGGCCTAGTTGCTATACAGTTGAAGATGATAGTTGCATCTTCTTGGCATGTGATACAATGTTGAATTTGCTTTTGAAGGTAGTGTTGCCTTTATGATTTATAGCAATCTGATACTTTACACCAAACAAGATATTGATACCTTTTCCTCTCTTCTCTATATTTTTTTCCCAATCAATAAAGAAAGGGCAAGTGCAATTTTCAATGGATGAATCAACTGTTGTCGATCTTCTGATGGCCTTGGGATATTGGGCAGGTACTTGAGTAGCAGCTTTGATGTCCATTGCCTGCTTTGAATAATTGATAAAAATTGAAACTTCATGTGATTGTGGCTTCATTCCCCCTTGTGGGGTGGGTTTGGGTGTGAGTGGTTATCTATCCTTATATAGTCCAACTGTTCATGATCTTTATACTATCAGTACCTGTAAAATTGTGTCCTCTGATTAAACTGTCATTTTTTTTTTTTTTTCATCATCACTTCACTGAATGGAACCATGGACTCCTCTATTCCTTGGATCTGTGGTTTATTGGATTTTGTCATGTTTCTTTATTGTGATGTATTTTGTCATTTAATGCTGTATCATGGCTCGTTCTAATAAAAAATTTGAGGTTCATTGCAATAGCTTCGTAAAATTACAAATTCGTTACAATAGGTTATTGTTAAAGAACAATGACAACACTATCAGGATTGCAAGGGAAATTGTCAATTTGTTGGTGGGAGAATTAAAGAAGTTTGCAAGATAATTTACTGATATGCTTTTATTTGGAAACCAAAATCATTTTAAACAGAGTGTTCTGTGTTTAATAAATCTCTTTCTAATTATATTTTAATTTTTATTGTTCATTCTCATAGCTGCACTGGCTAAAGAGATATCCAAACTTTAAGCTTCACTTGAAAAAGGAGTGTACAGTGTAGTTTCTTTTCCTGGCACAATCTGAAAAATTTATCTTTCTGGAAGTGAAACATAAGGCACAATTTTGGTGACGTATTGAATCACTTGATTCCCAATTTAGTCCGTCATGGGTGTTGAAAAGAAAAGTGTTCCCTTTTTTTTTCTTCAGTTAATATTGTAGACAATTTGGGAGCCCAAATCAGCGTCGCTAGTTGATAACAAGCTCTATATGAATCCTGAATTCTGAGTTGTTCTTTAGATTTTTCATCTCTTTCAAGCGATTAGATTTTCCATACTCATGACTCTTTTACTACCTTGAAATGAATCATTAATCATTTATTTGCAATTTTGCATTAATAGGGTTTTTAAAGCTGGGGTTTTCTTTTCTGCAGAGGATGCTAACGACCCATCTGTTCTTATGATGGCTTCAAGTATTTGTGCACTGCTATTTGATTACACGTCAGAGGAGGCTCTTCTGAATCATCCTAATTTCGATATAAGTTCACTCGGTCGTCTTTCTCATCTCATTGCAAGAAGTTTGGCTTTCTCTAAGCGGGTAAAATTTATAATATTTTTGTTGCATGTATACCCTAGCTTTTGGTTAAAATTGTGAACATGAAATTGACAAGGAGGGGACTCTTTATATTGAAAATTCATTGATAAGTGCACTCTTTTATAGTTTTATTACATTTCTTTTTCGGAATTATCATATATGTTCTTGGTAACTAGAGTGTACATGCTTTGTGGGGACTCTTTTTAACATATTTCTGGTTGATGAGATCAACTTACAAGTTTCTCAATTAAATTCTTCACAGGGCGTGTCTGATGCTGTCAGAGCAGAAATGGATCTTCTTGAGATTGTGATTTCAGGTCTGTCCTAAAACTTTTTTGTTGTCAATTGAATTCAAATTTATGTTTATTTAATTTAAATGCAGGATTTTCACGGTGGGCTCATCGGTTTCCACGTATAAGTGAGGCAGTTGAAAGAATTTCGTAGCCGATGTTGCCTATATTTTTTTAAACCCTTGTAACGGTAAGAATGTATTTTAGTTGGCATATTGTATATTAAATTATTTATAAATTTTAAATATAAAATTGCCTTCACCAACTAAAAGCAAGGTGCAGGAAGGTGTCAAGTGTTATTAGGTCCAGGGCCAACAGTTTTATATTGAGAGCCCTTCCGTTTGTTTTCCTTGAATCTATCAGTGGAAAAATGACTCCCTCTATTGCCAATATATATATGTTGTTTGATATATGAATTGTAAAGAATTAAAATTTATTTTGGTAGTAAATTAATATGAAAATATAGAAAATGAGTAGAGTGAACCAGAGAAACAGAAAATTTACTGAATGCAGATGTTCTGTTTCTAATTCATTGGTGGATTAACAGATATCTCTTGGACTCGGTGGTCGTTTTAGTTCGGATTAGAATCGGTTGGTTCTTAAATTTGCGGTCAGATTATGGGGTTTTCAGTGTGTCTGGTCTGATTTTAGTACAGCTTAATAATTATTTTATTTCAAAGAAAAAAATTATCTTTAATTGATAGAATATTCCCATACACAGGTTAGTGTATGCCTGTGTTTTTTTTTAATTGAATTGGATAAAATTAATCTATTTTGATAACATTCCAATATTATGAATGGCAGAGTTAAGATTTATATTTAAGGAGCAAAGTAATATATATATATATTTTTTAAATTTCATTAGGGAAGTTTAAGGTGTGAAAGATTAACTTAGTTTGTCATGAGTTTGAACGGAAGGTTGATAAAGAATTTTAGGTTTTTTTACAAGGGTGGTGATGATGAAAATGTGTATGGGAATCAGCACAGGATCTTAAAAAGGCTTCTTGTGTTCTTGGAAGTCAGCTGAGATATCAGCCAAAAAATATAACCTTGAGACGGAAGTAGTTGAGATAAAATATCAATTAAATAATATAGATTTTCACACTTTAAGTGAACTTGAATTTCCTTGATCGACTTATTTTTTCCTAAATAAGGTCTAAATTTTCAAGAAGTTGATGGGTTTCACTTTCCTTTTGTCGGGAGTAAATTCCTCTGCCTAATTAAAGGAATTTCATTTTACGTAGCATCAAATTCTCTTATTTTCAACTCTATCCATTTTACTTTTGTCTATAATTATATAGAAAAAATTTCATGGTATTATTTTTATTCAATATGCATTCACATAAAAAAAAGTTAATTAAATTAAACATAAAAATTTTTATTATACTTTTTGATAAAATTTTTTATTACATTTTATTTATCATTATGTCATAAAAAATATATATTAATTATGTAAGTCGAGTGTTTGAGCATTATTAATAAGTTCTATTAAATTAAATATTTTAAATATTATATTTATATTTAAGGTAGGGATATTTTATCTCACTTTCCTTGTTACTTTCTATTAATAAACTTTTACTCTTTAGAATTTAGCATAATAGTCAAATACATTAGAATTATACTTCTTGAAAATATTCTTATCAGAAAGTAAACTTTTCAGAAAGTATGATATTTTGAATTAAATGATAGTCTAGTTTAAATTATTTCGATTGTGACAAATTAATATGATTTTAAATATCCTTAATTTAATTTGCTTCAATAATTAAAAGGATATCATTCACTTGTAAGTATTAAGTATTGAATACTTACGACTAAAGAAATTCGAATATACAATTACATATTGTTAATTTCTCCAATATTTACTTAAAAAATTAATTTATTGAATAAAAGGAATTTTATATGCACAAATAATAATCTAAGAAACACGAGCCAATAGAACATCTATTGATTTAGAGCATAATTTGTTTTACCACGAATAAGAAAATGTCAAAATCTGTTTAATCACAAGTAAAAACACACACACATATATATATTAAAGTTCACAAAAGTATTACTTAATTTAATGGAATGCTTAAAATAATGCCATTTGACATAATTTTTTTTTTAATCTTTGTTTTTATATTTTTTTATATAAAAAATTAATTTATTTTATTAAATATTAATCTTTTACTTAATTATTTTAAATTTTAACTACTAAATTTTATCTCATAAAAAATAATTATTTAAAATATTTTTCTTTTAAGAAATTTAAAACTCTTAAATTTGTAATTTTAGATATTATAAAACTCTAATCATCATATATATCACTAAAATATTAGAAAAAGGGTAAATTATTATTCTAAAATTATTTTTAAATTTATAAAATTTAATTTTTAAAAAAAATTTTGTATTGGAAATTTAAGGATTTTAATAATAATATTTTAAAATAACGTGAGATTTTTTATTATGTTATTAATATATGTCAGTTTATTTAAAAAATAATATATTTGTAACACCCCAAAAATTTTAAATTTATGAGCATTTTTGGTATTTTAATTTTATTTAAATTTTAAGAATTTTTTTGAGATTTTTCGGATTTTAAAAATCGGGTTCGATTTTCCGAAAATATAAACTTTGATGAATTTAAAAAAAAAAATTTAATTTAAAGACCACGTGGCAAAATTAAAAATATATTTGGAGTCTACGTATTTTTCTGAGTTTTCTGGAATTTTTTCAGAATTTTTGGACCTCGTTTTCGGTCCCGATGCAGAGTAAAAATTCAAAATTTGTATTTCGAATCGAACCGGACAGGATCGGACCGGTCGAATCGGACCGGCTCCCTTCCCTTTTTCTTCCTCCCGCGCGCGTCCCTTCCCCCTTCTCTCTTCCTCCCGTTTTCTCTCTCCTCTTGCCCACCACCACCTCCCCCACCACCCCCGGTACCGGCGCCGCCACCCACCTCCCGGCCAGTGGCGCCTCTAACGGCCGGAATCGGCGAATTCTCTCCCTCGCGCGCCCGGCATTTCGACTTCTCCGGCCAAAATCCGGCCGATCCGGCCACCAATTGGACCAGGTCTTGTGTCTAAAATCATCTACTCGGCGAGAGCTTTCCATAGACACCAAGAACGCCGAAATCCATCGAGCGGTTTGTCCAATTTTTGCTCGGGAAGTTTTTAGCCCATTTCGACTTTTGGGCTAGATTTCTCGAAAACCGTGAATCCCACGAGAAAACCGAGGGTACCAAAGACGCTCCACTCGAGAGCTTCGGCGACATAAATTTCAATTTTTCCGACACCGCTTTTTGGTGGGTCCCACTAACTTCGCAGTTGTTTTTCCGAGTATTAAATGAGCTTAGAAAATTCTGAAAATTTTATGTACTAACCCCCGTATTATGGGCTTCGTAGGTATCCTCAATTCGCGAAATTCGGCGATTGACCGGTTCGTGAATTTCCTACTGCATGCAGTTCTGGAAAAGTCTCCGAATTGGACCGAGGTTTTGGCTACCCCCCATTGTCAGACGTCCCCGAAGTCGGAATCGGCAAAGGTAAACCCGAACCTTGCTTTTTCGTAATTTTCTAGTGCTTAAATAGGATTAAAAATCCATAAAATATTCGTGGCAGCTTAGAAAATTATGATTCTTTTTGCAATCGCTTAGTAATATTGCTAAGGACCGTGGGGCAAAGTTTTAGAATTTTTAGAGCTGATTTGGGCAGTTTTTGCAAAAATAGTCAATTATAAAGACTAAATTGAAATTTTACATATTGTGATGGATGATTGATTTGATGGGAAGGAAATTTGTGTGATGGGATTGAGTTGTGGACATATGGATTGTGAATATAGAAGTGTGTTTTGAGCCCTTTTGCAGGTTGGGTAGGTCCTAGGTATAGGGGAGACTCTGCCGGATTTTCGGCACGACTTAGGACGTATTTGGTCTTTTCTTTGTTTGCATTGATGTTGTGCCGGGTACAAACCCCATATCCATGCCACCTTACAGGATGGCACCAGCAGAACTGAAAGAGTTAAAGGAGCAACTACAGGAGCTTTTGGACAAGGGTTTTATACGTCCGAGCACTTCACCTTGGGGCGCTCCTGTTCTATTTGTGAGAAAGAAGGATGGGTCATTGAGGTTGTGTATCGACTATGCATACCGAACAAGGTGACTGTGAAGAACAAGTATCCACTTCCTCGGATCGATGATTTGTTTGATCAGCTCCAAGGGGCTAGATTCTTTTCCAAAATAGACCTGCGATCAGGCTACCATCAATTGAGAATCAGGAATGAGGACGTGTCCAAAACGGCTTTCAGGATAAGATATGGTCATTATGAGTTCTTGGTGATGTCTTTTGGACTCACTAATGCACCAGCAGCCTTCATGGACTTGATGAACAGAGTGTTCAAGCCATTTTTGGACCGTTTTGTCATCGTATTCATAGATGACATTTTGGTATACTCTCGGACCGAGGAAGAGCATGTGTGACACTTGAGGATGGTGTTGCAGACTTTGAGGGAGCACCAGCTATATGCCAAATTTTCAAAATGTGAATTTTGGCTAGAAAGCATCTCATTCTTGGGACATGTGGTTTCTAGTGACGGTATTCAAGTGGATCCCAAGAAGATTGAAGCTGTAACTGATTGGCTTAGGCCTACAACAGTCACTGAGGTGCGAAGTTTTCTGGGTCTAGCTGGCTACTATAGGCGTTTTATGCAAGATTTTTTTAGGATAGCAGCTCCCTTAACTAAGTTGACTCGGAAGAACGTTCCATTCATTTGGACAGATGACAGTGAGAAGAGTTTTCAGACACTTAAGGAGTGTCTAACCACTGCCCCTGTGTTGACACTACCTATGAGTGGTGAAGGATACACCGTGTACTGTGACGCCTCCAGAGTTGGCCTAGGGTGTGTTTTGATGCAGAATGGAAAGGTAGTGGCTTATGCTTTAAGGCAGCTGAAGAGGCATGAGCAGAACTACCCCACCCATGATTTGGAAATGGCGGCTGTAATCTTTGCACTAAAGATCTGGAGACACTATCTGTATGGTGAAGTGTGCGAGATATACACCGACCACAAGAGCTTGAAGTACATCTTCCAACAGAGGGATTTAAACTTGAGACAGAGGAGATGGATGGAGCTTCTGAAAGACTATGATTGCACCATCTAGTACCACCCTGGAAAGGCCAATGTTGTGGCAGATGCCTTGAGCAGAAAATCTTCTGGCAGTTTGGCGCACATTTCAGTAGAGAAGAGACCATTGATTCAGGAGGTACATGAGTTGATGGATCAAGGTTTAATCCTAGATCTTTCAGACGAGGGGGTATTGTTGGCTCACTTTTCAGTGAGGCCAGACTTGAGGGACAGAGTTAGAGTTTCCCAGCACAGAGACCAACAATTGATGAAGATTATAGAAAGAGTACAGCAAGGTGAAGGTGGTGAGTTTGGATTTGCCAATGATGGCGCCCTAGTGCAAGGTTCTAGGATATGTGTGCCCGATGTGGACAACCTCAGGAATGAAATCATGCGAGAGGCACACTACACACTGTACAGTGTCCACCCAGGTTCTACCAAGATGTACCATGATGTGAAAGATAGCTATTGGTGGAATGGCATGAAGAGAGATATAGCAGACTTTGTGTCCAAGTGCTTGACTTGTCAGAAGGTGAAGTTTGAACACCAGAGACCGTCAGGGAAGCTGCAAGAGCTCCCTATCCCAGAATGGAAGTGGGAAATGATCACTATGGATTTTGTGACTGGGTTGCCTCGTACCACGCGAGGATATGATTCGATATGGGTAATTGTAGACCGCTTGACCAAATTAGCTCACTTTTTACCTGTAAAGACTACATACTCTGTGGCACAGTATGCCCGGCTCTACATTCGAGAAATAGTCAGATTGCATGGAGTTCCGGCTTCCATAATATCCGATGAGGGCCCCGCCACTTCTCGATTTTGGAGAAAGTTGCAGGAGACACTTGGCACCTGGTTGAACTTCAAGACGGCCTTCCACCCTCGCATGCACTGACAAATTGAAGGACAATCCAGACACTGGAAGACATGCTTCGCATGAGTGTCTTGGATTTTGGAGGTCAATGGGATGAGCAGCTAGCTTTGGTGGAGTTTGCCTACAACAACAGTTATCACTCCAGCATAGGGATGGTACCCTATGAGGCATTATATGGAAGAAAGTGTAGGTCTCCTCTGTGTTGGACGGAAATGGGGGAAGCGAAGGTGCATGATGTAGACCTAGTGCAGTACACTTCAGAGGTAGTTCCTTTAATCAGGGAACGACTGAAAACAGCTTTCAGTAGGCAGAAGAGTTATGCAGACCCCAGACGGAGGGATGTGGAGTTTGCAGTGGGCGACTATGTATTCCTGAAGGTTTCTCCAATGAAGGGAGTCATGAGATTTGAAAAGAAGGGCAAGTTGGCACCTCGGTATATTGGACCTTTTGAGGTTACTGATAGAGTTGGAGCAGTTGCCTACCGGTTGGAGCTACCACCCAGCCTCTCTCACGTTCATCCCGTGTTTCACATCTCCATGCTCAGGAAATACATTCCCGATCCTTCTCATGTACTGCAGCCGGATGTGATAGAGCTAAAATAGAACTTGACATTTGAGGAGCAGCCTGTAGCCATAGTGGACTACCAAGTGAGACAGCTGAGATCAAAACAGATCCCTATGGTTAAGATTTTGTGGAGGAGTCAGTCAGTGAAAGAGTGCACCTGGGAGTCAGAACGGGACATGCGTAGCAAGTACCCTTATCTGTTCAATGTATAATCATGTGCTTTATTCTGCCTTGTGTGAAATTCGAGAACGAATTTTCTGTAAGGGGGGAAGAATGTAACACCCCAAAAATTTTAAATTTATGAGCATTTTTGGTATTTTAATTTTATTTTAATTTTAGGAATTTTTTTGAGATTTTTCGGATTTTAAAAATCGGGTTCGATTTTCCGAAAATATAAACTTTGATGAATTTTTTTAAAAAAATTTAATTTAAAGACCACGTGGCAAAACTAAAAATATATTTGGAGTCTACGTATTTTTCTGAGTTTTCTGGAATTTTTTCGGAATTTTTGGACCTCGTTTTCGGTTCCGAGGCAGAGTAAAAATTCAAAATTTTGTATTTCGAATCGAATCGACCGAATCGAACCGGACCGGATCGGACCGGTCGAATCGGACCGGCTCCCTTCCCTTTTTCTTCCTCCCGCGCGCGTCCCTTCCCCCTTCTCTCTTCCTCCCATTTTCTCTCTCCCGCCGCCGGCCACCCACCTCCCGCCACCCCACCGATCGGCCGCCACTCACCTCCCACCACCGGCCGCCGCCCCAAACGGCCGGAAACCGCGCGCGAATTCCCTTCCTAGCGCGCGCGGTGTTTCGACTTCTCCGGCCAAAATCCGGCCGATCCGGCCACCAATTGGACCGGGTCTTGTGTCTAAAATCATATACTCGGCGAGAGCTTTCCATAGACACCAAGAACGCCGAAATCCATCGAGCGGTTTGTCCAATTTTTACTCGGAAAGTTTTTAGCCCATTTCGACTTTTGGGCTAGATTTCTCGAAAATCGTGAATCCCACGAGAAAACCGAAGGTACCAGCACGCTCCACTCGTCGAGAGCTTCGCGACGACATAAATTTCGAATTTTTCTGACACCGTTTTTCGGTGGGTCCCATGAAACTTCGCAGTGTTTTTCCGAGCATTAAATGAGCTTAGAAAATTCTGAAAATTTTATGTACTAACCCCCGTATTATGGGCTTCGTGTAGGTATCCTCAATTCGCGGAAATTCGACAGTTGATCGGGTCTGTGAATTTCCGCTGCATGCACGTTCTGGAAAAGTCTCCAAATTGGACCGAGGTTTTGGCTACCCCCCATTGTCAAACGTCCCGAGCGCGTTCCCGAAGTCGGAATCGGCAAAGGTAAACCCGAACCTTGCTTTTTCGTAATTTTCTAGTGCTTTAATAGGATTAAAAATCCATAAAATATTCGTGGTAGCTTAGAAAATTATGATTCTTTTTGCAATCGCTTAGTAATATTGCTAAGGACCGCGGGGCAAAGTTTTAGAATTTTTAGAGCTGATTTGGGCAGTTTTTGCAAAAATGGTCAATTATAAGGACTAAATTGAAATTTTACATATTCTGATGGATGATTGATTTGATGGGCCCAGGAGGGGCTGTGTGATGGGATTGAGTTGTGGACATATGGATTGTGAATATAGAAGTGTGTTTTTAGCCCTTTTGCAGGTTGGGTAGGTCCTAGATATAGGGAGACTCACGATTTTCGCACGACTTAGGACGATTTGGTCTTTTCTTTGTTTGTATTGAGTCAAATTTATTAAATGATTGTAATAAAATTGTCGTGAGCCGATGCCTTTTTCCTCCGCCTGGTGACCATGACCACAAGTCTGTGAGTAAAATATTAATTTTAATTGTAATTTCGATATTATTATATGTTCAAGCATGCCCATGCATCACTTATATGCATATATTTATGTAGTTAAACTATAGGCACGATTTATGTTGCATTCATAACTGTTAGCGTGCCATGGATGTTGTTGTGGTAATTTGGAGCAGTGTGCGTGCGTTGGCGTGCGTGTGATGTGGTGTGGACTATGGATAGGACGGGTAGACACGGCTTGAGATCTTCGCTGGGACCCGGTCCTTCGGGGTAGACACGGCTTGAGTTCTTCGCTGGGACCTCGATTTGGTTATTAAGTGGAAGTCCGAGCTGAGTTCCTCGCTGGCACCAGGTTGGATTTAAGAGAGCTGTATAGGGGATCAGCTCCCATATATTATGATTGATGTTATAGGGTGCGTGAGTGCTCCAAATTACCTTTTTGATGTTATGATGTGAAAATGTTGTTGATGTTGCATTTCACTCTACAGGGTGCATTAGTTTTAGATAGTTATAGAGATTATGGTTAAAATTGATATTTTACTCTCTGAGTCGAACGCTCACTCCTGTTCAATATTTTTTCAGGCCACATGAGGATATTTTTGAGGTTAACCTGCTTCCTTTCCTCGCAGGTTGTTTATCAATATTTGTGTAATTTTATTTACTCCTAGAATTTCCGCATGTGTTAGAAATGTTTATTTGATTTGGGTTTGTAAACTAAATTATTATTGTGGACCTGTAAAATTATTATATGCATGTTTGATGGACTGGATGAGGGAGCTGAGCTCCCATTTATCATTATGATGATATGAGTATGTGGAGGGTAAACTGAGCTCCCCAATGGATTGTTTATTGTGTTTACAGGTCGGGTGAGTCAAAAACTCCCCATTGGTAGGTCCATTTTATGACCGGACTCTGTCCGGTTGGTTTCTTGAAATTGGGTCCAAATGGGCCTTAGAATTGGGTAAATGAATAGTTAAGGCTTATACGGGCCTCGGGAGCTTTAGGCTGGCCCAGGTCCTAGTGCCGGTCCGGCCCATAGGTTGGGTCGTGACAATATTAATTAATTTATTAATACTTAAAATAAAATTATAATTAACTGAAATTTTTATATTAACAAAATTTTATAGTATAATTATAAAGGTATAAAATATAAAAAATATATAATAATTAAATAATTAAAATAAAATAACTAAATAATTCACGATACGCCGTTTGGCACTAATGCACACTTAGAACCAAATTAATAATCATTTATTTTGAGTGAAAATATTTGGGTGCAGCGGAGGGTATTTTAGTCATTGGAGGGATTAGGGCAACACGAGAACCCCCGTATATATATGATCGCGCTCTGTCCGACCAGTTGGCGCTGGGACTAGGGTTTTTGTGTGCTTAGTTGGCTTGCTTTGCGACTTCAACCTCAGCGAATTTCCTCTATTGCGAGCCATGGCAGAGCAGGTTCAGATCCTTTATTTCTTCCTGTTCATACTCTCTCTGTCTTACGTCTATGTCTATAAAGCTTACGTTCCATTGTGATTTGATGATCTATACTCGTTTGGTTGTGTATCGTGACAAAGACGAATTTTTTTCTTTTTTAATTGCAGACCGAGAAGGCATTTTTGAAGCAGCCCAAGGTATTCCTGAGGTAAGATTTCGTCACTTTTTTTTTAATTGATCTAGATAGGTTTATGCTCTATCCGGCTGTTGTTATAATGTGGGAAATTGCAATCTCTTATTCGAATTTTGCAGCTCGAAGAAATCAGGGAAAGGAAAGAGGCCTGGAAAGGGAGGCAATCGGTTCTGGAAGAGCATTGGACTGGGCTTTAAAACACCCAGAGAGGCAATTGAAGGTATGATGATTTCTGCACAGTTAGTCATTGGATTGAATTGCTTTAGTTGGTAATTCACATTTTATGTTATATTGGTTTGATATTGAATTTAATTTGCATAATATTACAATTAAAGTTGTTTATATGTTTGAAGGATTTTAGTTTGTTATAATTGAGGGGACAATTCTTTTCCATGATTTTATTATCACCCTTTGAACTGGATTTTAGTCAATATTTGAAATGCTAAAGTTGTTAACTTTGGTTTTGGTCCTAACTGCAGATTTACATTTTGCTTAATTGATTCCTATTAGCTTCCACTTGTATAAAAATTTGTTCCCTATATGCAGCACGGAGAATTTAGATTAAACATCATTGTTGTTTGATTTTAAGTTATGATGAAGCTATTTTATCACCTTAATTTTTATCATTTGTTGGTGCTGTTTAGGGATTAACAAATAAGTTCTCAGTGTCTTATTTTTGTGTACAATTTTGTGAGAAATGGATCTTACCTGGCAAAAATGCAAGCACATAGAAAAATAAAACAGCTATGTATCTTCTTTACAACTTTGATAAGCACATTGAAGTGATTATTTGTCATGCATGTCAGTTGTATGCCATTGTGTCCTAACACGCTCGGTTAAACTAAATTGGAGCTAAAAATTTGAAGTTAAAGTATTATAGGATGATATGCTCGATTCAAATTCATAGAAGTGCTGGATGAGGCTCGTTGACAAAGAGCACTTTTGCATTGTTGTTACAGGGACATATATTGATAAAAAGTGCCCATTTACTGGTACTGTTTCTATCAGAGGCCGCATACTTGCTGGCACTTGTCACAGTGCAAAGATGATGAGGACCATCATTGTTAGACGCAATTACCTTCATTTTATTAAAAAATACCAGAGGCAAGATATCAATTTGAGCATTCAAATTTTCTGTGTTCATTTTGTGGCCATGATAATTCTAACTTGTTTGAGAACTCTTTAGGTATGAGAAGCGGCACTCTAATATTCCAGCACACATATCCCCATGCTTCCGTGTGAAAGAGGGAGATCATGTTATTATTGGCCAATGCAGGTTAAATTCTATTTGTGTAGATTAGTTGATTAATTTTTGTTTAGAAAATGATATATCTCTTCTTTGTACTTACTGAGTTTGTTTCTTCCATTGGCAGGCCTTTGTCCAAGACAGTGAGGTTCAATGTTTTAAAAGTGATTCCAGCTGGATCTTCTGGTGGTGGAAAGAAAGCTTTCACAGCCATGTGAGTTTCCCAGGGCTTAGAGATGTTGATTGTTTCTGTGAGGGAAAATGACTTGAGATTCGAATTAGACGGTAGACAGTGTTCTTTCAATTTTGTACTTGGGTTTTTAAATCTTTGTATGACAATACAAGTTTTCTTGGGAAGTTGGTTCATAAACTATGCTGGCAATGGTTATTTTATGCATACGCTTGTTGTTTTTTTCCAATTACTCGGCAAATTTTAATCTATTGATTTGGGGCATCTTCTCAATATGAGAAGCAAATGTGGTGCGTGATGACTAAGCTCTTGGTGGTAATGATGTTCGGAGTTACCATGATATGATGATGGTTGATAAATGAAACATTTGTCTTAGGTAAATGATGATGATTTTCAATGTCAGGATTTTTAACCTCATGGTCGTACTCATTTGTGCTTAGTGATAATGATTTTTCACTAAGCTCTGGTTAGTGATAATGACGCTTGGAGTTACCATTAATTTGATTAGGGTGATTACTATAACCTGCCTATCTACCTCCCTAAAATTTGGGGGAAAAAAAAAGGAAGAAACATTTGTCCTAGGTAAATGATGATTTTCAATTTCAGGTTTGTAACACCATAGTTGTAGTTATGTGTGCTTAGCTACGTTCTGTGCTTAAAGAATTGAAAAGGTATTATTCTAATTTTTTTCAATTGAAAATTGGTTTATAATTTGTTAAATAATCAAAATTTTCTTTTACTTCATTTTATGGATATTATTTTATTTTTTTACTTAATGTAAATTTTTATAATAGTTTAATGTCAATTTAATATATATATATATAATTATATTTTATTTTAATCTATTTAGTTGATATTATTAATATAATGGCATTTATTTATTATTTCTTGTAAGAATTAAATTTATTTATCATATTTTTTATATTTTTGGTAGTAAATAAATTTTTTTATAAAAATAAAACCTTAAGCACAAATTGTTCAAAGAAATTAATGGGTGATAAAAAAGAGCAAAGGGTGCATTTGATAGTTACTTTTTCAAAATATGAAAATTCAAGGACAATTTATTTTTAAGATTATACATAAATTTATGTTTAAATGGAATTAGCGCTGCTAAACAAAGATTCTGTGGCCACGTTAAAGAGTTTGTTGAAGGCATCATTCAAGGAGAAACCAGAGTTCTTGCTGCTTCCATGCCCATCGGAAAGATTTTCGGAGGCACCAAAGAGTTTAAACGAGAAGTTTTGGAGATGGTCCAGCTTTAACTTAACCAGTTTGGATTTACTAATATATACAATACTAATGTTAAACAGCTTGTTGATGTGAAAGTACACTACTTGTGAAATTCTGACCTGAACTTGAAAATTATTGGCATAATTTGATTATTAAATTGGTGTTATTTTCACTAAAACAATTTAAGTCAATTAGGCTCAATTTAATTCAAATCAATTAAACTTTTATCCCAAGAATTTTGGGTCGACTTTATGGATTCTCTTTCTCCATTCTAATCGATTTTGATTAAATTCTTAGAAATGTGTAATGATTTTAGGTCATATTGTATTACTCATCTCCAAGTCAGTTTAGGCCCTTGTTTTCTTTCTATCCTCTAACCTAATGTGCTCTACTTGTCTAACTGGAGCCTCCGTATGTCTACGCTTCACATGACCAAACCACCTCAATCTCCCTTCTCTTAACTTATTTTCAACTGGCACCATTTCTACATTTTTTCTAATACTCTCATTACAAATTTTATCTAGTCTAGTATAACTACTTATCCACTTTAACATTATCATCTCTGCAACTCTCATTTTAGACACATACGACTCCTTCAGTGCCCAACACTCACTACCATATAACATGGTCGGTCTTATGGCTGTACGGTAAAATTTTCCTTTCAACATATTGGAAATCTTGTGATTACATAAAACTCTCGTGGCACTTCTCTACTTCAACCATCTGGCTTTAATTCTATGACTAACATCTTCCTCGAATCCCTCATCTACTTGAAAGATTGAGCCGAGATATTTAAAGTGATTATTTTGGGGCAGTACCACTCCATCCAAACTAACTTCTTTCCTATCACTAGTTCGACCTTCACTGAACTTGCAATACATGTATTTTATCTTCGTTCTACTTAACTTAAAACCCGTTGACTTTAGAGCACTTCTCAAAAGCTCTAACTTTCTATTGACTCATTTTTGCGTCTCATCTATTATAACTATATTATCTGCAAATATCATGCATCGAGGGATACTCTCTTATATATGTTTCGTCAATTCATCTAAAACTAATTTAAAAATGTAAGGCCTTACAGCTGAACCTTGGTATAATCTAATTGAGATAGGAAAATCCCTTGTGTCCCCTCCCACTGAGCGCACAATAGTAGTTGCTCATTCATACATATCTTTTAACACTTGTATGTACTTAATAGATACCCTCTTTTGTTCTAACATTTTCCATAAGAATAAAAACCATGTGTAGATCTTTTTTCACATCTCTATATTTCTCCATCAAGCTTCTAATGAAAAAGATCGCTTTCATAGTTGAACGACCGGGCATATAGCTAAATTGATTAGGAGAGATAGAAGTGTCATGACGTAATCGATGTTCCATAACTCTCTCCCACAACTTCATAGTATGACTCATAAGTTTAATTTCGCTATAGTTTGAAAAATTCTATATGTCTGCCTTATTTTTAAAAATAGGTACTAAAATACTCCTTCTCCATTTATCAGACATTTTCTTTGAGTTTAGAATCTTATTAAATAATTTAGTTAACCATGTCACTCCCATATCTCCCAAACACTTCCACACTTCAATTGGTATTCCATCAGGTTCACAGGCTTTACCCACTTTCATTCTCTTAAGTGCTTCCTTTGCTTCTAAAAATCTAATTCTTCTAGTATAATTCACATTTTTTTCTATTGCTCTGTAGTCTATATTCACGCTATTACCACTTTGACTATTGTTAAAGAGATCATCAAAATAATTTCTCAATATTTTTTGAATGTCCTCATCTTTCACTAATATTTTCCCTTCTTTATCCTTAATGTACCTAATTCGATTGAGATCTTGACATTTCTTTTCTCTTCTTCTTGTTAATCTACAAATATTTTTCTCCTATTTTTTAGTTTCAAGTTTCTCATATAACTTTTCAAAGGCCTGCGCTCTTACTTGACTAACTGTCTTTTTTACCTCTTTCTTTGTTATATTGTACTGTTCATATGCCTCATTATTATCACACCTAGGTAATTTCTTATATCATTCCCTCTTTCTCTTCGCTGCCTTTTGTACTTCCTCATTCCACCTCCATCTCTCTTTTGAGGGTGGTCCATATCCTCTAGACTCTCCAAGTACTTTTCTAGCTACTTCTCTAATCTTTGATGTCATTTGTATCCACATATCATTGGCCTTCCATGCTTCGGACTCAATAAGCTCATTTTTGAACTTCACTTGCTTTACTCCTTTGAACTCTCACCACTTTGTTCAAGTTACACTATTTATTCTAACCTTACTTGAATTTTTCATAAACTTGACATTCAATATCACTAACCGATGTTGACTTATTAAAGCATCTCCTGGAATGACCCTGCAATCCTTGCATAGAGCTCTATTTGTTTTCCTAGTTAAGAGGAAGTCAATTTTACTTCTATGTTGCCCACTTTTAAAAGTCACTAAATGTGACTCTCTTTTTGTAAAGTAGGTATTTGCTAGTATTAGATTGTATGCCATAACAAAATTCAATATACTTTTTTCCCTATTCATTTCGGCTGCCAAAACCAAAACTTCCATGAATATTCTCATAACTTTGCCTATCACTTCCTATATGTCCATTCAAATATCCACTGATGAAAACATTCTTTTCATTCGGTATGCTTTGCATTAGATCATTCATATCTTCCCAATATCTTTATTTACTCTCACTATCTAGTCCTATTTGTGGGGCATAATCACTAACTACATTTATTGTTTCTCCTTCTAGTACTAGCTCTACCAGTATAATTCAATTAATTTTTATGTAAATGATCCAACATTTCAAGTATCAACCCTGATTCTCCTCCTATCCTATTCCTTCCTAATTGATCTCTTTCAATGATATCTTCTATTATTCTCCATGCCTATCTTGTGTTAACTTCTTTATTTATACCCGTCTATGATGTGGGAACCCTTACTCATTTAACACCATATCTGGGTACCGGCATAGCGCGTTACTTTCGGTGAACGTCCATACACCCTTGCATATTTTTCACTACACTCGGACTCCAATATACTACACTCGCTTTTATTTATATTATCTTTGAATTTTTTTATGACTTTTCAATGTGGGATTTCAACACTCCCCCTTAAGTGTAATTGAATTGATTTTAATATTTGGATATAGTTATTAATTGAATTGCATGCGGTGGCTCGTCAAGAGTGTGGCCTCTTAGGGTTTTTTTCTTTTTTTTTTTTTGGCTTTGATCTACGGTTGTAATTCATTTTACTAACCCATAATTCACTTGAGTCTGACTTGTTGCAACACTGTCCACCATACTTTTATAGATCTTAGATTATGGCACGCTCTCATGCTTTGAGGATTTCTTGACTACCAGAGAGAAATGAATGACTGAAATGGAAGCTGCAAATCAAGCTAAAGTTGATGTAGTGGAGGCATTAATGGAAGGAGAGATAGGGTCAAAAGAAAGGGAGGGACAAACACTGCAAAATGCAGCGAAGATTGATGCAGAGACAAAGATGTAGGAGGAGGAGATAAAGGTGAAGAATCGAGTTAAGATTTATGAGAACCAAAGAGAGGCAGTTGTGGCAGAGGCCAATGCAGAGTTGGCCAAGAAGAAGGCAGCGTGGGGGAAGGAGGCGCAGGTGGCGGAAGTGGAAGGCTAGGCTGGGCTGGGCTGCTGAGTGTCAATGAAGGAGCTATATGGAGGTTGCTGGGAGTTATAAGATGTTGCCTCCTTTGTGAAATTAAAATAAGAAGTAAGAATTACTCGTTCAAATTCTAACAATTGAAACATCCTATAAATATTCATCATATATATGCATGTTTTCGAGAAAAATTCCATTATAGAGCTAAAGTTTAAAATATTTCTACCAATAAAATTGTAAAATGTAAATATATCATAGTTTGCAGAATTTAATTTAATTAAATATTTGAGGGTAATTAATCTTTAATCGATTCTTGTAAATCAATAGGTTATTGTAAAATTCAAAACCTTACGATCTTGAAAACAATTCTAGTACTATCGAGTTAAACTCATTGGTTAATTGTTTTAAATATTTTATAATTAAAATATATTAAATTTAATTTTAAAGTAATTTTATACCCTTTAATTAATATATTTAATAAAGCTTTTGTCTTAACATAACTTCAATAATAATGTCAAATATGGTACCCTTTAATCAATATATTTAAGATAACATTTTTTTCAACGATAACTTTAATAACAATTCTAAATAAATTCTTATTATATAATTATTTCAATAGTATTAGAATAATTTTCACAAAGATAAAATTTTAAACGATATTTTTATAATTTATTAATTGAAATGTCATAAAAGTCATATTATGAGAAATAAGATAGTTATAGAGTATGTTTCTATTAGTAAAATAATCATTCTATTCAAATTTACTGCTAATTAACTTTAATTGAAGCAATCAATCTAAATTTAAGGGGTTAAATTATTGTAAATATTAAAAGTACATTTATTAAATTGTTACAAAAAGTGAAATATAATAGATTAAATTGTTATAATTTTCTATTCATTAATGGTGATATTAATAGAATGACAATTTTGCTAATAATATAAACTGTTATAGTTTTCAACATATTAATAGTGATTTGTTGAGCCATAGGATTTTGGTAACTTAACCAAGGTGTTTGGGTAGCTTGAAAGAGATGGAAAACGAGAAAGAAATGAGAGAAAAAAAAAAAAAAGCAGATGAGAAAAAAAAGGAGAGAGAGAATAATAGAGAGAAGTAATTATTATATTATTTAGTTGATATCCCTATTTATAAATATTGACTCTTATATAACAATGACAAGAATTTGTTATAACTAATTAAATTTTATTCTCAAATATTTAAAGTTATTATAAATTCAATTATTATTATTTAAAAAATATTTAAATTCATTCAATTTTATATATTTTAATTAATAATATATATAAAAAATATTTTTATTAATAATTTATATTTTAAAATTTTAATAATTATTTAAAATTTATTTTATATAAATAAAAAATATAAAAATTTATAAATATTATTATAAAAAATATATATTTATGTTTAATTAAATATTTATATAAATAAATTCGAATAACGAATACTTACCGTATAAATGATAATAAAAATCGTGCAGTAACTTAGCATTTCTACAAACGACTTTATGCATAAATTCTTCATTTTCTTTATTAATCTTATTTAATATAGCATGAATTTTGAATTTTTTCATCGATTTAAATTATGATTTGATACAAAAATTTTATATTATGATTTTATTGAAATAAAAATTACTCTTATAATATAGATCAATATAAAGATTATATTTTTCTATCATTTATAGTAAATTTATAAAATATTTGAAAAATACATCAAAATTAGAATTTAAAAGTTTTGCGTAATTATATATATATTTTTTTATTATAATAAAATTTTTTACTTATCTTATTGGTAAACTTAGATTTTATTATCAAATTGCATAAATTTTATATAAATTTTTTTATATTCTGAAATTATGTTATTATTTATATATTTTAAATTTACGTGCCTCTTATAATATAAAAAGTAATTTATTTTTAAGAGGCTGTAATTTTTATTATATTTATAGATTAAATTATTAATTAATTAATTTTAAATTCGAGTGTAAAAAAGCCACAATTATTCTAAAGACAAGTACATCATGAATAGCGATTAACATAAAAAGTTACTAATAACAAATCAGTAATCAATATCCTGGACAAGGATCTCCTCCTCAAAGGTTGGGATAAAAGTTACTGTACTTGGCATAGAATTATGCTTCCCATTAACCAAACACATCCTTCTGGTGGACCCCACCATATTCCCACCAACTGCTCTCCTTCCTGTCCCTACTTATTAATTCAGTACACGTGTTCAATCGTTATTCGTTTTCACCCAAGTAGACCGCACACCATTTTTTCCTGGCGCGTGAGCTAACCATTTTGCCCCTCGTCAAGTTGTGATGCTACAGTTAATCAATTACACTATTCTCTTTGTCAGAGAAAGAAAGAAAACCAGCTGTATTGACTATCAGCGGCCCACAATCATCCATCATGCTATCTTCAGTGAATCTTTGGATCAAGCGAACCGTATTTATCCAATCCACTACACGCGTCTACAGGGTAGTGTCTGGTCCACCTCGCCTCAAAATAATACAATTTCAGATGCTTTCAGCACTTTTCCTTTTGCTTTTCTATCTGCAACTGCAAACCCTCTCAGTGTCTTTCTCAGTTCCTTTTTACTCTCTCTCTAAAATGGTATCAACTTTGTTTCTCGAGGGTATTTTGGTCATTCACAACTGCTGAGAGGAGAGCTGTGTGCTGTGCTCTTTTATAATCTAGCTTTCCGTTGGTTTGTAGCGGTTTCTGATGAAGGGAGGCTAGGGTTTAGAGAGGTCTCTTAGATGGACAGCTCGTGGCAGGTCAAATGTGGCTCGACATTTCCATCGTCTATGCCGGCCATGGCTTCATCGACCTCGCAAGAACCTCGAGATCAGGTAAGTTCATGGTAATGAGTGTGTTATTACTGTTTCTTCGATGTTTCTATGTGAGCTTTCGGTGCCTGCACTGCCTCAAATTTCTATCTCCTGCGGATAGGAATTGTTATCTAATGATCATACTAGAGAATACCCGAATCGTTTAATAGTTGTTTGGTTCTTGTGATTTTAGTGTACATGACAAGTTGAAGTGGCTATAAAGTGAAATGGAATGTTGCTTTTGCATTTAAGTGATGGGCGGAAATGGCATTGCATTTTGATGATTACCAGCCATTGCTTGTGTCGGAATGCGGATTACATGCCTGTTGCATGGGAAGGTTAATGAATGCTAGCGAGGAAGGAGAGTAGATGAGGGGGCTTGTAAAGCATGTCCTCGATTTTAGTGTTTTATTTAGATTAGCAATAGTGAAGTGAAGGAAAACTATGGATGTGTTTTAAAGTTTTTGTATTAATGAGGTGTCAATATGGCTGTGAAGGGTTTGATGATGAGAGGGAGAGCCTTTAGGTGGGGTTTGTAGCAAATTAGCCGAGGGAACAGGGGGTTGGTAGGAAGGGGAAGTTGGATCTAGGCGGGTGAGGGAATGACTCCTAGTGCCAGCGTATGGATACATGGGTAAGTTCATAGAGTTTAGCTTTTAAGTGCTTTAGTCTCTTATTTTTATGGAATTGTGGTTCCTCACCACCATGATCAACTATTCTTGGTGGTGAGGAATAATAGAAGTTACTGCGATCACCCTTTGAGATGAAATGTGTTTGATTGTGTTATCAATTTCTCAAACTGGGAAAGTTATCATTGTTTTCAACATAAAAACAGATAAAAAAAAAGAAAATGATTGTAATGGTGAAAACTGCAATTTTCTTATTTATATGCCTTTTGATTGGTTTATGATTGCTTTCTCCTTCCTAAAGATTTTTTAAATGTATTACGATATTTCTGTATTTACTGTTTGATTCAAGTTACTGTTTAGGAGTCATGGTTTTGATTTCCCTCTCCTCTTTCCCTTTGGCCAATTATAGATGGAGATTAATTCAGGCCACAGTGTTTATTCACATGTTGGTCAAGACTGGAGATCACAAATTCATGGAAGGATGCTAGATCCTGCATTTGCCAACATTTCTAATTTAAGTTCCTGCAGTATGAGTAACACTACCGTAGGCAGTTCATTTCTTGCTCTCCTATCTGGGCCTGCTGCTCTTTTGCAGTTTGATTTTCAGGAACTCTCAAATCCAAGACTATTAAATACCTCTAACAAACTGCCTATTGAAATTGGTAGTGTAACTATTAGTCCTGCTGGAAGTCAGGTTCCACAGTCATCTGGTGCACTGCTATCAGACGATGGAAACTATCAAAACATGCAAAATGGAGTTGATCTTTGTTCAATTGTTTCATCAAGGGCAGTGGCCAATTCAATTTCTGGTAGTAGTTCCGTATTTCAAAATGGACTTCCTGCTGAAAACATTAGTACTCATGGCTTAGACCTGCCCAAGACAGTTGTTCATCATGCAGATCTTGGTAACGAGAAAATTAAAGATTTTCCTTCTTTGAGAGGTGAATGGTGTAGCACACCCATTGCAAATGCTTTAAAGCTTCAGAGTGTGAACAATCAAATACCACAAAAATTGCCCTTAGAAGCAGAGTACTCTGCTTATAATAAGTCATCTACTTCTTCGAGGGGGTGCCCTCGTGTCTTTTGCTTGGATAGAAGTAAGTACTAAACAATTGTTGCTTCTATTTTTAGTTGACTGATATCAACTCTAGGTACAATATCCTGATATTTGTGTTTGATTAACCTGAAAGGTGGAGATCTATTACTCAGCAATACAGGACTCCTAGGTATTCTGTGTTCGTGCCATTGCTTCCACATGTCTGTCTCTAAATTCTGTGAGGTAATTCTGCTAACATCTTTTGGTGCTTATCACGTTACATATTGATTTCTTCCATGTTGAGCACATTTACATGGCACTGGACATGTTTTTGTATTTTGAAATTGATTTAACTGCTTGTCTCTAACAGCACTCAGGATTATGGAATCTTAACCCTGGTGATGCTGTTCGTATGGACAGTGGAGAGACAATTGCTCAGTGGCGTAGGGTCTATTTCCAGAAATTTGGGGTAAGATTTTCACAATGCCCTTGCTTCTAGTCTCTTGAGAAGAATTCAGTTTTTGCTCACTTGTAATTACATGCATGTGCCTCTGAATCCACATGTACAAGCTCATCCATTTATATGCACATAAATGTTGAAAATCTGTATATTTGTGGTAGTGCAAAGAACTTGATATGTTGGTCATTATATGCTTATTTTTCTTTTTTAAATTTTTGTACCACTGTATTTGCTTTGGAATTTATCTTGAAATGCAGTGGTCAATCAAACTGATGTACTTCAAATGCAGCATATGATAATCTTCTATGATCAAAGCTAGTTCTTGTAGTAAATTTGATGTTTTTCTAATTACCTTTTTGGTGCTTGAGTGCCAAAACCTTGAGCATGATCAGGAAGCCTAGGAGCATGTGTTGTACTGAATTCTGTCAATAATGGTTTGATGCTTTAGAAGATAAAATAGCATTTTTGAATTTTGACAATTACATATATTGTTAGAAAAGGTAACTCTGTTGCCACTGAAAGTTGATGTTCCCAAGAGTTTGAGGGACTTGTTTGTAGAGTGAACATGCAAGGATTGTTTGGCTATTGCATGGCCTCCTCATGCTGCAGATTGGCATAACTAAATGTGTACACAATTTCCCTAATCCATGTTCAACTTTGTTGCATGATATTTCTGTTCAACCTTATATTCATATATCTATGTATTTACTATTTACACAGGCATGCCAATAGGTTTACTTCTTATTATATTGATGCCATCAAACCTTAATCTTTATTCTAAGTGGTAGCTTGTCATAGATTGGATGGTGATGTTTCTTATTGGCATGTGCTTGAAGCAACGAGAACACTGGATGGTGATGTTTTTATGATGCTTTAGATTAGGGTTCCAGAAGATCAGAGTGGGTGGGACTGGCCTGAAGGATTATCATTGACTGCTAGTTTAGTGAAATCTGGTGTGCCTATATCCAACATGCCTAAGAATTCTGACTGCAGTAATCTGGTTGTCCCATCTGGAGGTTTAGTAAGGTCTGGGCAGCCTTTGGGTGATGTTTTTCCAAAGAACTTTCTTGCAGAACAGAATTCAGTTGTTGATGCTTTATGTGATAAACAACAGAGAAATGGACAGGATGGTAACCTATTTTATCTCAGAGGTTTAGTTGCCACTTCGCAGAACAGTTCTTCTGGTGTGGAGGATAACCATGTGACTGATTGCTTTATCTCTAGGTGCTCAACAGCGCCAAAGTTTACTGGCAGAGGACCAGAAAATGTATGCAAATCCACGTATATTGATTCTATTGGGAACAGTGCAAGTTTGGCTACTGCCCACCGTACCCTGCAAAATCATAGAAACCTTGTTAAAAACTCTGATGTTAGCAGCGGTAAAGGTGCATGGGTTGGTGCTATCATGGACAAGGATGCTTCTTCAAGCATGGAGTTGAAGCTTGGGCAACCATATCAGCAGAATCAATCTTCAGGAAATTCAGTTCTACCGGTAATAGGACAACAGTTCCACAACACACTTGTCAATTCACAGAAGCCATTTCCCCAAGAGCAGATGATTCATAATGGTATGTTGTCACTTTTATTCTGATTAGCTCATGATACATACATGTGTATTAGCCTATTATTACTATATGCATCTTTTCATTGTTTTGACTGAGCCATAGTAAACTATTATTCCTTGAATGATACAGTAACCAGTTTCAGGGGAGAGAAGGAATCCAGACTATTTTCTAACCGTGCTATTGGCCCGTCTAATTCCACCGCAAGAAGGGAACAAGACCACTTGGGCTATGGGAGCTGTGTAATCAATAATGCCATGGATGGTGGTAAAGTGGAAAAACTTAGAGGCAACATTGCCAAGACTTCAGGAGTTTCACTATTTAAACACTACTCTATCCCTGAGGGAAGCTCAAACTCTAAAGCTACTAATAATTTACTCAATTTGAGGGAGCACGTCATACCTGAGATGCAACATTGTGAATCTCATTTTGTTAACTGTGAACCCATTATTGTCCCCTGGAATGGTGGCAATGGTTTAGATAAGCAATATATGCTCCCTGATCTGGGTTGTCTCAAATCTGCAGACAAGGGTAAAGGGGTGGGATGTCTTGCTGGTAACTCTTACACTGAAACAGCTTCAGGGTCTAAAATGCATAAGTGGATGGAAAATCCAAGCTCTTTTACTGGAGCTGTCAGTGGAAATGGTTGCTCTACTGTTCCAGTGATGCATAACAAAAACCGTTACTCACATCACTTGTCTAATGTGCCAACAGATGTATCTGCTGGAAAATTTTCCAACTGTCTTGAGAAGGTTCCTTGTTTTGGGAAAAGTGGACATATAGATCAGTTGCTCCTTAGATCCAGGGGGTCACCCACAGATTCTAGGCAAATTTTGTCATCACGGGCAGTTCCGATAGGCTCTCCTTCATCTACTCCAACATCCATTCCTGGGCTGACACCAGCCACGTTGAACCATGAGAGCATTGGTATAAGCCCTCATTTGCTTGAAGATAATCTAAGATTGCTTGCGCTTGGGCAGATATTGGAGTTGTCAAAACAACACACATTGTCTGCCCTTGGAAAGAATCTAGAACAAGGGAAATGTAGCAACTCTTCTGTCAAAGTGCAGCATTCTTTTGTTGAACCATCAACATCTGAAGAACAAAGGCATGTGCCTAACCTTAACAGGAAACAGGATGTTTCTGAAGTTGCCATGAAATCAGACCAATCTGGTCCTACTAGTAAGATGGTTAACGATGTTGATAAATTTGCGTCTGTGACAGGCAAGTGCACTGGACTTATGTAACCATTCACATAATATTTTTGATATCACCTGTTTCTAATTCAATCCCAATTCAATGTGAAATTCTCTTTGATGTGTATGGTAGACTCTTAATGATAATTTTGTTGATCCAGGCTTGAACAGGTGGTGCAATTTTTCAACGTTGACACAAGGATTGCCATTACAGTGTAAAGAAATTGGCAAGCAGTGTCAGCTTTCTTACAATACTCTTCAAAATGAACAGTCTTCATTGAGGTTAGTTTAGAAAAGAGAATGTTACATATGAACTCGGATGGTTTTGTTTTTGCATTTTATTTTCTAGGAAATCAGCCCTGGTTTTAATATTGTGACTAATTTTTTTTTATCATATTTATGTTATCTTATAATCTTAGCCTTACTCGCTATTATGGTTTGCCCAAAAACTTTGCTTGGAACATCTCTAGAAACTTAAATGCTGTTGATTACCCAGCATTTGTAAAGGAACGGTTTGAATAAAAGCTACGTTTCCACAAATCTTAATGGCTTTGATTTCAAAAGTAATTTATTATGTTAGGGTTCCTAATATATTTTGCTTGCTCCAATGTTACAGGCTTGGTAAAAGTCAAAACAACATCACTCTTTCAAATGAGCATGATAACTGCTGTCAGAGAACACTTTATTTTCAGTACAACTGCGGCTGTGCAGCCCATACCTGTATAGGAGGAAAATGCAATTTCAGTGGAAATTCTTCTAATTCATTGAGAGAACAAACAGAAAGCTTGAGTTGCAAAACCCCTATGTTAGTTGCTTCACAGTTTGCTAAAGATTACATTGTTCCTAAAGAAAATTCAATTTCCTTTGGTCAATGTGAGACATTAAAGGGACAGTTATCTAAGAACATTAGTTGTAACGCTTCTCAGTGGAAAGATGTGCCAAGCAAGGTGAAAAGGGTTTGTGAAGTGGCATCTGTAAGACGACCAAGTGATGCATTGGATGAAAGAGGACCTGAAGATGGTGCTGCTAAGTGTTCTCATGGAGCAGTTCACACAGCAGACTCTTCTAAAGATCAAGATATGTCTAATATATCTTCTGGTTGCTCTACCCCTGCTGTTACTCAGGCATCGATTGAGGTTACCAATGTGGATTCTTCAACTGTTGTTGGAAATACTGGGTACGTAGACAATCTTATAGTTGATGAAGGATCTGGCATTGATAAATGCTGGTCATCTGATGATGCCTTTGAAAGTGACAGAAGTACTGATTTCTATGGTCATAATTGTAAGACAAATGAGAGAAAAGAAGGATCTTGTAAGGGTTCTGGCAATAAATCATCTCGTAGTCTTCTTGATGAGGTTAAGCTCATGGATTCACTGACATGGAAGAAAAGCCAAAGTCAAAATCACAGTGGCCTTACTGTTTGTGGGAAGACCAATCCGTCACATGAGTCTGGGAGGGGCTTGAAAAATGGGAAGAGAAAGAGAGAAATGAAATTGAAGGTATTGGATGCATCATTGCACACTGCACCTCCTGTAGTGCAAGATAAATATCCTGAGTGTGATGTTGATTGGCCTTGTTTATCCAATAACATGCTAATGATTTCATCAGGCCCAGAATCATCTCGGACATGTGGTGCTCACTCTGTTAAAATTAATACCAAACATGGGAACTCTACATTACCTGTCACTAAAGCACCGTCTCATAAAAGAGATCTTCGGAGACTTTACAATGCAAGAGATAGGGAAAATGATCATGATAGGGAAATGAATTGTAGTGACAACTCTTGTAAAATCCTCAAGATCTCAGACAGAAAGAAATTCAGAAGCACACAGACTGCTGACATGTGCATGCAATTTCAGATGCAAGAATCAACTCCTGCAGTAGGTGAACAAAATTTAAAGTATGAGTCGGTAAATTATCTGAAGGCATCTTCAAGTTGGCAGGTGAATCTCTGTTGCAGGAAGGCTAAGCCTGTTGTATGTGGGAACTATGGTGAAATCGTCAATGGAAACATGACTGGAGATGTGACAAAGTCATATAAAATTGTTTCTCTTGATAAGATTCTTAAAACTGCCAGAAGATGTTCACTACCCAAAAATTGTAAACCTGGACTAACTTCCTCAAGGGAATGGAAGAGTGCAAACTTTAGTTGGAGCAATGCATGCTTTGATAAGCTCTCCAAGTTGAAGAAAGAGAAAGAAAATTGGAGCAATGATGATTTGGAGTCTGAGGAGATGAATATTCACTCCCCTCTGGAAGAAAGGGACGTTGCTTTTGCCAGTGGGGATGAACAATCTGCTGATGAGTTTTCGGTGCTGGAAAAAAGAGAAGATAAAAGTCGGAAAGTTCATGTTATACTGGACAATGCTAACGGTCAGTCAAAAACAAAGTATAAGGAAACTCGCAAACGCAGCATTTATGAGCTGACATTAAAAGGTAATATATAAATATTTGCTTTTTCTATCTTTTTAAATTTCTTTCAAGTAATTCATATTATCCTTAAATCAATTGAAGGAATATCATGAACAGAGCTGTGAGTTGTAGCTTAAGTGATTGACGGGGCACTCGGCCTTAAGGAAAATATGATTGGTTAATGCCAATTGAAGACAAGAATCATGATCTTCTGGTAATGGACACATATCAGATACGGACTATAGCAATCCCTTAGAATTAGAACGTCTCTGAAAGGCCTGTCACACACTTGTTTTGGCAGTTGCAATTCACAATTTCAAGTGTGACACGAGTTGGTATGAAGAGATCCTATTGTTAGTCAAGGAAAAGCAATTTTTTGTACAGAACAATCAACTGATTGTTTGTCCTGCATGTAGTACTCATGCAAAGAACCAGTTGGTGATGTTCTATTCTCTGTGTGCATTGTATGGGTTGGGGAGGTGGTTTGCCAGAGTATAATTGACCCTCTAATATAATTGTGTTGTTGCCTTTAAAAGGTAAGGTGGCACTAGTATAATTGTGAAGAATAGTGTCAATTATTAAGTCTAAAATAAGCTAGGGATGCTGAAGTATCTATTGAAATAGCATTGTGATCATGTGCTCATTTTTAGTTGTCATTAATTAATTTTTAATTGGTGTATGAAATTTAGTTTATGTACTTTTTTTTCTTATGTCTTTTATTTAAAAAATTCCCCTGCTTCTCATTGGCTCTGTGTTTAATGTCATTTGATCCTTTATTCTTTTTCAGGAATGAATCCCAGTCCTAAAATGGTTTCCCAGAACAAGATTTTCAAATGTAAGCCAAAAATCAAATTGCAACAAATTCTGAAGAATTCTGATAAAAATCACATTCATGGATCACGGAAAGTTGATGCCAAAAGGTAAGCAAGTAAATTGATAATGATAGATTGGTTTCTCTATTTTTTTTTATATGCTTTGCAGCATCATAAATTTGTTAGTATTTATTCCTGCCTTCTCTTAAGAAATTATGACTCTTATTGTGAATCTTCGATGGTAATTGGTTATCAGATATGTTAGAGAGCAGAAGCACCTGTCTATTACAGATATAAATTCACTCTGCTGTGTTTGTGGAAGCTCAAACAAAGATGATGTTAATTGCTTATTGGAGTGTGGCCGATGTTCTATTAGAGTATGTAGCTGTTAGATATTTTTCAATTCCAGCTTCTTCCCTATGTTTCTGTAAATGATTCTATTGCACTGATAAGTGTCACGATGAGTAGGTACATCAGGCTTGCTACGGTGTTTCCAAAGTGCCTAAAGGCCACTGGTATTGCAGACCTTGCAGGACAAGTTCAAAAAATATTGTAAGAAAATTTTAAATGTTTAATGCATGATAATCTGTTTTTCCAGTTCCCAATGACTTGATCAATTTTCTTTCCTGTGCTCTCTTTTATGACTGGTGTGGTAAGTGTTTCCTTGTAAAATTTGTTGTAAATGTCTCTATAAAATTTGTTGGATATTATTAGGACTCCATGTTAAGATTTAAAATTAAGTAGACTTCAATGACCCAAGACACTTGCCCAGTCCATTCCAGAAAAAATTTGAAATTACTTAAGTGCCCCTGATTAATAAAAATGCCTGAGCAACTGTAATATGAACAGTAACCTGCCATAATTATTAATCTAATTCCCATATGGATTTGCTTCATTGTTTACATAATACATGTTTAATGGCTTTCTTATTACATGTTTATCTTGTGAATTGTGATTCTAATGCCTTTTTTCTTCTAACTCATCCAGGTTTGTGTTCTTTGTGGTTATGGTGGTGGGGCTATGACTCGAGCACTCCGCAGTCGTACGATTGTGAAAAGCCTTTTAAAAGTTTGGAACCTTGACACAGAATGCAGGCCTAAAAATGCAATTTCTTCTGCTGAAACTATGCAGGATGGATTGAACTTGTTTTATTCTTCAGAATCTGTACCTGAAAATAGTTCATATCCTGTTTTAAGACCCTTGAAAATTGAGCCATCAGCTTCAACCATTTACAGTATTGATGTGCATAAAAAATTGGATATTTTGCAAAAGTCCTTGTGCTGTATTAGTGATCTAAAAGTGCACAACAGTATTACAGCTGGAGTACTTGATTCAACTGTTAAGCAGTGGGTTCACATGGTTTGTGGCCTCTGGACTCCCGGGACAAGATGCCCAAATGTGGATACCATGAGTGCTTTTGATGTTTCTGGTGCTTCACACCCTAGAGCAAACGTGGTAGGCATTGAAATAAAATAATTGTTGAACTAATAAAATATAATTTCAATAGAATATGGTAGCCTGGACTCGTGGTATTATGATTACTTGGATTGGTTGTGCTAATAATTATGAATTTTTTTTTTATCATTTTAATTGAAATAGCTTGTAATTGAACTGATTAAAAAAAATGATAGTAATTGCTCTTTGACCATTTGAGCCAAAGGCCAATGCATATCATGATTAGTTTCTTATGGTAAGATTTAATGATTCATGCATGAATGGTGAACTGTACCTCTTTGCATTATCTGAGTCTTGTGATATGCAAACAATCCATATTGCATATTGTAAAATATCTATAACTAATTGCAATCATATTGACTGCATCTTGTTATTAAGAATACCAAGGGATGAACATACCATAATAGCTTTATCATGCAAAAAATTGATTGCATTATCCATTTTCCCTGGTATTATATGCCATTTTGCAGTTTTTATATCTTCTTTTATATCAATGTAAAAAAATTTATTTGATTTTAGGCATTTTACTGTGTAAGGTATGGAGTATGAAAATTATGCTTCTGTATGGTTGTATATTGTGATATTCTCTATTTTTTTCAGTTATCATGAAATTCAAAATAGTAATTTGCACTTTATCTATCTTTCCTAGGTGTGCTCTATGTGCAATCGACCAGGTGGCTCATGTATACAGTGCAGGGATGTGAATTGCTCTGTTCAGTTTCATCCTTGGTGTGCTCACCAGAAGGTCTATTTTCTTTTGAATATTTTGGTCCAAGTATATCAATATTGTGTTCTGTTCTGCCTTGATTTGT
Source organism: Hevea brasiliensis (assembly GCF_030052815.1). Taxonomy (NCBI): domain Eukaryota; kingdom Viridiplantae; phylum Streptophyta; class Magnoliopsida; order Malpighiales; family Euphorbiaceae; genus Hevea; species Hevea brasiliensis. The sequence continues at coordinate 114,949,201 of NC_079496.1, read as the reverse complement.
TGTTCAAACATGAAGATTTTGCATTTTTCATTGTTTATGATTTTGTTCATTTGTAATGTAATAGGAATTGTGTAGTGATGGAAAAATGTTTTTTTAATGACTTAGCTCTCTTTATATTTTTTGACAACAAAAATTGATGACCCCTTGTATAGTTCGAGTCTGACAGGGACAAATATTCTGTCGAGACATTTACAAATTGACATCCATATATGGTTTTAAAAGAATTATCCCATTTTTAATCACTGTAATTAGTGTTTCAGTAGTTAAAACAACACCTAAAAATTGTTACTAAGCTCACAAAGCCACCATTTTTCTCAAAGGGAAGTGAGGATGAGACTTTTTTTTTTTTAATTTTTTATTTTTTATAATGATCAATGAGTTTCACATGATTTTGTTTTTCCAATTTGCATTGTGGGATTTCTTGTTACTTGTAATTTATTCCCCTATACTCTTGTAATGGTTACAATGTAGTATTTGCTTTTTAATAATCCATAATCAATTACTTTTAACCTGCTGATAGTCCTGACTCCTGAGTAGTTTGCAACTAATTGGAACTTCAAATGTATACAAGTTCAGAAGGCCATATTTGAGGGATAAAGTATCCTTTTTTTTGACAAGTAACTGATTCTCTTTCACAATTCAACATCAGCAGTCGAAAGTTGTCATGGATTTTGAAACTTCTGTGTAAAAATAGTTAAATTCTATTTTTCATTATCAATGTTTAAGTTCTATTCTTCATTATCAATGTTTAAGTTTTATTCTTCATTATCAATGTTATTTATATGACCCTTAACTTTCTTTAGCATATTTGTTGTAGGGTCTACTGCAAAGTGAGGCTGAAGGTATTGATAATGAAAATGTTGGTTTTTATGGAAGATGTGTGATTCATGCAACAGGCCTGGCAAATGAATCTGCCTGTGATGCTGCCAACATTGAAGCAGGTTATACAGGAGAGAAGGAAGCAAGCTGTGCCAGGACTGAGGTAATCCTTTCACCGAGTATTGGCAGAGGATGTTGACTTGTTTGCATAGGGCTAACTTCTGAGCTTCGGGATGGTCTGATTTTTTTTTTTTTTTTCTTTTCTTGAACTGTGTACTAGGGCTATAAGGGCCGCAAGCGGGATGGCTTCTGGCATGATATTAATAGTCAATCAAATGGAAGGGGAGGATGCCTTGTTCCTCAGGAGCAGGTAAATGCTTGGGTTTACATTAATGGACAGAAATCTTGTGCACAGGGACTTTCGAAGCTTCCAATATCAGAAAAGGAGTATGACTGTCGGGTATGTTCACTCTGCTCATATGAATTGAGTTCTCTGGCTTCAATAAATTTGCCAAAAGATTGAGTTTGCATTAACTTTCAATTGGAAATTGAATCTCGATCTATTGACAAAGATTATGCTTCTTTCAATTTAATTAGCGCGAATAGAAATAGAAAATTAGCAAATTCACTTGAGCAGTTGCTAAATATGTATATCGGAGGTGGACAATGTTTGTGTACTAGTTTAGCTAGCATAAGATTTAAGGATTGCCAAAGGGAACTATGAAGTATAGGCTGCAGCATAACCTCCCTTTTCTTCTTTCATTTTTTCCCAGAACCTAAATATATTATGCTATTTGGACACAATTTTTGACAACTGAATTCCATTTCTCGTTAATGTGTTTAGTTACCTCGGCTTTTTTGTTCTTGGTTTGCCCAATTAACTGCTTCAGATAAAGAACCATTTCTTTGTATTCCATTTCTTTTTCTTAGTTGCTTATTGAAACTGGCATCTTTTTTATTTTTCTAACTAAATTACGTTATTGCAGAATGACATGTATGGCTTACAATTTTTGGTTTCATCTTTCTTGCAGAAAGAATATGCCCGCTACAAACAAGCAAAGGGTTGGAAACATTTGGTTGTTTACAAGTCTGGCATACATGCCCTTGGTCTTTACACATCTCGGTTCATTTCACGTGGTGAAATGGTTTGACCTTTGCCTCTCAAGTCTTGGAAGCACGCTCTATCTTTGATTTGATAAAGTGATGTACTCATATGATTTTCAGGTGGTTGAGTATGTTGGTGAGATTGTTGGGCTACGTGTGGCTGATAAAAGGGAGAATGAGTATCAATCTGGAAAAAAGCTGCAGTACAAGAGTGCTTGTTACTTCTTCAGAATAGACAAAGAACATATTATTGATGCAACACGGAAAGGGGGAATTGCTCGTTTTGTCAATCATTCATGCCTGGTAATTATCTGAGTTTTCAAGAGCATTTTTCATACAGTTGTGAAGTATCAGTTATTTTTCTCACCTTGTCTTTTTGTTTGACCAGCCAAACTGCGTTGCCAAAATTATTTGTGTGCGGAATGAAAAGAAGGTAACTTAAAATTCTGTTTTGATACATGGACACACATTGCCTATATTGGGAATGAAATGGCTGTGGTTGAAGTGATTCCTACAGTACCCGATCAGTTTCACTGCTTGTTTTCAGATCCAGCCTTAGTATTTCATTGTTGTATTTTGCTTCTGGGGATTATCAGAGATTGAGAAGCTTGTGCATTTGCAGGTCGTTTTTTTCGCTGAGAGGGACATATATCCCGGGGAAGAGATAACATACGACTACCATTTTAACCATGAAGACGAAGGTAAGAAGATCCCTTGTTTTTGCAATTCAAAAAATTGCAGGCGATATTTGAATTGATAATCATTTCCACTCCTTGTAAATGCATCATTTTTGTAACATCAACAATCCAATTCAGTTATTTTTTGGCCTCTGTCAATATGAAATATGATCAGGACATTGCTATGAAATTTTTCTTGTGTACATGTAAGTTAAACAGTAACAGACTTCTGAGCTAGCCAATGTACAGTTTGTCCCAGCCAAACCCTTCTTTTGGATGTTAAGCCGCTTATGTTAGTTATAAGAATGCTTTATCACCTATTTTCCTGTTGCATTAGTTTTCAATGTCCATGTTGAAAATCTCTGCATGCACACAAATAGAATGGCAGACGTAGAATTCAATATTTTGAATATGGGCAGACAAAGCTGCAGAATTGGGTTGAGGGTTATGAATGAGATTAAATTAGAAAAGATCGAGAATTAGTGAATGAAAGAGGAATTATTAGTGCTTTCTAATTTGGCCCAACCCCATTACCCCAATAGCCAAATTGAGTCGGAACTTTTCAAGTTTCTTTCCTCTATATCAGTCCTTTACTTGCATTTCTCCAACATAACGTGGAGTTGAGTGCTGGAGTGAAGTAACCACCAATCCATTTTTCTGCTAGATCCTGCTACAATGAAGTGCCTGTACCAACTTTCTAATTACTTCTATTAACGATAGCATTAAAAGTTATTAAATCGCCCTCTATCTATTTGACTACATGGTTATGTTCTGGTACTATTAATCGCCCTGAGTTGAAAGGAAAATATACTACCGCATGAAAGGCGCACGATAATTTGTTAAATTCATTTGAGAGCCCTTATGGTCTCTCATGCTCATGCCATAACGAATTATTTCTATGTGCCATATAGCACTGTTTTATGAATTGCTTATTCCCGACTCAACAGATAGTTGGATGTAATTGTCATTCTGTAACTATTACATGACTTCGATCCAACGTATGTTAAGATACATTACATGTGTGTCTGTAACGGTAAGATGGCAAATTTTGACACGATTGCTCATGTTAGGAGCACAGGTGTCGAATAGGGAGGCCACAATCGCTCATCGATAGGCACTAGAATAGCTAAAGGACAAACCACTGCTTGTCTGCCCATTCTCGTAAGGACAGCTACATAATATCTCTTGTAACCAAGATGGCCAAGCTAACGGGTGGCATGCTTTTATTAACTGCGGCTTATGTGTAATACAAACTTTTAAACCACACAAACAGACTGACAAAACCAATTAAACTAAACGTTTATATCCCAAGGAAAGCAGGCGGTTCTAAAGGGACATCCTATCTTTAATTTCCGTTTCTGATCACCTTTACCATACCATCTGCTCAAGGGGTTAAAAAACTAAAAAAAAAAAACACCATCTCCTCAAAATTAGGTTGCTTCAAATAATAAAGAAAGTTGTATCAATATTTTTTCAGTAGAAAAAATAAAATTTATTATTAATTATATTGGAATACAGATACTCACCTTCAAGACATAAGCACAAAAAATTTTAATTTTAATTTTTAACAACAAAATAACAAATAAAATTATATTTTACTATCTCAGTTTTAGTTAATTAACACTGAACCAAAATTTCATTCGCAAAACTTTTTTATCATTAAATACCTCTTAAATTGCGACTTAAATATTTTTTAAAAATATAATCCCATTATTTTTTTAAATTAAAAATGAGAATTTTTTTATGATATTATTAAATAGACAAAAAAAAAAAAACAGACACATATAGGTGATATTATTAAACCCAGTTTACCCTTAGTAGCTATCCAATCTTCCTACAACAGCTGTCAGACAGAATCCGAACGCGTTAGCCTCAGCCCTTATGCAGTCCACATCACATCACTCCAGCCGTTGGATCAGAATCCGAATGCGTTAGCCTCAACCTTTAGTCAAACCGACCCTATACTAACCATGGTTAACTTCACCAACAAGGCAACCAGAACATATTAACCCCTACAACTTCCCATTATTTACCATCCTAACCTCATATCGATTCTATAAATTTAGGCCTCGAGACTTGCCAGGTTTGCCAAACCAATCAGCCCACGAAGCCTTTCGGAATAAATTCCCCAAAAAGCCCCCCTTTCTTCTGCTTCTCCACTTCTTTCATCTTCCTCGTCTTTCTCTTCCCTCTCAAAAATGGCTACAAGCTCGCATTCAAGAAGATCCAGCGGACAAGTTCTACATTCTCGTGGAAGATTTCAAACCCCTCATACGAATTCTTATTTGTCATCCTCTTCATCTTCCTCTGCCTTTGCTTCTTCAACTAGCTCCAGTTTCTGTTCCCCACCTACAGTATTTTTTCATGCTAATCACCATAGATCAGATTCCCCTACTCGCGTTAATCTCTACACGACGTCGTCTCCTCATTCTCATTCCTTTCGCTTTTCTATCGGCAGATCTAGTTCGCCTAACCGTTCGATAACGGTTTCCAAGCAGAATAACCCAATCTCTCTCCCGAAGAAGACTTGCATGTGTTCTCCAACTACGCATCCAGGATCATTTCGGTGTAGTTTACACAAGAATACTGGTATTCACAGTCATGGAAGTGGTACCGCACTGTATACGCCTAATCGCCTGAACATGAGGCGATCGGCAATGAAGAATTCACTCGTTAGGATCGGTGGTGTTGAAGGTGAGTGGGTAAAGAGAGCGTTGACGGCGTTGATTCGGCCATCTTCACATCAGCAAAGGCGTAGGGCTGATTTCCAGCCCAGGCCAAGCCGCCTCGTGGTTATGTCGAAGGCCGATGATATCTGATTCTGCTCGGAGTTACAGGTTGGTTTTTGTTTTTCCGTTCTGTATCATCGGATTCCGGCATATATGTTAGGGATCCGTCGAAGGTGTGCATAGCTAAGTCAGAAACAGAATCGAATCAGATGATTATCGATTGATCTGCTGAGCTACCGTGTCGAATCGGACGAATGGAGTTCGATCCGAGGCGGGACTGAGTCAGCGTCGACGGGCTTTCGTGTACGGAGACTCGACTATAGATTTGCAAATCCTTTGTACACATCAAATTGCTATGGAATGAGAATTTGGGACATTAAAATCTAATCTAAATTAAAAATTTTTAAAATTAAGTAAAACACATACATTTAATTTTAACCGTCAAGTTTTGAAGTCCGATGCACCTGTTGCGTTTGCAGTGTGGGGCCACGGGAAACCCGTTATATTCGGCGTTAATGTTGCCGTTAGTGACATGGGCGGATGCCGAGTATCCTTTCCTTTCATCGTTACCGTTATTCCTTGCTTGAGCCGTTGCTAATGCCGTTACTTAAGCTTGGTTGTGCTGTATCTCGTGGGGGTATAATTCTTTGAATTGCTTTTTATTTTATTTTATTTTATTAATCATTATTATTGATTTGTTTTCTTTGTTTGTTTTAGGTCTGAAGCCTTGGCCTGCACGGTGGACTTGGAACTTAATATAAATAATAAAAAACTTTAATTGATAAAAGAAAAGGTCATCAGTGAGAAGATTATGGTTGCTAATTAATGAGTAAAAGAATTACCGCATACCAAAATATTATTATGTGAAACTTAAATTTGAAATTTTTGGAAAAACACTATCCATTGTCGAAATCGAATTTTGTTACGCCGCTTGTAAGAGCGAATTAGCAGTCTGTAAATTTATTTTCTTGAAAAAACATTGTCTTCAAATATATACTATGTTACTTTAAAATTCATACATTATTGTTAAAATTTTTAATTTTAATATTTAATTAAAGTTTATTTTAAGTTATTTTCATTTTTATTTAAATACTCTTATTTAATAAATCATATAGAACATTTGTATTAGTCATTATTATATATATGGATAAATTTTATATTTAATTAATTTATATATTTAATTAATTTTTAATGATCATTAACTAACTGATTGAATTACTGACTTATTCACTCGATCTCTTATCAAGTCAATTTTTAAATCAGATTTAATAACACTGATGTTGGTAATTGTTTTTAAAATTTAATAATTTTATAAAATATTTTTATTATTTATATTTATATAAATAAATTTTGTTAACCAGTTATTTAATATATATATATATATATAAATAAATTTAATTTAGCTTAAATTCAATGTAAATATTATTTTTTATATTTAATTTCAATTAAATTAAATATTCAATCCTTTGCCGACCTAATTGGAATATAACGGTTCACATTATTATGTGTCATAGTGGCTCCATTTTATTCTAAGCCTGAATAGTAGGATCTTACTTGTGATGCACCGCACGTGGGATCATGAGATAGTGGCATATGGTGCGCCTAGATATCGTATCTGCTAGGAAGAGACTTATTTATTTCGAAAGCTGGCCCCGTTTTTATACTCTCAGCCAGTGTGAGTTTTGTAGCCACTCGTGACTCAACCACAGAATTTGAAGTGGCACAGTTCCTTCTAGGATTCAATCGGTCCCCTTTAAGATTATTTATCGGTGTATTGCAATTTAAAATTTTTTTTAATATTATCATTATTAATATAAATCAGTCTTTATATTTTAAAATTTTTTAAAATGTCCTTAATTTTTTGTCACCATTAACCATATGTCTTTCTATACATTTTCAAACAGATTATAAATTCATTAAAGGAAAGAAAAAACTTGTAAAATCCAAAATTACATCCCTCAATCCATTGTTGTCCCTAACCCTCCATTGAGTTTTAGAACAAGAAGTTTGTCCAAAACCTTCTTTGTTTCAACACATCTACAGCAATCCAAATTACTCTTCAAACTTGAAAGATTAAGTACAAAGATGATTAAAAACAAAGCCATAGCCCTTTGACTGACCAAAGGAATCTGTAGCCACCTCGCAAGATAGGATGTTTCCAAATGCCAAGAAAGTATCATACAATGCATTAATTAGTCAAAATATATTCAGAATATAATTTTGAAAGCTATTAAAACAAAAAAAAAAAAAACAGAAAAATCAGAGGAAGTTAGAGTATGCATATATGTAAGTTATATAAAATAGAATTCTATTAGAATTAATATAATTTTAGTAATAATTTATTTATTTCATTAATTTGGGTGTATATATATTATATTTATTAAAAAAAAAGAAAATAATGAGATGGGCGGAGGGAGTAACAACAAATGAGCCAAAGCAATATTCAAATTAAAGCTTAACCACTAATAATTTTCCTATTAATCAGGCTTTTATAGTTTTTTTTTATTTAATCAAGATTTAATAAGAAAAATAATAATTGATAAATTATTCAATTAAAATAATCCTCTCTCTTTTTCACTTAAAAAGAAATAATCTCTAAAAAAAAAACAAAAAGTCTGAAATCTGCCATCCCTTTCCCCCTTCTATCAGGCATTCATGCTTTATGTTATTCTTTGGAATGCCACTTTCCAGACCAAAATGATTATTTTATAATCCTTGCTTCACCCGATAAAATTCGTTCCTTCTTATACCATTTTTTAGATAAAAGACACAGAAAGAGATTGGAGATTAAACGTTAATCTCTGTCTGCATCACCTCTGTAATGTTCTGGTTGTAGAGAGAGACAATGAGGAACAATATTTCTTTTGTTTTTGGCATTTGGGATTTCGTCTGGTCTTTTGTTTTCAATTATTATGGCTATATGAATTTGTAAAGTTGGTTTTTTGATGGTTAAAATTGAGTTTTTTTTTTTTTTTTTATTGAAGTCAAAATCTGAGTTTGTGCTTGAAGTTTTGATTTTTAAAGGGTTTGTTTATTTTTCTGATTATCTGTGGATCTATCAAATGGGAAAGCCAACTGGGAAGAAGAAGAATCCGGCTTCACCAAGAACCGGTGACGCCAATGGTAAGCAGAGCAAACCCACGACGGCTCGGACATCGAAGGCCTTTGATGAAGACACAGCAATGTTTATTAACATGTCGCAAGAGCTCAAAGAAGAAGGGAATAAGCTCTTTCAGAAGCGCGACCACGAAGGTGCCATGTTAAAGTACGAGAAAGCTGTCAAGCTGCTTCCGAGAGACCACATCGATGTCGCCTATCTTCGAAGCAACATGGCGGCTTGCTATATGCAAATGGGTCTAGGTGAGTATCCTCGAGCTATCAATGAGTGTAATTTAGCTTTGGAGGTTTTGCCCAGATATAGCAAAGCTTTGTTGAAAAGAGCTAGGTGTTATGAGGCTTTGAATAGATTGGATTTGGCTTTGAGGGATGTTAATAATGTTTTGAGTATGGAACCGAATAATTTGACGGGGTTGGAGATATTGGGGAGCGTTAAAAAGGCTATGACTGAGAAGGGTATTAAATTTGAGGAGAAATTAATTGCTTTGGCTAACGTAGAGCAGAGTGGCGCTTCCCGTTTGCGTAAGGTCGTGAAGGAGAAGGTAAAAAAGAAGAAGAAGACTGACAAAGTAGTGGAGAGGAAGGCAGAGGATGAGGATAAGATGGTTGTGGAAGAGAAGAAGGTGAGTGCTGTTATCAAGGACAAAGATGTGGTAACGAAGACTATTGAAGAAGAGGGAGTGGTTAACAAGAATGTTAAAGAGGAGAAAGTGATTACCAAGACAGTGAAGTTAGTGTTTGGGGAGGATATCAGGTGGGCGCAATTGCCTGTGAATTGTAGTGTTGGACTACTGAGGGATATAGTCAGAGATAGGTACCCTGGCTTGAAGGGTGTCCTTATGAAATATAGGGACCCGGAAGGTGATTTGATTACAATTACTACTGCAGAAGAGCTAAGGCTGGCCGAATCGTCAAGTAATTCTCAAGGGTCGCTTAGGTTCTATGTTGTTGAAGTTGGTCTTGATCAAGAACCAGCTTATGAAGGGATGGGAATTGAAGAGGAGGTGCATGAGATTGATAAGAAACCAAGTGATGCTGTTGAGAATGGGAATGTTGGGAAAGGTGTGGAAGTTCAAAAGGGACCAATTACCATAGATGATTGGATTGTCCAGTTTGCACGGTTGTTCAAGAACCATGTTGGCTTTGATTCTGATTCATACTTGGATCTTCATGAACTAGGTATTAAATTATACTCAGAGGCAATGGAGGACACTGTAACAAGTGAAGAAGCACATGAACTTTTTGATATTGCTGCGGAGAAATTCCAAGAGATGGCAGCTTTGGCTTTGTTTAATTGGGGAAATGTTCATATGTCCAGGGCAAGGAAAAGGGTGTTCTTTTCTGAAGATGGTTCGAGGGAATCTATACTTGCACAGGTTAAGAATGCATACGAGTGGGCAAAGAAAGAATATGTAAAGGCAGGAACAAGATACCAAGAAGCTTTAAAAATTAAACCAGATTTCTATGAAGGTCTTCTTGCACTTGGGCAACAGCAGTTTGATGAAGCCAAGCTGTGTTGGTATCATGCTATTGGAACCAAGCTGGATTTAGAAAATGGACCCTCTGAGGAGGTCCTTGACCTTTATAACAAGGCTGAGGACAGCATGGAGAAAGGCGTGCAGATGTTGGAAGAGATGGAGGAGCAGCGTCTAAATGGGCTTTCCAAATTTGACAAATACAAAGCACAGATGCAAAAATTTGGTCTGGATGGGCTATTGAAAGATGTATCTGCTGAAGAAGCAGCAGAGCAGGCAGCAAATATGGGTTCACAAATTTACCTCTTATGGGGTACCATGCTTTATGAGCGTTCTGTTGTGGAATATAAGCTAGAGCTACCAACTTGGGAAGAATGTTTAGAGGTTGCAGTTGAAAAGTTTGAACTTGCTGGTGCTTCTCCAACAGATATAGCTGTTATGATAAAGAACCATTGTTCCAATGAAACTGCTCTTGAAGGTACATAGTGGACAAATACCAGCATTTGTGCTATTTGTGTTATTTTACATATTTTACTTTCAAGATGATAACTGTTACCACTTTGCAATTTATGCAGGTTTGGGCTTCAAAATTGATGAGATTGTACAGGCGTGGAATGAGATGTATGATGTTAAGAGGTGGGAGACTGGTATTCCATCTTTCAGGCTGGAGCCATTGCTCCGTCGGCAGGTTTCAAAACTTCATTATACGTTGGAGACCGTTTGATATTTTGTCGCTGGTTGTTGATTATTCTTTAGGAGTATTGGCAAGGCTTCAGTTTTCAGTGTTCATTTTTCCAAATGCTATTTTGCTACCAATTAAGATGGGTAAGACAATTTTGCTTGGACTTTTGAATTTAGGAATTCCATTATTACCCTAACTTCTAATTTTTTGTACTGGAGTCATTGATGCAAAAATTTAGGAAGCTTAGCCTTTAACGGGACATGATTTTAGTTAACAACCACTGATTTACACATGTGGGAAATGGCGCTTATAGTGTATATTGACTTCTAGGGGTGAAAGATAAAAACTTGAATCAGGGAATAACCTAAACAACCTAACTGGCATTATATTTTAACTTGTCCACCCATTAAGTTGTTTTTCAATTTAATCTCTCTTTGCTATTCTCACTTTGACATGAAGTATTTAATCTTGGATGAAGAGTTTGATGTGATAATTTTTCATTGGATGGGTGTAATGTTGGCTTCAAATGTCATTTTAACCGGAGGCAGATGAGAAATGAGAATGATTTTCGAACTTTGGGTTCAGGATCATTTGATTATGTGGCATTGTTGTTTAAGATGGCTTTTTAGATTTGGAAGAGACATGGTTTTTGGAGAATCATTAAGCTAAGTGGGTATTGGATTGTCGAAAGTGATCAGATAATATTGGTTTTATTCTACCATTTTCATCCTATTTTGATAACTATCCTTATCTTTGAGGACTGAGAATGAGGAGTGTGTTAGACAGACTTATTTTCAATGACTTTTGTTCTGGAGTTCTGTAAGTTCATATTTGAGATTTTTGGTTGTCTTAAAAGCTAGGGGCTGATTTTTCTTTTCTGTTGGGTGAAGGAATTCTTCTGGGAATTTTTTTTTACTATTTATGGATCTTCCTGTTCTCACTGCTTGTGATGTTTCCTTCAATGAGGATCTCAAAACACTGTTCTAAGCGTCGGCTGTTATACTTGCAAAGCTGCATTTAGCGTATTTATTAAAGAAAACTTGATGCATGGAAAAGTTGTTTGTGGTGGCCTACAATTTTACTGGAAATATGATCCTAGATAGGTTTGATTGTGAAACTCAAAAAATATTAATCTAGATATTCTACGTTAATGCCATTTGGTTTCACTCTTGATTTCTTCTGATTGCAGGTCAATTGTTTTTGTGAACCATTATACATGCTGAGCTTCTTGTTTGCGCTGGGGGCAAATAACAGAAGTTTGTATAGCATCAGTTTTGGAATGAAACTGAGTTAGTGATTGGATTTTCAAGATTTATGGAAAAAGCAAGTAACTGAGCTGGTTATATCATCATACTTATGATTTTAGAGTTTTTCCCCCCTCCATACTGTAGTTGCTGCAATGCACAAATAGTGAGTATATGATTGATTTGTTCATTCCAAAGAATAAGTGGTAAAAACATTATGTTTGTTACTCATGCAGGCTAGGTGCCTGTTATAGATTGTTAGCTTATTTTTTTTTTTAACAATTTGTTGGTTTTGTAAAGAATAAAGCAGTGTTCTTCTGTATTGCCATGATTTTGAATTTTGTGGTGCCAATTCTGATAGTAGTGACATTTACTTTGATTTTTTTAGGGTGCAATTACTATAAATTCGATCTTATATAAGAACAAGTCTAGCAGCACTTAGATCAAATATTTACATCGAGATTTATACACCCATTAGTTTAATTATGTGCCTACTTTAATTGATTTGCACGAATCTCGATATAAATATTTCATTTAAGAGTTGTTAAGCTCATTATTATAGAAAGTCGAATTTATATTAGCTATGCCCTTTATTTTATATGGGATGAAAATGCATTAAGCTACTTGAGCAAGATGATATTTCATTGCAGTAAATAGAATGATGCACGGCAACGAAAAAAAAATCTTTTCTTGAGGAGAAATTCTTATATAGATCTGATATATTATAGATCTGATTATATTTAATGAATAATTTAATTGGTTTGATTTTAATTTATTTTTAATGATTTTAATTTTAATATGGTTTGATTTAATCTAATTCACATTTAATATTTTCAATTTCTATCCAATTTGAGTCCTTAACCAATGAGAGCATATGAAAGGATAATATTATAAATTCTCTTTTGGAAGGGTCGATTACACGCATGCTTTGATGATAACAAATATTTCATTATTTTTCCATTTTAATTTTAATAAAAATAGTAATTTCTCTCTTTTAGCAAATGATAAAAACTTAATTATTTGTAAAAAAAATTATTTAATTTCTGTATTATATTCAACTCAGTTAAACATTTATCTTAAAAAATTTTAGGTTAAATTCTCAGAAATGTGTAATGCTTTTAGGTCTTGTTATACTACTCTCCTCTAAGTCAATTTAGGTCTATCCATTTTTTTTTTCTATTCTCTAACCTAATGTGCTCTATTTGTCTAACTGGAGCCTCCATATGTCTATGCTTCACATAATCAAACCACCTCAATATTTCTTCTCTCAACTTATCCTCAATTAGCACAACTCTTACCTTTTCTCTAATACTCTCATTACAAACTTTATCTAGTCTAGTATGGTCACTCATCTACATTAACATTTTCATCTCTACAACTCTTATCTTAGACGCATATAACTCTTTCTGTATTGTAATAAATTTAATTATCTAATCATATAAATTTTAATTTCATATTTTTTTACTTATTTTTCTTAATTTTTATTATTAATAATAAATACTTTAGTCTTTAAAATTTTATCATTATAAATATTTTAATTTTTATATTTTTATCATTATTAATTTTTTTATTATTTACTTATTATATTTCAATTCATTAAATTGACAAAAATAATAAAAGGATCAAATGAATAATGAAATCTAATTTGAAACATTAAATCATATTTTTTTTTAAAATATGAGAATTAATTATTCATTTTAATTTAATTAAGGGATTAAATTTTAATTTTTCCAAAATTTTAAAGGTGACCTTGCCGCAACAAGACAAGGAGGTTTACCTGGCAGCGTGAGAGGTATGAACTTCATGAAGAGCAATGCACTTTGATGACACCGTATCCTCTTCGCCCTGAATAATTTAGAGAGGTTCTACACTACTTTACTTGCTCACTCTCTTCCCTCTTTCTCCTTTGCAGACGAAAAGAATTTCAATCGAAAGCAAGTCATCGTTCTCTTTTCTGAATTAGGGCATTCTCTACCAGATTACAAAATCCTTCAATCTTACCTAGAAATCAAAAATGGAGAAAATCAGAAGAGCATCACATGCTGGCTCCTGGTACACTGATGATCGTAAGTCTCTCTTCCGACTTCCATTTCAAGGCTTCGCCGTTTGGTTCACTAGAATCACATATGTAAAGATTACAGAAAAACTAAAATTAGGCATAATATTTAACTGATACTATGATTTTTTTTTCTTTTTTTCTTTCTTTCTTTCTTAATTTTTAAAGATATTTTGGTTTTTGGGAGCTCAATTTAGGGTTTTTTTTAATGGTGTGATTCTGATTGGAAAGAACTAACAGCGCCAATTTTAACGACGTAGGCGAAGGAGGGTGAAAATTAGGTAATTTTAGCAAGTCTTGGAGTAGTTTGCCTTACCAGAAGCTTATTATCTAAGGAATGTAAAAGTATATGATTCCATTTTGTTGTTTTGGTATTCTTAACAGTTTCCTTTGGAATAAAAGAATTCAATTGAATTACCGTCATTTTTTATTTCTATTTCTTTTAAAATGATTTTTTTAGTTAAAATAATTGAATTTTCATTTCAAACATGAGGATTGGCCAAAAGTAAATCAGTTAAATTGAATTCTTGTAAAATTTTAGTTTCCAAACAGAAGTTTAGCTTTGGTATTTTTGGGATATAATTATATTCTATTCCTTCCCATTTTCAGCTAAAAAACTGGAAGAGGAACTTGATGGATGGCTAAAGGCTGCTGCTCTGGCTAAATCACCTGATGTTCGAGGCGTGATTGCTCCGTAGGCTGTTATTAATTTCTCTTTGTTTTCCCCCTCCATTTGGGAATCAATATCAATTTCAGTGTTTCAATGTTCTTTTCTTCTTCTTCTTCTTTTTCTTTCTTTTTTTTTTTTTTTTTTTTTTTTTTTTTTTGGCATTGGTACTTCAGGCATGCAGGTTATTCATATTCAGGTCGTGCTGCTGCATATGCATTTGGAAATATAGACCCAACAAACATGTATGTTTCCTGTGTTCTGTTTTGCCTTTTATTGAACGAGTGGTTTCTTTTCATGAACTAACTTCTTGTTAAGCAAATACTTGGTCATCATGTGTGGTGATTGTGTTCCAGTAAACGTGCGTTACATTCTTGTATTTCAAATTCAATTATTTCAGCAGCTTAAAGTGATGTATATATGCTAAAAATTTTCATTTCAGTTCACGGGTATTCCTGCTTGGTCCATCTCACCATTATTATACTCCAAAATGTGCTCTTTCAACGGCAACAGTTTACAAGACTCCAATAGGAGATTTGCCTATTGATTTAGAAGGTACCACATCCATTAATAAGTGTGAGCTTTGATGATGGATTTGAAGTAGCTGGCGTTTATCTTTTCAATTTTTAGTTTAACATTTTAATAATTTGGGTCTAGTTATTTAATATTTTAATATATTTCCTTTATGAGAACGTGGCCAAGATATTTCGATGAATGTGGTGTGCTTATGGTTAACATAA
Organism: Hevea brasiliensis; assembly: GCF_030052815.1. Classification (NCBI taxonomy): domain Eukaryota; kingdom Viridiplantae; phylum Streptophyta; class Magnoliopsida; order Malpighiales; family Euphorbiaceae; genus Hevea; species Hevea brasiliensis. Next base: position 114,933,891 of record NC_079496.1, on the reverse strand, counting down.
ATGGCCACAGAATCACATAAATTGGGACACAAACAGATGTACAAGCTACAAATACATGTATGCTTATTTGTATGTATATTCATTTGTTTATCGTAGGTGGAAAGATATATGTATTTGTAGATAGTACATATATGTTTGTATATTCATTCTCAACGGCAACAGTTTACAAGACTCCAATAGGAGACTTGCCTATTGATTTAGAAGGTACCACATCCATTAATGAGTGTGATCTTTGATGATGGATTTGAAGTAGCTGGTGTTTATCTTTTCAATTTTTAGTTTAACGTTTTAATAATTTGGGGTCTAGTTATTTAATGTTTTAATATATTTCCTTTATGAGAACGTGGCCAAGATATTTCGATGAATGTGGTGTGCTTATGGTTAACATACATGGCTCCACAGAATCACATAAATAGGGACACGAACATATATATACAAGCTACAAATACATACATACTTATTTGTATGTATATTCATTTGTATCATAGGTGGAAAGATATATGAATCCCTGAATGGTGATGCAATTCTTGAGTTCCTTGACGTGGTTGGATTTATACGGATTGATTTGATACACAAAATGTTATATGATTTCTGAAATAGTTTGGTTGTTTAAAGTTCAAGTATTATAATCATTTGTTGATAGTGTTTTCAATGCTTATTTGCATAATGGATCAAATATATGTGTTCCTTTTTTCAGTCATTGAGGAACTTAAAGCTACTGGAAAATTTGAATCGATGGATCTTCGGGTTGATGAAGCTGAACATAGCATGGAAATGCACCTGCCATATCTTGCAAAAATTTTTGAAGGGTATTTTCTGTATGTTAAACTTTTATTTATTTTGCTTGGGGCTAACTTTTGGTAATATATATACAGGCATCAGGTAAAAGTTGTGCCCATATTGGTTGGTGCTGTTAATGCTGATAGTGAAGCTATGTATGGAAAGTTGTTAGCAAAATATGTAGATGATCCGTCCAATTTCTTTTCCGTCTCCTCAGATTTTTGTCACTGGGGGTCTCGGTATGTTCCACATTCAGACTTATGAAGAGTTCAATTATGTTGGTTTCTGTAGTTTTTTTGTTTCCACCTATATGTCCTTTTTCGCGTTTATGCTAGAGTCTTGGAGTGGGACGGCTCTTTTACTGTTCACCATCACAACCCAAGACACATTTATTAATTCATGTATGTGATCATGTAACATTCTTTTAGGTCTATTGTCTATCATCTAATTGAATTTTGTTTTCATGAGTTCACTTGGAGGAGTTTTATGAAATGTCACATACCTCTGAGCTGGATTGTGAATCAACTTTAGGAGCTATAATTGTACTTTGTATCATTGCATATATTTGGGCATGACCTTACCTGACCCTTGAAAAGTAGGGAGCCTTGTGCATTGGAGATGCCCTTTTTTTGGGATATGAGTTTATGTCATGGATTATCCTTTTTTTATATATAGTTCTGTAAAGCATCATTCATCAATTTGTGCTGATAATACCTCTCCACTGTGCTTACTGAATATCAAACGTGTGGTTCTTTAGATTATATTTGCATTACCTAGTCAATATAAACCTCTTGACTTGATTTTCTTGTGTTTAGGTTCAATTATATGCACTATGACAAGAAACATGGGGCTATACACAAATCTATTGAGGCATTGGACAAGATGGGTATGGATATAATAGAAACAGGGGATCCTGATGCATTTAAACAGTATTTGCAGGAGTATGACAATACTATTTGTGGCCGCCATCCAATTAGTGTTTTCCTACATGTAAGTTCCTCAAGCTTCTCAGCAGGCTACCAAAAAATGAATCATGTTTATTCAACACCACGCCCACACAAATAAATAAAAATCCATAAAGCTCATTGCCAAAACTTTTTTTTTTTTTCTATTTCCATGTATTGCACAAATAAGAAATTTGTGTCATCCTCCAAATATTTTCTTCTTTTTGATTTCTTTGTGACCATTTTTGAAAGGATATGAATGTGAGGCCTTGCAATCACATTTTATATTTATAACTTTAGGATACCTCAAGTTTATTACGTGTGACCTTTATGGTGGAGATCACATGCTTGGCTGGCTCTCTTTTGTTTGCAAATCCCGAGACGATGTTCTCCCCTCCAAACTCAGACAATGGGGGGAGTTTCAAATAGTCATCAAAGGCAGCATGGGATTCTGGAATGGCCAAATCATTATTTTTGTGGTGCCTAGCATATTTACCTTCATGTTCTCTAGCTCTATTGTACCTCTAATTTGTGTGGATAGTCCTTATTGATGGTTGCCATGATGATATTTAGACAACTGTATTAAATTGGGTTTCTGACTTTCACCTCAATTTTGCTGAAATGCTTTCAGATGTTAAGGAATTGCTCAATAAAGATAAAGATTAAATTTGTCCGATACGAGCAATCAAGCCAATGCAAAACAATGAGGGAGAGCAGTGTCAGTTATGCATCTGCAGCTGCGAAGGTGGATGCTTGAAGCTACAGCAATTAGCATTTCTGATGTGCTAGTGTTTGAAATAATTAACAATTTGAACTTCTTTCAATTGAATACATCATCTAACTTGATCACTCAACATTTGCAATAATCTATCATGCTGTCTATTTCCTGTCTATAGATCGACAACAATAATGGAACTTGTTGCCTACCTCTACCTTGTTTACTGCTGTGGACTAATTTTATCATTGTATTGTTACAGCGACGAAGTGTAATAAGTTAGTAGGGGTAAGAGTGAGATGGGAAGAGGGAGGCTTAAAATCACACGGAGCGAAGTAATATCATAGGAGTTTTGGATATTGAAGTGGATCTTGTGTCTAACAAAACTGAATGGCGAAAAAGGGTCTGTATGCTCCATCTCAACAAGTTTGGGAATGGGGCTTAGTTGTTTTTGTATTGCTATGGCAACGCCTGAATGTGAGCTCATGGCAGTTGATGCTGAGTGGCCTAAAAGCATAGCTTTCGTCTTAAGGAGGACATAACAAAAAAAATCTGATCCAAAAACTGTGGTTGTAAGGGTGATGGTGAAGAGTCTTGTTACTAGAAAACTGTCCTTTCAGCGAAGTTATCGAAAGTAGTATCATACTTAGTGTCGGGTATTAGGTGGAAGTGAACCAAGTGCATGGAGGTTAAAAAGCTGATGCAATAAGCTTCTTGTGAACTTGTGATTATTACTCATTGCATCAAAGTGTAGGTTAGTCCGGAGTTTAAAACTTTAAATAAGGTCTCATTATCTCATAAAACCTAACCTTCCCCAAATAAAATGTAAAGCATCTGAAAGGGTTCTTTGCAATCTTGTAAACTTTCCGTCCTAAAAACAGTTGCTCCCCCTAATCAGTATTATCACTTGCTTATGAGGGTTAGCAGTCTAATGTAAATTGGAGAATGCGTTCAGAGCCTGAACGTTGCATATCGATTTTCTATATCTATATCGTTATTGTCCTCATCATCATCAGGTGACTCCCAAAGCTAGAAAGGCAAGGCCAACCGTGGAGATTCACAATCACGGACACATAATATACCACCGAGAGCGTGCATGCAAGCAGTGGGTTCTTAGACCTTCCAACCCTTCCATGGCCTAATCAAAGATGAAATGAAATAAATTAAGAAGAAGAGAGGGGAGAACAAGAGGATAGGGTTACAAGAGTTAAAATCTTGAAGTCTTGTCACCTGTGGTTGCACTTTGGAATTAGAATGACCCTTCCAATGGACCCTTCGAAAGTTTTAACAAATAGAAATAACAGAATCATATTTTATTATTCTCACAGTTAATGACAATGAGCCCATTCCAGGTTTCCACTCGTCTTGTGCGTCAGAATTTCAAACTACAGAGTTAACGTAACACCAACTTTTCCCCCTTTTTTTTTTTCATAGATTTATATAATTTTCTATTTTTAGTTGATAGAATAGGGAAACAGGGATGTGGCTCTTATTAGCAACCGTTGAGAGGTTTACGCCCTGCAAAAAGCATAGGAAGCACAAACACATAAATATGGACTTTTGTCCATTGTAACTAAGTTTGTTTTATTTGATCAAACTATGAAATCATGGAAATCAGATGGCCGAAGCTTGAATAGTAAAAGTCATATTCAACGAGCGCGGCGCCTGCTAACCCATCTTCATATAGAGGCAATGTAATACTCTAATTGTCTTCTGGATTTAGAGGCTCGAATACATTCAAAAAAATTTTTGCTTTTTTTTTTTTTCTCTGTACAATTAACTAAATAATAATAATAATAAATTCAATTAAGTTTTTTTTTATTTTAAATTGTCAAACAATAAAAAAATGTAAAAAAAAAAAATTAAAAAATTTTTATAAAATAGAATTGAATCAAACACGATGTTTATCATTCATGAAACGAAACTAAGTTTAACTCATAATCCTAATTCATATACACACATAGAAGTTGTTTAATCCTAACTCATAATCATCCATGTTCTTAGGGATCTGCAGTTATTGCAAGTGGCTATACTGTAAAACTGCAACAATTGAACATAGACTGATCATTCAACTATGACGCATATTGGAAAAAGAACTGATAATCACTAAACCTAACAAGTTGTAGGTGGGAATTTTTTAAAACTGGATACAGGCTTGATTGTATCCGTTTAATACCAAATTTGAGGTTGAGAAAGGCAACTGCTTTCTTTAAGATTTTTAATTTAGAGTAGTTTAAGACTCTATTTGTTGAACGAAAATATTTTCTTAGCGTTTGAAGCACTCAAGAAAATTGTTAATATAGTCAAAATGAAAACTAAAATGTGTTATTTTATAAACTTTGATAATCTTATTAAAATATGAAAATATTTATACATACATACATAAGCATATATTATTAGTTTACCGTTATAACCAAACAATAAAAAATATTTTTTTGAATTTTTCATAAAAATATTTTCCATATAGAAGTTATTTTTCACGAAACAAACGAAGTATTATATATGAAAATATTCTCAATAGAGTCTAACATTTAGTCTAAAAAAAATTATAGCAAAATTTTAAAGGGTATTTTTGTTTTGACATAATTAAAAAAAATTATTGAGACCATAAAGATTTTTTCTTATTGGATCAATGAAATGAAAAATGAATGGCTCGTATTTTTAAAATTCTCTTTTAAGAAATAAAAAAAATTAAGAAAAAATAAATTATTAGTGAAATATATAAGACACGTAGGTCTAAACTATACCTAAACTAGTTATTTTACCAACGCATTATGTGAATTATTTTTTATTTTATTTTATTTTTTTATATTTTATATTTTTCTAAATCATACTATTTTATTAATTATAGTAAATACAATTTAAATTTATATTAAATGATTAAATAATTCTTTTTATTTTATTTAGATATATATTATTTATAACATTATAATTTTAATACATACAATATAATTGAATTATAAAAAAAACATATTACAATTGTTGTAATAATTTGCAAATAGAATATATAAGTTTTTTTCTTTTATAATTAATTCTATTATACCTTGAGAAGTAATATAAATATATTTTAAAATAAAAAATAATGAGTAAAAAAAATATAAAAAAATTTAAAATTATTTTAAATATAAAATTTTTTATAATAAATCACTAATTAAAAGTAAAGAAGACAAACATGCCATGCATGTTAATATATACCACATTAAAAAAAATGGTAAAACTAAATAAAGGCTTTACTTTGTTGCTGAAAAAGTTTGAGTTGAACATAGATGGACATAACATGATTATTTTGTAAAAAATAAATATTAAATTAATTGATTATTGAAATCAATAAATTTTAAGTAAAATATGAATAAAAAATTATTAATTTAAAAATTCTTATTGCATAAGTACTCTAAATAAATTATAAAACTTTTTATTAAAAATAATTAAAAAATTAAAGCTATTTTGACAATAATTTTATTAAATAATAAATTTTAATTTATAAAATCAAAATATTATTTTATAATATATTATTTATACTATTTTAATTGATTGAAGTAACATATCTTATTAAGTTTATTTTCTTACAAATTTTAAAGCCAACTTTAATTAGGAGTAAAATATAATCATGAGTCAATGGTAATTTTATATTGTGGTAATAAATGATTAAATTTAATTAGTTATTAAAAATTAATATATTATAAATTAATATATTAAAAAAATGCAAATCCATCTTCTTATTTTGTTTGCAGGTTCTATAAAACAATACAAGATTTTATAAAATTTTAAAATTACATATTTTTTATTTTAATATAATTTCTCTAATTTAGAGAGAAAATAAAGAGATAAAAAAAATTATACTATTTATATAAAATTATAATTATATTCATACGTCTTATAATTCTCAATGAAAAACCAACTCCTCATCTCTAGAAGCACGTGCATTTATCATCTCGAACGCCACCGTTTCATATTAGCACCATTAGATTCCCTTAAAATTTCATTTGAATGGGAGAAGAGTATAATAAGGTTTTTTATAAAGTAAAAATTTTCAAAGGAAAATATTATTTTTATAATATTTGAAGATTTTAAATTAGAAAAACATTAGTAATCCCACTAATTTATTTAGTGAGTTGGAAAATACAGATTTTGAACGCTTTCAATAACCTCTAAAAACTATATTTTAAACCTCCACTATTTGTCAAACTCTAATATGTAAAATTCTCTGATTTTGGTGTTGCTTTAGAGGTTCTGGGGTGGTGGATGGACGTCTACTCTCAACAAAGAGCTGAATTTATATATATATATATATATATATATATATATATATATATATTAGTTTTAGATATAACTTGCCTCCTCCACATAACCTCTTCCCCACTTGTTTCTAATTGTTAACTCCTTGCTCTTTTGACTTCTGAAACCTGCTCTTTTCTATTTGTTAAAGGTGTGCCCATGTTTCTGAGGAAAAACTATGAACGCTTGAAGTGGAAAATAGGCCAGGCATACCCAGTACCCACCTAAAGAGAACCTCCCATGAATTGCAATGCAATTGTGACCTACCTTACTTCATTCATTATTTATTATTTTTCAATTACATGAGTCAATTATCACTTAATCAATTAATTTTATTTATCCATGCATGAGTATCCTCCCCCCCAAACAAAAAAAGAAAAAAGAAAAATGTTTATCAATTAATTTTAATTATTCATGCATTTTTTTTTCAATTTTAATCAATTTTTTTAATAATTTATCAAATTTAAAATTTTAATTATAATTATAGTTAACTAGTAAAAAATTGAATAAAAATTTAACACTTGCAGTGATTCATCGACTTGTGCTGCGCCCACTGGAAAGGGGAAGGAATGGTTGTAGGCAAGTGAAGTATGGAAGATAGGCCATAGTCTGGATTTCCCAGTCAGGACTAAAGGGGTTTGCTATAGTCTGGATTTCCCCGTCAGGACTCTAGGGGTTTTGACTCTGCTTGCTATAGTCTGGATTTCCCTGCCAGGACTCAAGGGGTTTTGACTCTGCTTAGTAGACGTTTGAATTCTTCCAAGCCACAATAATAAGTTATCTTAGACTTTTAGTATCTGACTTGGTAATTAGATCATATGTGATTGCATAAGGAAGGTTCCCAGAATCCCATCTGAGCAACTCAGTTTTCATTGGTTCTGTCCACAAATTTAGATGCTAAGCTTCAACATCCCTTTGATTATTAATTCATAGCATTCTCATGGCAGTTCCAATGGAGCAGAGATAGAGATGAAAAGGCTTGGGAGAAAGAAAATTGCAAAAATTCAAAGGTAAGATTCAAAATTACAGTTCAAAGCAATTGTTTAATGGTATTGTTAAGCACCACATCTTACTTTCTATAAGGAATGGGTTTGGTGAAGGTTTTTCCACATCTGATTTGGCAATAGCATAAATTAATAATAGCTTAGGTTTGGGTCATCCAAATTCTAATCATCTGTTGGGTGAGAATCTTCTTAACTAATCCTTTTGATAAAGAAATCAGCTTACCCTACCAATCCTCCTTCCCCAAAAAATACACATCATTCTGCCACTAGTAGTCTCTAAATTAGCAGCATTTCTTTTCTTAATGGCCAATATTTAATATTCAGCATTAATTTCATTACTTAATTAGAAAAAAAGATCACTTAACATCACCAAAAGATACTCTAAGTAATTGTTTTATATCACTTTATTTATGTGCAAAAAAATATGATTAATTTTCAACTTCCCATCCCTAACACAAATAAATAAATAAATAAATAATCTCTCTGCAGCCGAAGGTAGTCTTCTTATTTAACTACGTCAGACTAGCATGGCACCCTCACAAACTGATCAAGAGACGAGCACAAAGCAGAACACATTATTTTATCTAATGGGTGGTTCTTTCTTTAGTCTCTTGTTTTTGTTTTCCTGTGTTTGGCTTTACCTGGTGAGTAAAAGCTCAGTATTTGGGGCTTCACAGAGCACAGAGGGTACAGTTTTCATCAATGGAACAGCTTCAATTGGAGCAACTGACCATGATTTTATATGTGCTACTTTAGACTGGTGGCCACCTGATAAATGTGATTATGGAACTTGTAGTTGGGGCAGAGCTTCTCTTCTTAATCTGGTAAGTTTTGTGTGTGTTTTGAGTTCTCACTTGGCAGAATTGATCTACATAACCAATTCCTCAGCAGGATTTTGGCAAATATACATTAAAGCTTTTATCTTGAATTTTTCATTGCCATTTCTGGTCAAGTATTTCCTTATCTAGTCAGCTTCACGTTCTCTGGTTTCTTATGTTCCTTGACAAACCTCAGATCACATAAGTTATCTGAGATCAAGTTTAAAGCATAAATGAGAAGGGGTAAAGTGAAGAATAACAAATAATTATATTATAGTCTTTTTGATATATCTAATCCCTTTCTGTTCGACATTTTTTTAAAAATTTTTGCAGGATCTTACCAACCCAATATTGCTAAATGCCATTAAAGGTAAGAATAATTTTAACATTAAGTTTTGCATACTTAAGAGACAAGTTGTAACATAATTTCGATGAGGTTGCAGCTTTTTCTCCTCTGAAAATTAGAATGGGGGGCACCTTACAAGATAAAGTCATATATGAGAGACAAGGTGAACCTTGCACTTCATTTGTCAAGAACAGCTCAGAGATGTTTAGTTTCTCCCAAGGTTGCTTATCTATGTCTCGATGGGATGAATTAAACACTTTCTTCAAACAAGCTGGGTAACTATCATCCTACTTCTCAAAAAAAAAAAAAAAAATCCATAAAAATATTTTCTCACATATACCATTCTTGTTTCCCTGGCTTTTGGGTTAATATATTAAAGTAAATTAGCGTCTGAAAATTTTGTTTCAAATTGTGAATACAGTGCTGTTGTTATTTTTGGGTTAAATGCACTAAAGGGCAGGACTATAGCTTCTGATGGTTCCGCTGTTGGAGCATGGGATCCAAGTGATGCCGAATCTCTTATTCGATACACTGTGAACAGGGGCTACAGAATTCATGGCTGGGAGCTAGGTAAGAAATACTAATACTTTTGTTTTTGGCGCGTAGAATAAATTTGCAGTTTCAGACAAAAAAAAAATTGCAGTTTAAACTTGTTATGAGACTTTTTCTGGTTGTCAGGAAATGAACTGAGTGGGAATGGAGTTGGAGCTATAGTTGCAGCAGATCAATATGCATCTGATGTAACCACATTGCAAAACATAGTGGAAAACATTCATGCAGGTTTTGAAGATAAACCACTAGTCCTAGCACCTGGAGGGTTCTTTGATGCGAATTGGTTTACAAAATTCATAGAAAAAACGCCTAAATCTCTTCAAGTAGTCACCCAACACATCTATAACCTTGGTCCAGGTAAATAAATTGTAATAGCAATACATCAAACAGTACCTTGCTCAAGTTCTGTGGCAGTCTAATCCCAGTATCTTCCCAACAGAATTTACTTAAAAGTCACTTGAAATTTCTGACTAGAGAAGTATGTTAATTTTCTGTGTTTCTTCCATATAGGTGTTGATGATCATCTCATTGACAAGATCTTAGATCCATCTTATCTAGATGGTGGCTCTCAGCCGTTTAGCAGCCTTCAAGGAATTTTGAAGGGTTCAGGGACACAGGCAGTTGCTTGGGTTGGAGAGGCAGGAGGTGCTTACAACAGTGGCCATAATCTTGTCACAAATGCATTTGTGTTCAGTTTCTGGTAATGTAGTCCAGAAAGTTCCTGCCTTATATTTTGTTTACTTGTTTAAAATCTCTTCATTTATTGATCTTGTTTAACACTAATCAAATAGGTACTTGGACCAACTAGGAATGGCATCATCTTATGATACAAAAACATACTGTAGACAGACATTGATTGGTGGAAACTACGGCCTCCTCAACACCACCACCTTTGTCCCAAATCCTGATTACTACAGGTAATGCTTGATCTTCAAAATTCCTCACCTATTCCATTCCTTACAGAAGAGAACAATAAGAGAAAAAAGAACATTTTTTACTTGAACATAATCAAAGAGTAAAACAACAAAAGAGCTTTGTCAAAAATAGTTTCAAAGAATGTTATATTTTCAAGTGGATCTATGTCTAGCCTAAAAAAGGGCATTTAAAGAATCCTTGATTGCCCAAATCCACAGAAGATACATTTACCAATCTCCACATAAGAAAATCTTTGATGAATCTAAGGACTTTTGCATGTGAGATGTTAAGTCACCACCTTCTAGGCCTCACTGATTAAAGTTAATCCGTACATCAGTACATGTGCATTGCTAACATTATATTATTTGTTTACATTTTCAGTGCTCTTCTGTGGCACCGTTTGATGGGACAAAATGCCCTGTCCACAAGTTTCTCAGGGACAAAGAAAATACGTGCTTATGCTCACTGCTCAAAAGCAACTGTGAGTAAATTCTTAAACTTAAATTGGCAAACAAATGCATACACATTTGCTAGGCTAATACTCTAGATTTTCATTACTACAGCAAGGCATCACATTGCTCTTGATCAACCTAGATGGTAACACTACAGTTCAAGTCAGCATTTCTACTGAAAATGTTGCCAGAAATGGCACTTGGATACTGCAAGAATACCAAAATCGAAGAGCAAAATTCGCTACAATAACTAGAGGTACTAAACTTGATGAAAATACAAGGGAAGAATATCATTTAACAGCCAAGGATGGCGACCTTCACAGCCAAAGTGTACTTTTAAACGGGAAAATACTTACTGTAAATTCATCTGGAGCGATTCCTCCCTTGGATCCGATAAGAGTTGGCCTCTCCAATCCAATAACTGTTGCTCCTTTCTCTATTGTATTTGCTCAGATTACTAATATAACAGTTCCTGCCTGTGTATAAGTGAGTAAAAAATGATTAATTCTGCTTCTTCATGTATAGCAATGAGATTCAAAGCAATTGTGCAAAACTTTCCTATCTTTAGCTAAAAGATGTCAGAATTCATGATATAGTACTGTAACAGGTTAATAAAGCTCGAAGATGTTTGCAAATGATGGCTTAATATATGAAACAAACTTATGCAAAGATGCTACCAGATCTGTAACCATCTATGAATTAAGCCACGACACAATTGTCCACTGGGCTGGGTGAAAATTGAGAGACCAGATTTGTTTAAAGATATAGTGCACCATTTTAATTAAACAAAAAACATTAGCGTATAAAAATTGATGTCAGGATTCCAAATTGAAGTATGCAAAACCAAAATTGATTATCCAGCAGGCTTTCTTCCCCTCCATCTACTATATTTTCAGAATAACAGCGACCAAACACAACTAGAAAAGGAAAATAAAAGCATCTGGACTAAGGACGTCATAGACAAATTATAGATGTTCATCAGAAAATAATTTTCAGTAGTCACTAGTCAGCTTCAAATGTATAGCTGTTATATGGCACATTTAAAGAATGTATCATTACATTGTTGTCAAAGAATCTACCCCATGGTAAATGAAATTCAGGGTTTATCTTATTGTCATCTCAATTTAATCCCGTTTGTAAGCATTATCTCTAATTCCCAAATTCCAAACTAATTTCCTAAGTTTAATACAAAGAAAAATATACTTTAATATATCACAACCATAAAGTCATAGTGAGAAGCCCAGCAAATCATTCAAGTTGCAGCAACTTGCTGCTCTTGCAGTGCAAGAGGAATAGCTGGTCTCCAACTTGTGCCATCTGGACCATCCATAAGAGCAATTCCCAGAGTAGCCAAATCCTTCCTAATGGCATCTGATTTTTCATAGTCTCTGTTCTTCCTTGCTACATTTCTTTCTTCAATTTTTTGCAATACTTGGTCTTCTGTTAACTTTGCACGCCTCAGTGACTTTTCCCTCATTTGCTGCAGAACCTGTGGCAGGAAATGGTTTACAGCACACAATAAAACAGACAAAGATTACAATACATGGTAACAAGATTCACTAACAGTAACAAGAACACTGATAAAGCTGAAGTACATTGGGAAATTGTGTGGGAAAGGTGGAAAACACTGATGAGCTGCAGAATGAAACTAGAGAAGATTTCTAGGACTAATTGAGGAACAAAAAATGGAAGAAAACAAATACATGCTTGAAAGCTAGTATCATTGCAGCACCATAATTTAGGAATGATTTGAAACTTAGCTGTTGTACCACAAGAGGGAAGGTGTCCAGTTGATTTCTTCCAAAATTATTAAACGGTTGTGCAAAGATATTGCCAGAGTGTAGCAGGACCTGTAAACATTAAGTTTACCTCAGAATATGTTGTGGGCATCAACCCCAAGACACACAGAGCATTCTTGACTATCTTTTCTAGAGCAGCAAGTGATTCAATTCGCTTTGCCTGTTTCTTTCCCTGCATGAATCACCAGTAAATAATAAGCAACACAAATATCAACAGACAGAGAAGCAGACAGTGAAGGGGAGCGAGGATCACAGAAACTGAATAAATTAATGTGAAAGGAAGTATTTGACAGAATTTACTTTAGATTCCAGAAATCGAACACACTTAGATTGTTGCTCAAGGTATCTCTACATTTTAAGAACCTAGCAGAGCTGCCTCCAGAGTGTAAACCCAACATCTCCACGTAATAATACTTTACAAAAACAATAGAGAATGTATCTGAATCTTGTTACCTTTCTGGTATGTATCATATCATTGATTATTTTTAGTGGATCAGACAATGCTGCCAACAAAACAGGGGTGTGAAGATCATCTGACATGGAGGCAACAAACACACTATGGAACCTATTAATGCCATCTAAAATATCAGGTGGGACAGAATCCTTCTCAAATGCCACGTCATGCTGGCTGATGACAGTTTCACAATCATGTAATGTCTGCAACCAAATGAATCATGTGAATCAAACAACACGAAATTTAACAAAATAACCTATAGAACTTTTTAAGTGAAGTTCTCTAAGTTTTGTTTGACAGGAACAAGAAGCTGGCAGAAAGAATTTAAAGAAGTACATAAACACTAGTAGTCAAAATAATTTTTGTAATGCTTCCCAAAGCCAGAAAACAAGTGTGATTCACAAGATCTGGCTTATTAATATAGAGTGGAGATAAAAAGTGTGCATACTATGATACCTGATATATGTAAAAAATACGTTCTGAAGCACTCTCAAGCTGTACATTAGAGTAGTTGATTGGAGATCGATAGTGGGTCCCCAACAAGAAAAGTCTCAAAGCCAGTGGATGATAAAGATCTATAACCTAGGAAAAAATAAAAATATTCATAAGAATCATGTTAATATAAATACCAGGCCCAATGTCTGAGCCTGTAGGATAGAATCATAGGAACCATAAACGAGAGTACAAAAGATCAAATAAGATATGGAATTCTTTACCTGCCTAATTGTAAAAAAGTTTCCAAGTGATTTGGACATTTTCTCAGAGTCAACCGTGACAAAGCCATTATGTATCCAGTAGCTTATACTACTATCTCTGCATGCAGCACAACTCTGGGCAATCTCATTTTCATGGTGGGGAAACACAAGGTCCATTCCCCCACCATGAATGTCAAAAGAGTGACCAAGATAAGCAGCACTCATGGCACTGCACTCAATATGCCATCCAGGTCTTCCAGGCCCCCATGGACTCTCCCAAAAAGGTTCACCTTCCTTTGCAGACTGCAAAATATAGGAAGTTGAATTTAGAAAAAAAGAAAAAGACATGCCAAAAGTAAAACAAACTATAGAAAGTATTGCCCTCATCCCCTTTTTTATTTATAGGTATATCAATAAATTTTGGAGGCAAAAATAATTTGTTTTATTCATATTGAATTTGGGATTAATGCTTAGTTTTTTTATGCATATTGAATTTCTTTGTTGCTGAAAATTATAGAAGATATTCAAAGAAAAAGTTCTGCATGGATATTTGATATGATGAGCACAGTAACTGAATTTACATATTCAAGCCAAATGCAATTTACCAAATCTTTTAGTAGGCAGATTTGAAAACCCAAGTCCTATCCACCTGTGGCCCAAAAGGCAGAACCTAGTACATATGAACTTATCCAGTGTGTGATGTTATCCAACAATTAACAAAACGCTATAAACCAGACAACATTAAAAAAAGAAAGTATTTATAAGCTAAGATTTTTGCAGGTTTCATGAGACATAAGAAACATCAAATCTGACCATTTTGAATAATGTGAATGATGTTATGCACAGATTTCTGATGTGCAATATAACTGTGCTTAAAAAATCTTACCTTCCACAATGCAAAATCAGCAGGATTTTTCTTCCTTGAGTCCACAGCCACTCGCTCACCTGCTCTATTATCTTCTAATTTTCGCCCAGATAATTGTCCATATTCAGGAAATTTGTCTACCGAGAAGTAAACATCGCCATCAATTCTGTAGGCACACTCATTATCAAGAATCTGCAAAGATGAGAGAGAAAGGGATAATATTGTAGCACTCCAACTCAAAAGGATCTTCACATTGCAAATTTATAGTATTCACATTCTAGTAGGGTGAATAAAAATACCTGCTTGATCATTTCAATTATTTGGGGCATGTGATCTGACACACGTGGCTCAACAGAAGGGTGCAGGCAGTGAAGATACACCATATCATGATGGAATTCTTCACAGTAACGTCTGCTCAAACTGATTGGATCCTCTCCCAATTCATTGGCTCGGGCAATTATCTACAGAATTTGAAAAGTGCAACTCAGCTATCCTGTCATACCAATATGAAAAGCAGTTGGCAGCCAACTCTTGAAGCACAATAACGTTAATTACTATTCATGCAAACACACACACGTGCTTAATAAATGAACCCAAAAATTCAGGAAAAGAAAAACTTAAATCTTTAATCTTCAAACATCAGAAACTGAAAAGATAGATGCAGTTGCCGTGTCATTCAGAATTCCACCCTAGTAAATCCTATGCTATAGGCCATAATCCCACAACATATTCCACGACTTAGCATTACATCATTCTCACAGAAAAGAAGAATTCAGCTCCAGAGAAGCTTAAACACAATCACAGTTACAGAAAGTGACAAGCTTGAAAGTATTGATACAAACAAAAAAGCTCAAATTTTACAAAATGTTATACACAGTTTCTTTTTTGGCAGTTCTTTCATTACTTCTCTTTCGAAGTTACAGAGATTCTAGGAATTATAATAGCTAGTGAAGGTAGAATTGAAACTTGGAAGTAAACCCAACTGACCTTATCATCAACATCAGTGAAATTTCGAACATAGCACACTTCGAATCCCAAATGCCTAAGATATCTGCCAAGTTCCCAATCAGAAAAAGCTACATTAGTAAGTATCCTTCCAACCATAGATTAACAAAATATAAATTTCTCAACAAATTGAGAAAGAAGAAGCTGGGGGACCTGTAGAGAACATCGAAAGTGACGTAGACGCGAGCGTGGCCAATATGGCTAAGATCGTAAGCGGTAACACCACAAACGTACATCCCAACTTTTCCATCCACTTTGGGCTTAAAAAGCTCCTTCTTTCTGCTCATTGTATTGTAAAGCCACAGCTCCGCCGATGATAATGATGGGGTGACCGCTCCATCACCAGCATTAACTTTGTCGTTGATTAAGGGCCGATATGAGCTGACAAGGCGACATAAAGTTCGCTTCCTGGAGACGGAGAAGGTGCGAGAAAAATGAGTTCGGAATTGAATTGAA
The DNA here is from genome assembly GCF_030052815.1 of Hevea brasiliensis. Lineage (NCBI taxonomy): Eukaryota > Viridiplantae > Streptophyta > Magnoliopsida > Malpighiales > Euphorbiaceae > Hevea > Hevea brasiliensis. The sequence continues at coordinate 114,917,816 of NC_079496.1, read as the reverse complement.
CGTAGCAGAGAGTGCGGTGGCGGAGAGAAGCGGAAAGAGGTGAGGGGCTTATAGCACTTGAGGAGACTTCCCATTTGCTCTGGCAGGGCTGAGGCCAGCTGTTCGTGGCCTTACCCTTAGTGATGGTTATTGGTTAATAAACTCTATCTTCCCTTGCGTTTATGAAGGAATAATCAAGGAAAAAAATGTTTATTAAATTATTAATGCAAGTGAAAACCTTTTATCTTTGGGCTAAGAGTAAAAAAAAAAAAATAATAATAATAATAATTAATTTTTTTTATAATTATAATTATTTATTTTAATAATTTTGATATAATTTTAAATTTTAATTTTAATACAATTAAAATTAAAAGAAATTAACCGTTAAAATCATGCCATCTTAATTAATTAGGAGAGATCAATAATTAAAATTATGTTATTTTAATTAATTTAATTCAATTTTGATTGCAAAATGAATTCTTAAAATTAAATTAAAATTGCTAAAAATAAAAAAATTAATTAAAATTACACCAAATTGAATTTAGTCTTTAAATTGTTCTATGAAAATTAAAATTTATTTTTTAATGAAATCTAAATGGTTTTAACTTTCATGTGTAAAGATCACACAAACATTTATCTTTTTTTCGCAGGAAACATAATCTCACTTTCACTACTAAATCAACCATTAAAATCAATTTTATTATTTTACTTTCATTTTAATTTTACATTTTATTAATAATTTGAATACTAAAATAATAAAATTGATCAGGTTTACCATATCACTGTCAAATTTGTGGAGGTAAAGCTGCTGATATCCACCAAAATACATCAACCAAGACAGCATCCAGAGTTTGGCAACAACGATTTTAGCATTAGATAACAATGCAACCTAACCCCCACCACCACCTCAGGCTTCCGAGATACTAAAGTTGTCCCTAAGGTTGCGCTGTCTAAAATTCAAGTCTCAATTAATGTTAAATAAAAAAAAATAAATAATAAGGATTTTTTTTTTTTTATAGCCAAAAAAACAAGCGTGTTTAATCTCGAATATGATTTAGTATTGCAGTTCCAGTTGCCAAAAAACTTGGTACTCCCGTTCATGCAGGCAAATTCACAAAGATCTAATTATCATTACCAACTTGAGAAAATAATAATATACAGGAAAACATGATCACATGTAGAGAAGAAGATGTCCTGCAGATTACATAACCATCACAAGAAGTCATATTAGAGCATTTGTATGCCAAAAGTTGGTGCACTTGTTCATAATGTTGTTAGCCTGTGTTCATCCTAAAAGAATTGCAGCCAATCTCTGCATCTAAAAAGAATCATCTAGTCAATGCATCTCGGATCCTGACTAGAAGAGGATGCAATGAACAGATCCATACCATCCACTGTGAACTCAATGAATATATCTACTGCATCTCTATGAATGTCCAGAGTCCCATGAAACAAGGGAGGATGTGAATCATGATAAAAGATAAGCCCTTCTATTTTCTGATCATGCTAGAGAACACACTTTATCTGCAAGTGAAAAGTTGTCCTTTAAGTAAGATGAAAATGCGCAACCAACAAAGGCTCAATTCATCAAAATAACAGGTTGGGAGCAAGTTCACCTTGTTTTATGCTACTGCAACAAAAACGATTATCATCTATATAGGTTGCTTGAAGACCCATCATCCAAGACCCAACAGATACATCATCATGAGCATAATTCTTTAGAGATGCACTGTATATAACAATGAATTGAAAAAAAGATTAAAACTCGTACGCATGGGTAATAAAAGTGCGTTATTGTGTGGCAGCTCAAATTTAATTCGGGGAAACAAGCAACATTAGTGTGAAATTGCTGAACCTCGGGACTTCAAAAATAACTAAGCAGCTCATCTCCTCAAAATTCTATCCGATTTATGGCTCAGTGTGTCATGAATGCATAAGCACGATAAGGAGGATTTATGAATTTTAACTGTTTATTTTGAGCTTTGCACATATATTATCTTGCAATGGAGCTCATTATCAGCCAAGTTGCAAATAAGCCACTGGTCCGATCATTTTCCTAATTTTATCCTCACTTCCACAATTTAAGGCCTGATGCTAAGCACAAAATTTGTCCAGTGGCAACATCTATAACTAACCTGTTTATGTTAATATACTGCGCCAAATTTTTGGAAAGAATTATAAGTGCACCAGCTGCATGTCGGAAATAACTGAAACAGGAAAAAAAAATATATGAATATGGTCAAATATCAGAGTGTGGCCATTACAGCAGATTCAGAACTATACAATTAGTACAATAGAGCACTTACCATTTCTCATCCCCAAATTTCCACCATTCAGGTTCATACCATTGCCTTCCCCTGAAAATCAATAGAAATTCAGATACTGAGAACTTAAGCATTAGGACCAGAAAAGCAAAAAATAGTCCCTAAATCCATTAATGGGAATAAATATTTTAGACAAATTAGACTTTGCAAATAAGAACTTTTACTTGAACTAAACTCAAGGGAACCCAATGGGATTAGGAAGTAACTATAAATACAACACATAGTTACCTGAAAAGCATTACCAAGTCACAGGTATGGAGACATGGTACTCCACTTAGCTAGATATAGGGTATGTTTTAATTATTACGCGAATTTAAATCATGCCCCATAGGCATTTTATTTTATAAATTTTTCACCAAATAAGAACTTGCATAAACCAACATATATCTAATAGTTGGACTTTTTAATATTAATCTCAAATTATTTTTCAAACTTATGTTGTTAATTTTCTTGAAATTGCTCAAGTTTTTTCATTATCTAGTTGAATTTTTAACAAGTAATATTTTTAATTAGCAGGAGAACAATAAGAAAAAAAAGATGAGAATAAGAAAGAAAATAGAGTAGAATTAGAACAAGGAGAAGAGGACAGAATAATCAAAAACAGAGGAGAAACAATGCCAAAAGGAGAAGAAGAAAGAATGACGACAAGGAAAAAAATACGGACAAGAAGAAGAAGAAGAAGAAGAGTGATGCCAAAGAGATGCCTGAGAGAAGAAGAGAAAGAAAAAAATGATGCGACTCTCTAATTTATTTATTTATGATGAGGTGGGATTAGGGTGTCCTTAGGAGAGTAAATTGAATCAAGACAAATGAAGAGTAATTATGAGTTTTTCTTTGATACTCAACTATTAATTGAAAATATTAGTAAAACTAATAAGTTTCTATTAATTTGTTTTAGACAACGAAAAAGCTTGAACTTATTTAAAAATTAATAATATAAGTTTGACCAATAATTTGAGATTGATGATAAAAGTTCAACTATTAATTAAAAATATTACTTACTAAAATTTCAGTTAGCTCGATAACGAAAAAGCTTAAGCAACTTCAAAAAAATTAACAACATAAGTATGAAATATAATTTGAGATTAGTATTAAAAATTCAACTTTTAGATATATGTTGGTTTATGCAAATTCTTATTAGGTGTAAAATTTATGAAATAAAAAGCCTAATGAACCAAATGAATATAATTCAACTAGCAAACAAGTGTACTTCATGCAGTGAGATCTAAATTTGTGTACCAACTAAGCCTACCCATGTGTATCTAGCTGCATGGCATACCACACACCGAAGGTACCATATTTCAAGTAACTATGGGGTGAGATAAAATATTACAGAGCACATACTCTTCAGTTATCACATCTCCTGACTTCATGCACCCCATATAAGAGCTATCTTGACCACGACGGTGTTCAAGGATTCCAATTAACCCCTCTGTCACAGAAGAAAAATGTTTAAAAGCATTGAAAAGCGTTCTGAGGAATAACTAGAAGTATGCAAGTTGTGATGCTTTACGAATGGATAAGAAATTGAAGTCATACCAAGATCAAGATTTATGTTGTCATCAACTTTCACATAGAATTCTGCATCCCAATTTTGTGCTGCAGTGCTAAAGAAGAATTTTGCTTTCTTTGGCAATTCTTCTTGCGCCTCCTCATGATCCTCCTGATAAAATAATATGAAGTGCGCTCAGACTCACTGCTTTAAATGTTAATGAAGTCCACTTAATCAGCGATAAGAGTTCAATGAATGCCAAATAATTAACAGAGCTTTTTTTTTCTTTTGCTTTAACTGTTTTGCATATCAGATATGGTTTATCTTCTCCTCCACAAAGTCTAATTGGGAAATAAAAATGATAAAACCTTCAAAATGTTTATGCAGAAATTCATAACTAGTAAAAAATACCCACTATAGAAAAGTGGCAATATAAATTTGACAAATTAAAAAAAGAACCACAAAATTCCATCACCTACAAGAATCAAGAAATCCTTTGTCGAGCTATTTTCACCATCAATATTACGATCTAAGCTATCACCTCGATTAGCACTGCCAGTAAAAAAAAAAGAATCAAATAAAGTTACTAGAAGCATAAAGCCCATTGCAATAATAGTGCAATCTTAACACTCATAATCAAACCAAGCAATTTGATGAGTAAGAAAAATGAAGCAAATGCTAAAATAAGGTATAAAGTGAGAGGGAAAACCTCCGACCAATCACAAAACGTATCACTACTCCTCTTTCCTCAAGTTTTTTCAAGGCATCACCTACAAAAGCAACAAGACAGCTTGTGATAGATTTCTCAACAACTAATGAATATAATTTGAATCAATACCCCTTACAATATGAAACCAATAAAGACTCAGATAAAAACAGCATACAATGTGAAAAATTCATTAAAAAAAAAAAAAAGAAGAGAGACAAATCAGAAAAAATGATGTGAATTTCAAAATGACCAATTATAATTGAGATCCACAATAATAACATGTGCTTGATAAAGAAGCAACCAAACGGAAGGCAATGCAATGGGAATCATTACCTACAAAGATGAAAACATTTATTCTAATATTCTGATCTTCAAAGTCAAAATCGGCATCAAGAAAATAACATCACAAATTATGAGAAAATGTTGTTTTAGCAGATAAGCATCAAGTCTCAGACTAAACAATTGTTATAATATCAAATTGCAAGCAGTGGAACTAGCAGAATCCACATGGTCATGATACGAAATCAAACAAAATTTGTTAATCAAAATATGTTTTTTAATGATGATGTCATGTGATCAAAAAACAATAGTCTAGAAAGCCAAAATACTATGAAATGCCAACTGACCTCTAGGCATCCATGACCCTCTAAACAAATTTCGCTTTAAGCGACTACCAAATCCAGTGTATACTCCAATAACTGCAAGAAGCTTTCGATCTGAAGAAGACCCACTTTGTGGTAACCGGTTCTTGAGGTAGCCTTGACTCTTTGCCAAGGTCAATTCCATCTCTGCCTCCACAATCCTCCTCTCCAGATCTCTGCAAACCATTATCATTGACATGATCATCTTTGCTTGATGAAATTTAATTTGACAACAAACGATGAGGAAACATACTTGCATTGTAGGACAGCCAGCTTATCTTCAACAGTAAGAACCTTGGGTCTCTGCCAACAAGTACAAAAAATGAACAATTAATAACAGATCATATATAATTGCACTTATGGAGGAAAAAAAGGCATTTGGGCATGATACCATTCCTCAGTTTTTTTAACTGGAACCATGAACTAAAAATTAACACCCACAACCACCCTTAAAAAGGGCCTTTTCAGATGCCTTTATCAAAAAGAGAGTAGGCCAAACAAACCTGGGCTGCATTCATCTTAAGAAGATTAGATAGCAATGTTCTGTTCTCCGCATCTTGCCACAATCTGGTGATTTCCGAAAAGAAAGAAGGCGTAAATTGTTACCACTCATCAGTCCTCTTGTATCCAAAACGAACAACACAATCTATTAGCTAGCTTAGCTAAGGAGATATAACGCAGTGAGTGTATCAAATCAAAATATTTTAACTTAAGCCCTGTTGGTTGCAGAAAATTGAAACTGTCAAATAGTCATTCAGAGGATCCACTGGAATTGGATCCAAATTCCATTTACCTCACATCGAACAGAAATCAACGAGACCAAGTCAATCACTTATTATAATAGCAAAAATTCAGAATTATACAAATTAAGAAATTAAGTCGATTTGGCCAAACACATCCTAATACAGCAATTATATCGTTAATCTCGATGCTACATTTTCCGGGGAAAGAAACCGGGAATTGAAGGAAAGTGGGAAATGATCAAAGCAAAGAAAAAGAGAGAAACGAACCGTCCGGCAACGTAGAGCCAAGCCACGCAAGAGAAGAAGGCCAAGACTAGAGAGGGTTTCGAGCTCTGCAGAGGCTTCGATCTCCATCTCCTCTCTGATTTCGTCGTTGTAGGTAAGCTCTCCATTCGCACCCTACTTTAGTAGGCGCACGTATACGTATTCCAAGTATTTGAGTAGGATATCTGAACGATCTGACAGAAAAATCTGAGAGAATTGGAGACTGGAGTTGGGATTTAAAACTCAGCAAGCGACCTGAGATAATCAATAACAGACATGGCTTTGAATGAATTTCCATATTAACAGAGAAGGTTTTGGAAAGGGAGGACCTGAGCCGTTACTGCTAATGGGCCTCTGAGTACCCGCCCATCAATTGGGTTACAAACATAGACATGACCAAGACCAGTTTGGGTCCTAAACGGTCAAAGATCAATTTAAACTGGATCTTCTCCCTATTAAACTTCAGCTAAATTGTAATTAATGATTTAGTCCCACAGCCTGATCCAATCCAATTCAAATTGAAAATTTTTAAAACTTATTCCAACCGTTAAATTACTTTAATCCAAATCAAAGAAAAACCAATAAAAATCAGCCTCACGGCTACAAGAGCCTATTCATATTCCCTCCTGGCCACGAACCACGAACCGGAACTGGCTCGTGACCACGGCTTCGTAAATAGCCAAATGCAGCCTCAATCGGGAGAGTTTCTCGCAATTTCAGCATAATTAAGGACCAATTGTAGCCTTTAATCCTTCAATCGTTTTGCCCAATTCATTTCCAAGCATGCAAACTGGGGATAAACTTGTTCCTCTTCCTCAACGCTCATGGGCACAGCCACTAGCTCACCATTTCCCTGTTCAATTAGAGTAACTACGAATTTTACAGATAATAGGCGAGAGAGAGAAAGAGAGAGAGAGAGGAACATAAATATTAGTACTTTTATCTGCTCTTCAAGCAAACAAAATAATGATACTAAGAATACAAATTTTGAGACAATCTTAAAAATCATGAACCAACATAATGGGTAAAGTCTCCGCTAATCATTGACATTGTTAACAACACAACCTTCCAGAAGCATCAGAATAAACAAATTATAAAGTATCATAAGAGAGAATTGATAACTGTGTACATGAATCTTCTGCTGAATACCAATAATGCCTCTCTATCACAATGCTGCAGAATTTTTCAGCTCCTGAGATGGTGTGGATGAGCCCAATTTGATCAAAATTTATCTCTGTGCTCCTGGTAAAAAGTTTGCTAGGGAGGGAACCCCTTGTTGCCTCATTTCTTCTTGTGCTCGCCTCATTTCCTCAGGATCTGTTTTGGTACAACGATAGAGTAGTATGATCAATGACGAACAAGCAACATAGCAACATCAGGTCATCTACTAAAAACTAATTCACCAAGTGAAAAACCGGTAAATCCTCACAAAACTTGAAGATCAACTCAACTCAACTAAGCCTTTGTCCTAAAAATTTAGAGTCGGCTATATAGATTCTTTTTCTCCATTCTAAATGATTTTGGGTTAAATCCTCAGAAATGTGCTTCTAGGTCATGTTGTACTACTCTCCTCCAAGTCAGTTTAGGTCTAACCCTTCTTTTCTTTCTATCCTCTAACTTAATGTGCTCTACTTGTCTAACTGGAGCCTCTGTATGTCTACGCTTCACATGACTAAACCACCTCAATCTCCCTTCTCTCAACTTATTCTCAATTGGCACCACTCTTATATTTTCTCTAATACTCTCATTACGGAATTTATCTAATCTAATATGGTCACTCGTCCACCTTAATATTCTCATCTCCGCAACTCTTATCTTAGACACATACGACTCTTTCAATGCCCAACACTCACTACCATATAACATGACCGATCGTATGACTATACGGTAAAATTTTCCTTTTAACTTATTGGGAATTTTGCGATCACATACAAAACTTAAAGATCAATGAAGCTAAATATAAAACAAAATAATTGAATGGTAATGCATGTGAAAAAGGAACAGCCAACTATTTTTTTACTCAAAATCTTGAATGATGACAAAATACAACATGATTTTTTTTTTATGATGTTATATGAATAATTGTGGCAAACTTGTGATTATTGAATGCACACGAAAAAGAATATGTTGATTTGCTGGTCCAAGTAATGCATTATCAGCATGACCTAATCTCAGAAAGTGCCCATTAAGTAATAATCTATAAAATCGAAAAGCCAAATCAGTTACTCAGGCCATGTAAATCTCCTGCAATTCCTCAAGGCCATGTCTAAAACATATTAATTAATAAAATATAGTACTTTACCCATGTTCTCCACTAATTTGGGCATTAGGAACATAACCACCAGCATAAATCCCACCATAAGACCCATTGGGCTTTTGACAACAGACATTATGGAGAAGGGTTCCCTAATCTGTAACAAAACAAGAAGAAAAGAGATAAATATTGATAAACTAGTCAAACAGTAAGATAGAAATAAGAAAGAAGATCAACCTCATAATACTGTTCATCTTTCAGTGGCTCTAATACCAACTCACTCAGACCTCTCCTGTTCTCTGTCAATGCCGCCTGAACCTTGCCTGGGAATCTGGCACTAACATCAACTCGCACCTAAACATTTAAAAGAAAATTCAATAAAGGGAAATCTATACATGATCATTCAATGTTACCATCGTTTACAGATAGAAAATCCTACTGGAGAAAAGAAATAGCCTATCGCAGCCGCTTCAATTAAATGAGTCCCTGCTGACACGTTATAGCTTTTAGCGTACAAGTCAAGGAATCAAGATGTATCCCAGAAAAGATTTACTAGCATTCCCTTGATAACATAATACTAAATTCTATATTTTAATCTAGTTGCAAGTGAAAAAACAGGTGGAAGAATTCCCCAGAATGGCTACAACAAGAACAGTAGAAAACCATGCCCATGAGAAGAAAAACAGGGGAAACAAAACTAGTAGGATACAACGAAAAATATCCATCAGGCCTTAGAAAAGTGATGCTTTGGCCACCATTAAGCATAACTTTGACGTCGGATAGTTTTCCAGGAAGACCAAAACCTTTTGCACCCACACCTGCCAAATAAATTCATCAATAATCTAACTGAACTAAAAAGGAAGCAAATCAGAGAGATAAACAGCAAGCAAGATGAAGGGTAACCATAACTGTTCATGTTATTGTGAGGCAAAGTAAACCACAAATCAAAATTTTGAATCAGGTTTCAAAATAATTGACTAATCACTGTATCTCCATCACGATTTCAACATCTGTGGTTGAAGCAGGGTGAAATACTGCACCAGACACCACTTGAGCTAGTATTGGTTGCTCAAATCATAAATAAAATTTTTAGCCATTGGTTATAAAAGCTAACTTGACGGTTGACAACTAACACTGTGCGATAGATTGTTTTACTAAATAAACTCAACAGGCAGGAACTAGGCTTCCCTTTTAAGAGGAACTAAATTATGGACTTCTACTCTACACCACTTTCTTTTTATGTAAGATACTCTCTTCCTCGAATTCTTCATTAAGATTGAATTGACAAGCAACAGGAATGGACTAGACAGCTCTTGGAAATCACCTCATTTTGGCATGAATGAGAAGTCAAGATCCCATAAGTCCACCGTTCATTAATATTGTTCTAATGTAATGGAGTCCAAATTTAATTTTTTAGATAAGCCATGCTTCATCTAGTTTGTCATTCACATTGAAAATCTACAATCAACTCTAGCCACTATGAAAGTGCCACAAGAACTGACCATTGGTATTACAATACGAAACTATGCATAAATCCCCATCTAATATCAGCTATTTGGTTCATTTTACTCTCTCCTACTAGATTTAGAGCTGCATCTATAGAAAGATATAGAGCAAGAAAAAGCTTTAGCATGAGAACCCCAATCAACAAGTTTAACCAAGAAACTTCGCTCAAATATGGAACACTTCACTCAACTCCTGATAGACGATTCTTTTGGGTTGGGATTGGGGGGAAGCAGTAGTGTCTTTGGACATTCGAAGACCCTAAAACAGAGGCCACTGAATTACATTATAAATTTAAGTAAATTTCTACATGAACTTCAGAAATAAAATCAAAGCAGGCGGCAGAAGCGATTTGGAACTTGATTGCCACACTAGTATTGATCCTCTTTTGGGTAATATTGGGTGAATCCGAAAGGAGGTATTCTAAATCCTTAATTTAAACACTAATAGAATGAAGAAATGATCTCAAGTTCACGACTGATCTAAAACAATTAAAAGATATCCCTGGCCAAAACTCAAAAAACATTAACAACCCTACGTTAACAGGTACCTTCAATCTTCACTTGACCATTAATGGCGTAACCATCGCCAGACCTGGACAAAAGAACAATTAAATTAATTAGAACGCAAACAAGCAGTGAAAGTCAAAACCCTAGAGCTCACTGTGTGCAAAGGACAAATACACAGTCAGTTCACGGGAAAACCTAACTGAACTAACTGCAAACTACTAGTAAAATCTTCGAATTCATATCATCAAATCAAAGAATTTCAAGTGCCAATTTGCAATCTTCTATGGGTTAATTTTCAGCATATGTCACAGATAACCGTACCCGGAAGAAATCGCGAGTGCCGGAGCGAGGAGAGAAAGACATAATTGTATGTAAAGAATGAGAAGAACCGATTTCGATCTGAGGATGGATGCCATAACAGTAGAATCTAGCAGAGATTTGAGAGAGCTTCAAGCCTTCAACAGGCGGAAATAACTAAATTCTTAGCGACCGTTTTTTTTTTTTTTTGACAACATATGTGGCTGGGCTGATGGGCGGCTGAGTTATACCTGATCATAGACACCAAATTAAATTGCACCGATTTAATTTAAAATTAAAATTAATTAATTTGATTTAATTTAAAATTATATTTCAATTATTAAATCAAGTCAATGGATATCATTTAGTTAGAATTTAATGTTGTGTTTGGTACTTAAATTTAGACATGGACTAAAATTTTAGGTTTTGCATTTTAGAGAGTCTCGAATTTATTTATTTATTTTATTTATAATACAATATTATTTTCATTTCAAATAAATTTTAAGAACATGTCAAACATTAAATATTATTTTCTAAATAAATTCTCCAATTTTATTATTAATTATAAAACTACCACCACAAATTTGTAGCATTGCTTTTTTTAAAAAAAAAAATTAATTGATGAAAGATTCCCTGATATTAGTTAAAAATTATAGTAGAATTTACAGATAGCCCACAATCTCAACAAAACACTGACTGATTAAACTCGAACTCTCAACGAACCACTGGTTGACCCTTGTCATTTAAACTAATTCAGTTTAGCAGCAGCAGCAGCCAAAGCTCATTAATTAAAGGGTTAAATGCTGATACTGAATTTTTTTTTTTAATGATATAATTATAATCTTGATCTGTTAATCTTCAAAAGGCTAAAAGCAAACACTTTAAATCAAAAATTAAAAGTCCAAAAAATCTGAAAATTAACCCCAACCTCTTGACCAAACCTAACTCTAATTAAAATTCAACCTTCATTTTTGCTGTTCCTATGGGTCACAACCCTAGCAACATCCGCATCAAATTATCAATTTAAAAATATATTTACAAAGTCCAGAAATAGAGAGGATTTTTTTTTTCTTTGACCAAAACTATTTATTACAATTAGGGCTCTACTCACAAACCTGACCCAACCATTACCAGAATACAAACCTCTTCCTTTCATTTGCACATTCAATTACAGTTCATCATCATTTCTCAGGAGATGACAAGCCACTTTGAGGAAGGGACATCAAGTCAAAGATATTTGGAAATAGGCCCCCATAAAGAATTGAATATACGCCCAGGAATTTCAACAAATGCTATAATCCCAATTTTCTTGAGAACCAATCCGAAAGATTAGCTATAACAAATCCTGCAAAAACCTGCAGCACACCACCAAAGCCATCAGATTGGTAGGATCAGTAGGATTTTATTCTCAAGACAACACTGACAAGCTTTGGTTATTGGTAGAATGAAATGCAGTCAGTCTATTCCAAAGGATGTTACCAAATGCTCTGTTCACTTTGCAACTCTTAGAAACATGATTGTTATATTTTCATGGGAATGGCAATTTGAGAATTGGTATTGAACCATTAGCACTTCCTATTGTTCTCAACTTCTCATTATATAAGATCTTGGAGGAACAAAAGGATGCTAATGCCTTTACATAGTTATATTCATGACAGATATGAAAGTTTATAATTTTTTCCAAAATGTCAAGGCAGACCCTTAAATCAGATGCATGTTCAAAATAATACATCACCTGAATAGAGCCAAGAATGTAAATTGCCGAATAATGACGACCATGAATCACCATATCAGCCACCATAGCAAGAGGGATGGTGAGTGACATACCCAAGGTAGCCACCAATGGAGTTGTCCATACAACACATAATGCCCTAAGGAGAAGAGAGAAAAATTTTGAATTAGCTGAACAAGATAATGCGAGTGAATGAACCAATAATAACAAAAGCAAACGGTTAAACATACCAAAAGTAGTCAGACAGGACGCTTCCAATAAAGCCATTTGCAAGAACAACTTCATCCATTTTAGCAGAATGAGGAATTGAAAACTTGGGTTCTATTCCCAAGGCAGTCAACGGCCAAACTGAGAGAGAAATCAGAAAATGATAATTCAGTTCTCAGCCAAGGCAGCCTCATACATAAATTTTCACTTTAAAAACTTCTCAGAATTTGGAAGACAAATGGTTTCCATCCCAGCCAACAATATGGCCAGGTGACTGAAAATTGAATTGGAAATTATCAATAACTAACTAACAGAATGAAAAGGATCAAACCCACACGTTTATAGGAAAAAAGATTTAAAAACATTCATCTCTAGGCTTAAAATTGCAATGAAATAAAAGAAATTCCATGGTCTGACAAACAAGTTTCCCTAGCAGTTGAACAATGACTTGGCAAAAGAACATCAGGTTCCTAAAATTTTAACTTCATCCTAGAGAGGTATAACTTTACCCAATCAACAGAACATTGAACAATGAACATCTCTTACCAAGCCACCATAGAGCTACAAGCGTGAACAGTCCTATGTATCCAAACAACTTTTGCACATCAACCCTTTCTCCTTCTTCACCAGCAAACTTTTTAAGGAGCACTGCAGCAATAATCATAAAGTGAAACACAATACTCTGCAAGAATAATATTAAAACAATGACTACATATAAAAAGCAAGTTATAAACACTGGACCAATAGACAAAGAAAACTTAAAAAGAGAACTATGATCAACCTGTAAATAGTCCATATGAAACAGCTGAAAGAAGGCCAAAAAGATCCCCGACAAGAGAGCGCTTCCCATTGCTGAACACAAAGTATCAATGGTCAATGCCCAAAAATGCAGTACAGAGAGCAAGCTGACCAAATAATAGCCGCTCAAACAATATGCAAGGTGAAACTTGAAAGAGGTATTCTGCATAACAGGTAACTATATATACATGTGCAGGGATGTTTTCTACTCAGTTTATTAAACCGAATATTAACAGCTTTAGGTCAGAGCCATAATGCTCTACACAATTTTCAGCACAAACAACGTAAAAAGTAGAGGACAGACCTAAACTATCCCTTTTGCAAATTACTCGTTAATTAAAAAGTTTATCAAAATTAAAACCCTTTCCCAGGCATTGGAGCATTAGGTGAGAGGCCCCTTGCAATAGCCCATCAAATGGAAATGATAATGTCCTTCATTTAAATTAACACTAGTGAAAAAGTCAGAATCCAAACACTATCATGATGCAACCAACAAAGATGAGTAGACTTACATAGAAGCACTTAGTTGAGACTCATCTGCAGCCCAAGTTTTTCCCAAAGTAGTCATGGCAACACCAGCCATGCTTACAAGGACAGCTACTACTTTCGCTGCATTTAAAGTATCTTGGCCCAGAAATACACCAATGAAAAGGGTAAAAAGTCCTGATGTTGATGACAAAACTGTTGTGCTTGCAACACTTGTACGTGCAAGCGCGGCATTTGATAAATACTGCCCACAATAGAAAAGCATAGTCAAGACCATACTTCAGTTCATTAATCCTGATGTTATTAACTAAAAAACTTTATTAAACAAGGATATGGGATCTTTAGAAACAATTCTCATTCTTTAAGCAATGCACTGATAATATAACAGAGAAGTCATTCAACACTACAAGAACGGTATGTCATAATCATTATAAACATGTAAAATTATATTCCATGAGGCACTGATTTGGTCTCTATGACACTAAAAGAAGTAAAGATGGCTGCATACTTTATAGTTTCAACTCGTCCCAATGTCCAAGTTATCTATCTAACAGTGTACTAAACCCCCACATTATTCACCATGAGGATCCAGTAAGATAGACAACAATGCACTAAACTCTACACGGTTCATCTGGGAATCTAGAGAGACAGCTTATGGATGAAAAAAACTGATAAAATCCTAGGTCTAGTCAACCCACAAACCCACTTGATGTTAGACCATGCCAATTTATACACAAAAACCTTAACATCACCTGCGTCATGGATCTGCGACACAGTGCCAGACTGTCTCATGAGAATACTTGTGCTCATGCATCAGGTTCAGGAAACTACCCTCACAACTCACAAGCATGTGCAAGGACATAGATCAACAGCTTGCTAGAGTACTTGTATCAACAACACAAGCACAACAATAAATAAGTCTTAATCCCAAAATAGTTAGGGTTGGCTATATGAATCTTTTTTCACCATTAAGCTCTATTTGAAATCAACTACGCATCAATATCCAAAAATTGTAAATTTTTAATACTAATTCCCTTCTTGTTATTTTAGATCTCCCTCTTTCCTTTCTCACTTATTCCACCACTAACTTATTACACATTCATACTAGATCCTTCGATGCTCTACATTGGACATAACCAAACCATCTTAAACAACCGTTTCTCATTTTATCCTAATGAATGCTACATACACTCTCTTACAAAAATAGTCACTCCTAATCATATTTATTATCATGTTTCCAGACATTCATCCTAATATCCGTATTTTTGTCACACTCATCTCGTGAGTATGTCATACTTTAGATGCCCAACATTCATTTCTGTATGACATAGCTAGCTTGACCACAATTCTATAAAACTTACCTTTGTGAGGCGTATGGTCCTAGTTCTATAGCACAAGTATCAACAAACCCAGAAAAAAAAATACATATATATATATATATATATATATATATATATATATATATATATATATATATATATATATATATATATATATATATATCTTTGCATGTATATACCACATCTATCAATGTGTAAAGAGCATCTAATAGGTTCAGAGGAATGATTGGCTGAAGGACATTGAAATTTCTAAGGGCAACACTACAATATGGATGCCCATAGATTGTGGAGGGGAAATTATTCTTTTAACATACGTTTCTACAAAGGGGCTTTCCGACTAATGTATGGACTAAAATGATCTTTATGTATCACATAATTGAAAATGGAAAAACTAGCCCTGAATAAACAAACCTCTGTTATAAACCAGATAGGGGCAATATAAAAACCATAGATGGCAATTTCTCTAGGTGTAAGCTCTTTTTCATGTTTCAACACATTTAAATCATCTTTGTGTCTAGGAATCAAAGGCTTTCCCTCTGCTTGAGGAGAAAGGTCTGCTTCACTGTCTTTTCTGGTCAAAGTTCCCTGAAGTTCAATTTCAAAAATTTTCCGGCTCAGAGGAGAGTTAAATCCATCGGAAGACTCATTTATGCTTCCTGCATCTTTACCACTTTTAGAAGAGCGATGCTTTAGTATCTTGCATATCCAGTCTTTAAGAAATGCTATTGGGAGGTAAACTACCATCAGAGATGCTCCAAGATATGTCACTGCAAATGGCTGCTTGTAGTCTGTAAAGATACCCTGTAAAAAATTAGATCAGTCAGACTTAAATATGTAAAAAAAAACCATTAAAAATTCATCAGGCCAAAATGCCAATTGAATTGTTAACAATAAAACTGTATTTATTTCCTCAAAGAATTCACATGACACAACAGAGGATATCAACTACAAGGCAACATAAACTGCTTATATCAGCAACTGGATACATACCCATTGCAGCAAATAAGTAATAATTAAAATCAATAATCCATAATCTATCGAATTATAACATGTATACATGCACATATAAAAATATAATTCACTGCAAATATAAGCAGCTATGCAATTCAAATTGACAAAGATCAAATGAAAATCTGTTGAAACCTACCTGGGTGACTTCTGCAGAGGTAACCCATATAATAACAACAGCAGCTATCAAGAATAAACCGGCCTTATATCTCCAGCTCATAGCAAATTACAGAAAAAACCCAAGTAGAGAAACCGGCAGAAATTGAAGAGATCAGCGAGTTTCCCTCAGATCTTTGAAACCCAGTTTAAGATTTGTCGGTGGTCAGCGGCAGGAGCTATTTTGAGATCTCATAGCTAGAGAGGGACGTACGTTTCAATGCGCAAACAAAGAGATGGAAACAGTTAAAGTGCAATGGTGTGAGTAACAAGAATTGAAAAAGAGATGAGAAACAAAAGCCAAAAAGAAAACGCAGAAGAGGAGGATTAATGGGATTACGGGAGGCGAGGTGGAAAGGTACTCTTAGTGTTAGAATTAAGTTTCGGTGGTTATCAGTTAATTTAATCACACTCTTGCTATCTCCGACGCATCTCCAATATTTCATCAACCGCATTTATTATTTTTATAGTAAAAATATAAATTAATTACTATTTATAAAATTTATTAACGATTTTTCTTATGAATCCAGGAGGAACCTTAATCATCTCTGATTACAGTCACTTTTAACACTTATCATATTATTGTTTCACATCATCTATCTTTTTTTTAGTAATTAATGATAAATAGACATGTGATAAGTGATAGATAAAGAAAATAATTCTAATTTATCTATAATTACAAGAGAGATATAAAAAAAATTTTAAAATAAATAATATTAATCAATAAAAATATATACATATTAAAATTCATTTAATACATTTGTTAATATAAAGAACTTAAATTTTAACAATAAATCATATAGAAATATGTGCTAAATGATTTAAAATTATATTTAATGATGTATGTACTTATTAAAAATGATTTATTAATTGTTATTTAATTTACTAAATTTTTATTAGATAATATGTAATTAAAAATATAATTATTATAAATTTAATTTCATATAAAAATTAATTGAATATTTATATTTAAATTTTTGTACTCATTATTTTAGTTATGTCCACAATTTAATTAATTTTGCATGATATAAATATTTAATTTAAAATTGTCAAATTAATTTTTATACAAGATATAGTTTATATTAAATAACACAATAACTAATAGATAGAGTCACACTAATGCTATATTTAAAAATTCAATATAAGCCATTAGGATAATAAAACAATAATTAAATATATATTTTATCATGCAAAAAATTATACATTATTTTTAAAGTTGTGAAATTTTAAATTTTAGTTTTAATTAAAATCAAGTAAATTATATATATATATATATATATATATATATATATTTAAATTTTAAATATTTATTTGTAAAATTTTTAATTAATATGGCATACAATAAGACATATAAATAAGATGATATAATTAATCGATTAATTATTAATAAATTAAAAATATTCATTAATTATAAAAAAAATTTTAAATACAATAACTAAAACAAATAAGTATGTAATATATTTAAAAAAAAAATCATGGCAATTTTGTATCATTATGAAGTATTTTGTAAGCAATATAATGAACTACTCTATTATATTTTCTACGAACAAATTGAAAATCAAACACATCAAAATCATGGTTAAAACTAATATGTCATTGAAAATAATAAAAAAAAAATCATTAAAAATTGTGCTCATTAACTATGAAAATTACTAATTGTAAATCGCATTCAAATAAAATAGAACTAAAATTCTTATTTTTAGCAAGTAAAATCGTTTCTTTACAAATTAAAGCTTTTAGAATAAGATGATCAATAATACTATTTGGTGTACTAACTTAAAGGGTATCCTAATATATTCCTTATTATAGTAGTAATACTGATCAAATTCTTTCTTCAATTTACTGGACTATCAAAATTAATTAATTTTTATGGTGTAAGAAGTCGAAAGGATTCAAATAATATGCTTGTAAGAGTGATTTGCTTATAGGGTGACGGTCCAAATAATGTAATTTTATCGATTGTAGAATTGCATTCTCCTCATTTTCATTGTCTTATCATGCTCTTTCTGCTTGTCCTTACTTCAATTCAAATTATTCTAACCCCTTCTTAAACATGCAAAATAATATTAATAATAATAATAGAGATTGTGACGTAAAATGGTAGCAAAACGCATTACTTCCAATAAGATACAACAATAATTAAAAAAGCCTTAATCCCAAATAAATGGGACATTATATGAATCATTTTTTACCACTTAATTTTGATAGACACAAGTAATGATCAATATCATAAAAAATAATTTAGTTTTGATAGACACAAGTAATGATCAATGTTATAAAAAAATAATTTGAATTTACGATGACCATTAACTCAGCACAATCCTCTTAGACTTAAAACTTCTCGATGAGCTAAAATGATTTATAATTAGTATCATTTCATTACTTATTAATTTTTTATTTAACTGCTAAAAAAAAAGGAGCTCTTCAGGTATGACGGTTATTGCCCCCTAGATCAAAGTTTCTTTTAGTTATTTATTAACCCCCCATAGGAGGGACCTATTACTAAGTCATAGTGGATTCCCAGAGAGTCACAAAAGCGGACTACTCGTGATTAATTTACTCATTCACTATAAGCGAAGACAATATTAAGTCATCAACGCCAATGCAGAGAATCAAATTGGGATTGAACGTCTCCAACTTCCAAGACTTACTACTAAGCCACCACACTTGGTGGTTTACTTGCCAATTCATTGTCAATTGCAACAATGACAACTTGCAGAATACTGCTGCTCTAATTAAACAATAAGCGAACCATGAGGGAAGTTGAAAGAAGAAGGATCAAATTTCTGACTCCTCTCAATATTTTCCTTTTAAACTCTCTTCTTTCTTTCTGACTTAACCTTTCTCCCAATTCAATTGACATTGCAAACCTCGCTACACAACTTGCAAATGGCCAATTCGGTGCAATTTTCCCTTCTTTCAATTCCATTTTCGTACCCAATTCAACCCCCTTCTTCGCAAATTATTCCATTTCCATTTATTGATATTCTGCCTTGACCTTGTCCATCTATCGATGTCTGCAACTCCACTAACTTCTCTAATAAAATGAACCAGATTGACCACTCTTTCTTAAGAATCCTGGAACAGGGATTTATTTATGTGCAGCGGAAGCCAAATTCACCAACAACTAACACCAAAAAGAAGCGGCCAGCAAAGGTTTCCAATAGTTAGCTCTACTCATGACGGATTATTCTGAATCCAAACAGAAAAACTTGTATGTTAGAAGAATTTTCCTTTTTTACTTTCATTTCAAGTAGAGAACTATTGGAATTATTGTTTTTATGTATAAATAAAATCAACTTAAACAGATGATATTTTTTATTAAGTGGCATACACATCAGCACGTTGTGTGATTTTGTAAATTTATTTATATGTTTTAGCTTATATATATATATATATATATATATATATATATACATAAAAGATTTATTTTTTACAATTGATGAAGAAGTTTATCAATCTATTTGGTATTGAGTTTTAAAGGCTGAAATTATTTTTTTGAATAAAAATATTATTTTAAATATTGTTAAAGAAATTAATTTAAAATCATTATTTTATTATTATTTTAAATACTGTGGACCCGATGAAATACCAATTGAAGTGTGGAAATATTTGGGAGATATGGGAGTGACATGGTTAACTAAATTATTTAATAAGATTCTAAACTCAAAGAAAATACCTGATGAATGGAGGAAGAGTATTTTAGTACCTATTTTTAAAAATAAGGGAGACATACAGAGTTACTCAAACTATCGGGGAATTAAACTCATGAGCCATACTATGAAGTTGTAGGAGAGAGTTGTGGAGCATCGACTACGTCATGATACTTCTATCTCTCTCAATCAATTTGGTTTCATGCCCGGTCGTTCAACTATGGAAGCGATCTTTCTCATTAGAAGCTTGATGGAAAAATATAGAGATGTGAAGAAAGATCTACACATGGTTTTTATTGATTTGGAGAAGGCTTATGATAGTGTTCCAAGAGAGGTCTTATGGAATGTGTTAGAACAAAAGAGGGTATCTATTAGATACATACAAGTATTGAAAGATATGTATGAAGGAGCAACTACTATTGTGCGCACAGTGAGAGGGGACACAAGAGATTTTCCGATCTCAATTGGATTACACCAAGGATCAGCCATAAGCCCTTACCTTTTTACATTAGTTTTAGATGAACTGACGAAACATATACAAGAGAGTATTCCTTGGTGCATGATGTTTGCGGATGATATTGTTTTGATAGATGAGACACGAGAAGGAGTCAATAGGAAGCTAGAACTTTGAAGAAGTACTCTAGAGTCAAAGGGTTTTAAGTTAAGTAGAACGAAAACAGAATACATGCATTGCAAGTTCAGTGAAGGCCAAACTGGTGATAGGGAATGAGTTAGTTTGAATGGAGTGGTATTGTTCCAAAGTAATCACTTTAAATATCTAGGCTCAGTCCTTCAAATAGATGGGGGATGTGAGGAGGATGTTAGTCATAGGATTAAAGCCGGATGGTTGAAGTGGAGACGTGCCACGGGAGTTTTATGTGATCGTAAGATTCCCAATAAATTAAAAGGAAAATTTTACCGTACAGCCATACGACCGGCTATGTTATATGGTAGTGAGTGTTGGGCACTGAAAGAGTCGTATGCATCTAAGATAAGAGTTGCAGAGATGAAAATGTTAAGGTGGATGAGTGGCCATACTAGACTATATAAAGTCCGTAATTAGAGTATTAGAGAAAAGGTAGGAGTAGTGCCAATTGAAGATAAGTTGAGAGAAGGGAGATTGAGGTGATTTGGTCATGTGAAGCGTAGACATACGGAGGCTCCAGTTAGACAAGTAGAGCACATTAGGTTAGAAGATAGAAAGGAAAAAAGGGGTAGACCTAAATTGACTTGGAGGAGAGTAGTACAACATGATTTAGAAGTATTACACATTTCTGAGGATTTAACCTAAAATCAGTGGAAAAAGCGAATCCATATAGCCGACCTCAAATTTTTGGGATAAAGGCTTAGTTAAGTTGAGTTGAGTTGAGTATTATGACTAAAACTTATTAAATTTAATTTTTAATTATTTTTTAATATTATTTAATTAATATATTTAAAAAAATAATTTTATTAATAACAATGTTACAAACAATTTTAAAAAATATGAAATTATTTAAGATGTTGAATTTAGTGAGATTGGCTGTGATCCAGCTAAATTCGCTCAAAGGAGGAACTTCCAAGTTCCAACCTGGTCAATACGCCGTCGGTTTCGCACAATAAACTGACGATTTTCCAAAACGAACAGCTTTACAAAGCGGTAATTATTAATTTGGTGCTCAAAACGACATCGTTTCCCTTAAATGGGGGCAGTAATTAAGAAACATCCGGCTCTATTCGGTGGCCTTGCTTATCGACAGGAACTACTCAACCAACCTTTCGCTGTTATCTTACGCGTTCCGAAAAGTCGCCATTTTTAACCGTCAACGATCTGCACAGTCTTCTTTTCAAGCCTCATCCTCCTTTCTCCATTTTCAAAATTTGATTCAGGTAAACTTTCTCTTTCTGTAGATTGCTGTGGTTCTATCTCGAATGAAAATTGATCATGAAATGCCCAAGTAAAGATTAAAACTTTGTACCAATTAGTGTTGTTTTCAGCTATAGATTGATTCTTCCTTGTAAACTTTGAAGAGCAATGCCATTGTTTCAATTCCTGCTTGTAGTAGTTTTGGTCTGGAATTCCCTGGAAAATGGGAGTGCTGGGATCACCAGTACTTTTATTCGCTCCGAATGGCCATCTACTGATATCCCACTTGACAATCAAGTATTTGAAATTCCGAAAGGTCATAGTGCCCCACAGCAAGTATGTTTTTTTTGCCCTTTTGCTAATTAAGTCTTGTGGTTTAAAGGTTCTGCTTTTGCTTTTTATCTGATTTGTTTAATTGGTGATTTAGGTGCATATCACTCAAGGGGACTATGATGGTAAGGCTGTGATTATCTCTTGGGTTACAGCTGATGAAACGGGTCTTAGTATTGTGAAATATGGTATATTGGTGAACAAATATGAGTTTAGTGCTCAGGGAACTGTAACCAATTACACCTTTTCCAACTATAAGTCTGGCTATATTCATCACTGCCTTGTTGATAGCCTTGAGGTAGATGTTAATCCATTTTTTTAATTGTTATTATTTTTGTGATTTTATTTGTCACAGTAATGGAATCTTAAATTGTTAAATATGTTTCTTTTAGTATGACACCAAGTACTATTACAAGATTGGAGAGGGTGATTCTTCTCGCGAATTTTGGTTCCGAACACCTCCAAAGATAGATCCAGATGCTCCCTACACTTTTGGTATTATTGGTGAGATATTTTCTTTTTCTCCCCCTTATTACCATCTCTCGAAGGGTATCATTTGAATCTGTTTTTTGCTTAGTGAGTATTGTGCTTTTCTTTTAAAGATGATGTTTCTTCAGATCTTTTTTGGAAGCTGAATAATGTGTTGTAAGAGCACGTTTGTTAGTTCAAAACCATGGTTGTCTTCATAGTGTTCTTATTCTCAATTGGTTCCTGAATATTTTAGGTGATTTGGGTCAAACATATAATTCTCTTTCCACTCTCGAGCATTACGTGCAGAGTGGGGGACAGATTGTCTTATTTGTTGGTGATCTCTCATATGCTGATAGATATCAATACAATGAAGTTGGTATTAGATGGGACTCATGGGGCCGTTTTGTTGAGCGTAGTGCTGCATATCAACCATGGATTTGGTCTGCTGGGAATCATGAGATAGAGTACATGCCAGAAATGGTACCTTCAATTTTCTTTTCCATTATTTTATGCTCTTGCTGTTGATCTGTATTTTTTTCCTATATGATTCAATCAATAGTTTTATTTATATGTAATGCCAATCATTGTTTGTCATCATCTGTTACCTCATGCACATGCCCATTTTTCCAGGGGGAGGTCCTTCCATTTAAATCATATCTGCATAGATTTGCTACTCCTCATGCTGCTTCAAAAAGTAGCAATCCTCTTTGGTATGCTGTACGGCGAGCATCTGCTCACATCATTGTCCTCTCCAGCTATTCTTCTTATGGTAATATACTGTTTGCTATTGCTAGCCTGTTTTGGTTGCAAGTACCTTCTCTGCTCCTAATCATTATTGACATTCATCCACATAAAATTGCAGAGTTTCTATTTTGGTTCACTTTGCTGTCGATTATTTTTAATTATAAGTCATCTTTCTTTGTGGATATCAAGAATTTGCTAAAATTTTTGAACCAGTGAAATATACTCCTCAATGGAGATGGCTTAGAGAAGAGTTGAAAAGGGTAGACAGGGAGAAGACACCTTGGCTTATTGTTCTCATGCATGTGCCTATCTACAATAGTAACTTAGCCCACTATATGGAAGGTGAAAGTATGCGTTCTGTGTTTGAGAGCTGGTTTGTCTGCTTCAAAGTTGACCTCGTTTTTGCAGGCCATGTCCATGCCTATGAAAGATCAGTAAGTATATTCTCTCGTCATTTTCACAGTTTTGGAGGAAAAAAAAATGACAGCTATCACAGCAAATGAAGGAAGAGTACAAATTGTATTCTCGCAATACCACATGTCATTTTAAAACATCAACAGAGCACTTTCATTGAGGGAAAAATTTCATTGCATGTTATAGGATGAGCAAGTTCTTTTAAGTATATATTTGGAGATTGCAAACCAGCAGCCAGTTCTCTTACATTCATCATTTTCTCTGACATGACTTCTGGGTTAAAGAAAGCATTATACTTCCAACAAATTCATCATATTCCAACAATTGCACTCCAAGAATTAATCAACATAGAAATGGTAGCAAAAACACCACATTTGGCTGCTCTCTTTTATTTTGTGTAGCCAAGATGCTCCCAAAGTGCCTCAAACTGAGGAAATTCATGGAGCTGCAAACCCTCATATCTCTAGTAACATGGCTTTGAAAAACTTGCCAATTTTCTTAGCACACAACACACATAATCTGTCATCATGCTATTCTAAAATTTGTTGGCAAGTTTTTGTTTTATCTCATAAAAGAGTGAATGCTATTTGCAGTATCGTATCTCAAACATACACTATAATGTGTCAAGCGGTGACCGATATCCTACACCTGACAAATCAGCGCCAGTGTACATAACTGTTGGAGATGGTGGAAATCAGGAAGGTCTTGCTGGAAGGTTAGGCAAAATATTAATATTCATACTTTTAAAATTCAAGTTACCTTCTTCTATGAAATGGGATCTTTATGTTTCATTTTTGCTATTGGTTATTAGGTTTTGGGACCCACAACCAGAATATTCTGCCTTCCGTGAGGCCAGTTATGGTCATTCTACCTTGGAGATTAGGAATAGAACCCATGCATTCTACCACTGGAACCGAAATGATGATGGCAGAAAAGTACCGACTGATTCAGTAATATTCCACAACCAATACTGGTAAGTATGATCTTTTGGCCCTAGTCCTTCTTATGAAGTACTCTCAGTGCCTATATCTCCTTAGCCATTGATATGTGCCAGTATTGCAGTAGGGCATCAAGATCTTTGAAATGACGAGGATTGTGTTTTTATAAATTGACTACATAACAAAATATGAGCTGGAAAATTTTGCATGTTGTTTATCTACTGCCCGGAGTTGTGAAAGCAATTGTGAAGTAATGCATTGAAATCGTGGTATTCGTTAACAAAGTCTTTCTGCTTGGAGAACATTGGTGTAAAACGGGTGTCTTATGTCTCTCAAACATGAATTTCAAAAGAATTTAACTCTGCACCTCAGCCTGTGCCTCGTTGTCTTGGATTTTCCTAGAGCTTTGGCATTTAGGCCTTACAACTGCTCAGAAAGGATAAAATAACTACAAAACTGAATCAATATGTTGTAGCAATGTTTTTTGTGGTTCTCTTTCTTGCATAATTCAGTTATCACTTCATTCCATGATTTTCAGCACTAAAGTGGATTGTCATGCAGGGCAAGCAATCTGCACAGAAGGAGACATCTTAAGGTTGGAGGACATGCTGGTTGCTGAAAGTAGTTGAATGGAAAACTGATTTATTCTTATATGCTGTCTTGTGCATATTGGGACTGCTGAATATTTTGCAATCTTGGTATTCACCAATCCATGTGGACAGATTGGAAGGTTTGGTCGACTTGGACAGTTCAGTCAGAGAAACATTTTAGCCATCTGCAGGTTGCAGCCTTGCAGGAAACAACTATCATGTATTTCCCAGCTACAGACTTTTCACACAGCATAGAAAAGAATGTCAAAATCTTAGACGTTAATCTGTATCATATTGTTGTTATAATATTTTGCACTCTATTGTACTTAATATAATATGCTGCACTTTATTCTAGTATTTTTGAATTATTTACTACTTTTCATTTTGCTGATTTCCAATTGCTGCTTAATTTAAATTACCCTAGATATCTGATGCATGGAAGATTACCGTAGTTGTAGAAGAGTTGTCAGCTGAGGTCACAATTGATAGAGATCGTGTATGAGCTCTAAAGCCCAAGAAGTAGTCTTCCCTCTCTTGTTTCTGAATCTTTCCCTTTCTCTCTCACACACATTTTCTGTGTTGCCAAACACAGATGCAGAATTTTATCTGCAACAATATCCAACCATATATATTCATCATTGCAAGCGCAATTTAAAAAACAAACTTTCTTGTTAAAACTAAATGCTGCTCATTTATCTTCTGAAGATTGATTCCTTGGTGCCAACATTTGAACCATCTGAACGAACAGAGAAATTCCCTACGGCATATTCCAACTTCCCGGTCAATGAAAAGGAAAAAGGAAAAAAAAAAAAAAAGAAAAAAAATGGAAAGCGTATCACTAATGCGAAGGAATCTCAAGAGACTACTATCAAGATGGTATTTCCAAACTTGAATACTCTCTTTTTAATACCCTTCGTCTTTTCCATTCAGTCTACTACAGTGCGATGTTCGTATACGATAGTATCGCATCAAAGAATTTGAAATTTTCATTTAATTCCTCTAAATAAAGTAAAACTACGCTCAATTTGAGATTCTTTTTCTTTTTTTATATATATTTAATTTTTCACAGCTTAAAACATGTTGAAATCTCATGGTTTGGCCTTCTTATGCAGAGAGAAGAACAAGGCATCCTTTATCTAATCTGTGGTGTCCACTTAAGATGGAAAAAAAGCTTTCCTGATTTAGCACCATCCAATGGAAAACTGTCTTGAATTTGCCCTTCTAATATAACCCTGGTAAGTGTCATGATACACCTTCCAATTTTACCCTGAAAAATTTGCTAAGTCCATTGATATTAGTTCAGTTGAAGTTTAAAAGAGCAATTTGAAGTAATAATGGCAATAATAGTGTGAAAACATTACCTTTCCAAAAGGATCATGGTTCCTTACTTCCAAAATTAGCATATCATGTAATGCATCCTCTACAATAAAGTCAAATGTTTGATTCCAAACAGGATTGCGGCTCTCATTTACAACCTGATGAAGCAGAATGCATCAATGAAGAAGAAGAAGAAGAAGAAGAAGAAAAAGAAAAGGATGAGGGAAAATGGTTGATCACTCATATAAAATGGAGTCTTTAAATCTTACCTTTGTCTTGACTTTTGTTTCGGATTTTTTCATCTTAAGGACAACATAAGGATCAACCTTTCCCATAAAGTCTCCTGCAGGCAAGTTTTCTGCAGCTACCACATTAACCGATAGCACTCCTTGCATGATAACATTTTTCTTCTGAGAGGGTGACGTTTTAAGAGCAGCATCATCTGTTTCGTTAGTTCCAGCCTTGATGGCCTTCTCTGAGGTGGTTGGCTGGAAATCAGGTTTAAAAGGATTTTTAAAGCTGCTCCCTGTTCCGTACGGACAGTACAAGAGTTCCAAGTGCACCTAAAGCCAAGTAGTAAGTGAAAATTCAGTAAAAATTTGCAATTTCAAGATGATCAGGCTTTTGATCTTCAAATTTGAAGGGGTATATTTTACTCGTTTGCGCTTGATAAATACTAAAAAGCAATGAAGAAGATCAAATTTTTGTTGAAATATTGTGTCACCTGACCCCTATATTTAGTATCTCTCTGAACCTCCAAATCCTTGACTAGTTTCAACCATACATCCTTCACTTTTCCAGGTTCAAGTTCCCTTAATGCCACTTGAGCACAACCAATGAGTTCAGAGGCCTGAACTCCTTCATCATCAAAAACTCTTACCGTCAAGCGTTGGGTTAAGGGATCTTCAACTTCGAACTCAAAGTGTTCATTCCAAATGGGATTCAATTGGTTATCCTGCAGATATGTACCGAGTTATTAGTTACAAAAATAATGCCACAGTGATTACAGAAAGTGAATGAACAAATACTAAAAGTGAATAGTGGTTGAGAATATGATTGGAGAAGTGAATGAATAGAATCCAATAGAAAAGGCAAAATCATGCAGAGAACAAGGATAAGGTGTCTTACAATTGTTTTGCTGGTTTTTGTTCTGTCACGTAGTGGACGTATAAACAAGATTGCATAAGGATCAGATTTCCCAATAATGTCTTTATTGGTTAACTCCTTGCCCTGAACTAGCCTCACCTCTAATATTCCAGCAGGCTTCACCTCCAGGTCACTAAAGAAGCAACATAATGATTTATGATCTCAGATTGCATCAGAAAAATATAAACTTTTGCTTCTCATTATAAATCACCAAGTAATTTTGGGGAAAAGAATTTAGGCCAGATCATACCTATAATCCCCAGGTAATATTGATACAATTTTCCGTATTGGCCACGTTATAGAATCTTCGATAGCATCCCGTATTGTTTCCTAAACCAAATAACAAGAGAATATCATTAGACCTAGAAGTCATTGCTGCTTATATTCTTATGAGCAAAAGAAATAGTAGCATCACTAATAATATCTCATTAGATGATATGATCCTCTTCGTAGCCTGGAGATGATTCTAGTAATACTGAGATTGGTTCCTAAGCAAGGTATGTCAACTAGCGATTAGTGTTGACTGTGGATACCACTGTTTGGAAGGTTACTTAAGCTTGGTGATATCTGTTTCTAAAATAATGTCAAATGATCAAAACTAGGAGATGGTTACTTCAAATGCCACTTAGCACCTTGTAACTGGAAGAAAACAAGATTTTAGTAAAAATATTCAGACGACAACTTTTGCAGAAATATGCTTGATTATCTGTTGATCTGAAATAGAGAAAAATGAATCTTCACAAGTGATGCATGTAGGCACAGTTAAAAAACCAGGAAACAAAGGTTTGTTCTTGCACCTCAATAGCATCAGAAATCCCAGGGATTGCTGATATCTCACCTCCAATAACTTTAAGACTAAAATCCAGCTTTTTCTGTAGGAAGAAGCATAAGAAAATTCATAACTTCTGAATTTAATAGATTACACAGTGTATGCAAATGAAAAGAGAGCCCTTGTATATAACTGATATTACCTTCACAAGCTTTAGGAAAGGTAAAAGCTAGAAGATAACAACTCACCTTTTCTCTCAAGGAATAAGAAACAGCACCAAAACCAGGAAATTCTTCAACTAGTGGTTTGAAGATTAACCTGAAAACCCCAGTGAATGCAATATTTTTTACCTAGATGAAGTTGAAACAGGAGAGAAAATGATAAGGAAGATCTTCTACACCTGGATAACTTGGAAATAGAGTTTAAAATGCACATAAATTCTTCATGCAAGCAAATAGCAATGTCTTTGAACAGGAGAATCCTACTCATAGTTACCCAAAACTGGGAAAATTTTATTTTTCACAAAAAAAAAAGGTAACAAAATGGTTCAATATATATATATGTATGCATATACGCTTCATTTGGCTCTAGCATGTACTAGAATCCGGGACATTACAGTCTAAGTTCAGTGGTATTCAAAGATAATGTGTAACCTGTATGGGAAGTGCTACACCAACTCTGGTATTGATATCAATTACAATATTTGGATTGCCATCCCACTGCATCTCCAATTCCATGGTGACACTCCCAGGTTCTCCATCTTCTTCAAGAATGGAAATTCCTATAGAGCATTAACAACTTGCTCGTGTCATTAATCAAGTCCAAAACTTGTTGCTCTCTCTCTCTCTCTCTCTCTCTCTCATATCATCTTAAAATTTTTGTGGATCATGTAATTAAATAAGTAATTAAATTCTGTATTTAACAGCAAAATAGGCAATCATTAACCTGACTAACCTGTAAATTGTGGAGCCACAGTGCCAAGGGTCAATTTGGAAAACTTGAGAGATGATAATATAACAGGTTTATATTGTTCAAGAATTGGCTCAACATTATTTCTTATCAACTCTGATGCTGCCTATCCCATTTCATAAAACTCAAAGAGTTAATGCATCATCGTGGAACAGAGGAAGAAACGGAAAGAAACAAACTATACCTCGTCAACATATGGCCAAATCTTGTCAAGTTGGAGGTTAAGCCAAGTTAACTGCAAAATATTTCACAAATGTTAGATCCTGCACTTGGGTTAGATCCCCGAATTGGGTCTTTGAGGAAGAGAGAATAATTGTTTTAACTCAACTTTTGCCTCTGTGCAAAGACGACCCAGGAAGGATAGAACTCTTCAGGCAGAAGTTTTCTTGAATCTTGCACTGTCATCTTCGCAAATGCAGCCACTGTCTTGGCCTAATAAAATACAAAATACTAACATTACTACGTTGAATCTTGAAACTGGACAAACCCAATGCAGAAACAGAGCATCTGAACAAATCCAAACTGCTACCAATTGAGAGCGACGAAAGGATCGATCGTTCTGGTAACGAGCGTATAGTACGATCAACCCAATTCCGATGGACATTCCAATGATCATTCCAGTAAAGAAAGACATTTTCTGATACTGTAAAGAAGCCAAAAAAACAACAAAAAAAGTCTACTTCCCTGTCTTCTTTTTCTTCTTCTTCCTGTCCTCAGCAAGAGGAATTTTCAAGGTTCCATTAGAAGATATCTAATAGTGTGTGAATGTTTCAAAGAGATAGAGGGAGGGATTGGATCAGAAAGTTAGTTTTTTTTTTTTAACGGATCAGGAGGTTAGTTAAGAAGGGTAAGTACTTGCGTGTGAGCACAAAGAGGGTCATTTTTATAGGGTGTCTTCCCACCATAACTTTAATTTGATATTAAAAACTCTCTAAATTTTAGATCTTTCTAACGTACAATAACAGATTTTTATATTAAAAAATTCTTTTAAATTACAGTGTAACATTTATAAATATAATTTCAACACTTTCTATAAAAGATAGATTCTCTCTTTCAAAGAAATCAAATCATTATGATGACATTAACATTTTTATGATAATTCCTAATATTAATTGAAATAGTCAATATTTTTTTAATGTGGAAGAAAATAAAGTAAAAATATATTATTTATCTTTCATTTTTTTAACTTGAAAATTTGCTGTGATAAGTTAAAGAGATTTTTGTGAAATAAAATTAAGGTTTTAAAATTTTTGTGAAATAAATTGAAATTAAGGGATGAAAATAAAATACAAAGTAAAATTTAGGGACGGGTTATAAAAATTACCTATATAAAGAAATTAGGAGTTTTATCTATTCTTTATATTTCTCTCTTACGATTTTGCAAAATTGCCTCTACTTTTTTAGAAATTCTTATTTAAACTTCACTAACCATTAATATAAGACACAATATGTGAATCCCACTTATATATTCAAAAAGTAAATCCCACCCTATATTTTAATTTTGGATCATGATATACCGAATATAAATATGAAAAATCTTACTTTTATATATATATTCTTATCATTTTATTTTAATTTAAAAAATACTCAAAATCGACTTAATTTTTAATAAGTTAAATTGAAATTGAAATAACTTAGTATTGAATCATTTATGAAAGTAATTAAATTTATAAAATTATTTTTATTTATTTATAATTATGTAATTAATCTTTAATTCAAATGCAATCAAGTTAATTTAAGTTTATATTTGATACCTTAAATTTATAATTATAATTATTGAATTAAATTTGAGTATTTTAAATATCTTATCAAGACGAGTTTAAAGAAATAAATTTAATTAAATAAAGTTAAATTTTTTAAATGTAAGTTTTATAATCGAGTCGAATTCATATTTAGCACTGTATTGATTTGAGTAAGCTCGAGTACACTCCTAGCTCTTTTGGTTGGTTCACTAATTAGAATTAGAAAGGATGTAGATGAAGAGAAACCACAAGAAGTTTTTTTTTTTTCTTGAGCCAACTGTAATACCCATCAGCAGGTCACTTATACGGTACCGTATGCCAATCAGGGACAGACTTAGCGGCATTTAACAGTTTTTTTTTTTTTTTTTTTCTTTCAAAAGCAGACAGACGCATAAACATGGTTTAGTAACATGATATACCTCTCGGTAAAATCATGAAAAATTATGGTAATTTTATCAAGGCATGCTAATCTATATAAGCCACATACACACACGTTATCTACAATCAATGTGAGATCCCGAAGAATTAGACTTCCACGCAGGAGACCACGTATACACAACTCATGTGTGGAGGGAATCCCATGCACACGCTAATTACCCCTCTCAGGAATTTTGATTTTTTTTTTCTTTCAAAGGCAGATAAATGCACACACATAGCTTAGTGACAAGACACACCTCATGGTAAAACCATGGCAATTTTACCAAGACATATTAATTCATATAAGTTACACACATGCTATCCATAATCGATGTGAAATCCCAAATGACCCATTTGATAGTTGATTGCATGTGATGAGGGAAAATTATATATTAAAGTAGTGATTTTATGTAGGTAAATTTATATAAAATTATAAATCAATAAATACGGAATATACAATTTTCTTAAAAAATAATTTATTTATTGATGTGTTAAATATTTATTAGTTTAACATACCATTTGCTCATCTTAAGTGGAATTACAGCATCATCATCCTATTATGCCATGACAAGATCGAATAAGATTTAGACTATATTTGGTAATATTAATTATTTCAGTAATTGTTAGATATTAGCTGTTAATGGTTAGTTATTTATATAGCTATTGAATCAGAAATATTTAGTAAAAATAGCTATTGATTGTTAGTTATTTATAAAGCTATTCAGAAAAAATAGCTGTTGAATTAGCTGTTAAATATAAAAATCGTGATATAATCTTATTGGCTCTATTTAAAACTCTCTCTCAACCTCTAAAAGTTAGAAGGGTTAATTTTTTATGAACTATTCTCACAACTTCTAAACATTATTATGCCATCGAAAAGAAATAGTATTTTGACCTTGGTTAAAATACTAAACGTTACCTTAAAAATTATTACCGAACATGGTCTAAATTTATTATAGAGACGAAATACTAAGTGTATTATGCCATCGAAAAGAAATAGTATTTTGACCTTGGTTAAAATACTAAACGTTATCTTAAAAATTGTTACCGAACAGAGTCTAAACTTGTTATAGAGATGATGAGCAGTATAATTTAATTAAGTCTAACCCATAAGAGATTATGTTTGGAAAATTTTGCATAGAATAATGCTAAGCTCAATTTTCTTTTTCTCAAATCTAAATTTTACCTCAATTTTTTCCGTCTTTTACTCAATTGATTAAACAAACACAGATTGCTGATGTCTGCTTGGAAAGCCTTCTTTTCTGCTGTTTTGCCTATTTATTCTATTCTCCTTGTTTCTAGTTGTATTGTAATGGTTGCCTGGATATGTTGGAATCCGAGTAAAATCTGTATATTCTTTTAAAAAGAAGGATTATACTCTCCTTTTTCTCTCCCAAAATAGCCTCTCCTCCTTTAATTTGGAGGCTTATTCTTTCTTTTTTTTTTCCTTAATTAATAGAGATAGTTGTTTCATATTCATGAATTTTTTCATAGATTTATTTATTGTTTTTCTCCTTTTGGAAGAGATTTTGGCTTGGCATAACTTTTATTTTTATCCTTTAAGATAGATTTTTTAGTTTGGAAGAAGAATTATCTCTGCAAATTTTTAAAATTTTTTACCTCAATCTACCTAATAGACAAGATAATTCTCAAGCAGACCATAAATACCAATGTAAGCTTTTGTGATATGAAGATGGTAAAAAATTTTTGGACCCATCTATTTAGAGAATTCTCACAAATAGATAAGGTGTTTGCACACTCCATTAATAAAAAATTATTATTCATATGTGACACCTATCATAATTTTAGTTAAAATAATATTTATTAATTGGTTAGATATATTAGTAGATAAGACTTACTCATCACAAATTAGGGAAAGAGATTTGGCATGGGCTACGCTTTCTTTTTCTTGGGCAGGCTCACAACGAAGCATGAAACATTAATCAATGCATTAAATTTTTTTCTGGAAAATTTTTTCTTAAAATCTTATAAAATATAATCTAAGCTATTTGGAAAATTATTGGGCTTGTATCATTCTCAACCATAATCTGGATTTAATCGATCAATTTAATTAAAAATTGAAAATTGATTTAATTCTATTTATTCATTAATCCTGAATTTTATGAATCTGTTATGAATTCGTATAAATCAGCTGAATAATTGGTAAATTCGAACATATTGATTACCACTATGCTCAGAATTTTTTTTTTCAATACACATATATATAATTATAATAATTAAATTACTATATAAAATAATTAATAATTATTAATATCAAATAATTGTAAATGAAACAGAAATTTTCTCTATTTTATTAATTAATGACTTACATAACTAATAATATTAACATAAATTATGTTATTAATACATTGACATAGATTATTAAATTATTTTTCTATTTTAGGCTTTGTTTGTTTAATATTTTCTTGAAAAATATTTTTCATATTTTTTAATATTTATATATTAAATTGTAATTTAAAATGTGTTGTATTATATATATTTAAAAAAAAATGTGCTATACTCAATTTCATTTTTTATATTGATTTTAGACCTTATAATTATTTATATATATATATAATTTGTTTTGATATATCAAACTCAATATCACTAAATTATTTTTTTTTTCTTAAGGTGAAAACATTAAACTTAAAGGTCTTACATAGCAAACCTTTCAATCTCCAATGGGCAAAAAGAGATCTATCTTCCATTAAATACGTACCAACATATGGGCAACTCTAGAGGGCTCTGCTAAAATCTTTCTTTTACAGACAGGCAGGTGTGGGAGATAATGGCAGACAAATTTGGGTTTTACCAAAAGAAAGAATATGAGATACACTCAAATTCTACACCTTCATCACTTTCATCGTCTTCTTCTTCTTAGTTTTAAAACCCTATTCCCTATATATCACTTGATCATCAAGATTCAAGAATCTCATGCACTGAATCGTCATGGATGGTTTCAGCTGCACCACCCCATTTATTCTATACCCTTCTATTTTTCTCGTTCTCTTTTTCTCTACAATCAACCATCAATACCATATTCTCACTCACCTTTCTTTTTCTTCTTCTCTTTCTAAGCACTCTAATACTTCTCAAGAAACGCCAGAACTCACCATTTCTACAATGCCAAGCGCAGCAGCTCCGAGCGATAATGCTGTAAGCACACACCTCTAGAAACAAAAAATATTATATTTTTTGTATATTTTTAGATTCATATATCGATACATGTTCTTTTACAGGTTCAATTGGATAGTCGATTAGAGGAAATGGAAGCAGGTTTGGCAAGAGCAAGAGCAGCGATTCGAGAGGCGAGTCGAACGCGTAATTATTCATCTCACAGGAAGGAAAGCTTCATCCCTAGAGGATCCGTGTACTTAAACCCTTATGCCTTTCATCAGTTAAGATATTTTCCTTTATTTTCGACTATTTTCTTTTTCTCCCTTTGACTCTACACTAGTTCATATACTTCTTTTAGTCATTTCATTTTTCTCTAACCTTTATTGGGATATTGTCAATTTTTTTCATATACAATTGATTTCCATCGGGTCTCCAACTCGAGACTTTACAACTTAGAGATTACTCTATGTTAATGAGCTAAGCCTCATCAGTGGGATATTGTCATTTAGCATACATGAGAGTTTATCTTGATAGATCTTCATTAGGATGAAGTTTCATAACCTATTAGAGATAATGCCATCATTTTAATTTTTTTAAAATGATAAATGGTCAGTTTGATTTTTTAAAAGTTAAATACATAATAGTGAAATCATTTTAAAAAATATAAATTAAGATTAATAATAATTTTTTAAAAAAAATTTAACTTCAATTAAGATCAAAAAATTAATATTAATGAATTAAAATTCATTAAAAGATTAACAATATTTTTTTATCGAGAGTAACATCCTAGCCCAAATCTTAGAAAAGAAAAAGAAAAAGGTGAAGCTTGCTTTTATTGATAGTTAATGAAGATATTCACCAATAAATGTTTGAAAACTTTCTTTATGTATGGCTCTCACAACCCCTATATTCGTAGGAACTGTACTTTGGCATGGTATCCCATTCTTGCATTTAATTAAAGGAAGAATATGGAGTAACACAATCTTCTTTAATTTTTGTTGAATACAGCCTATATCGTGTAAGTCAATCTTTCTATTTTAACATTTATCAAGATTTTAAGGATTTATTTAATTTTAACCTCAATTGTAATTCGAATTTCAATGAGTTAATTCCTTTGCATTCAATATAATATAAAACAACATGATAAATTGATCATCCACATTTGCTATGAATACTTTTCAGGAGCCACATTGAGATGGAGAAACGATTTAGAGTATGGACATACAGAGAAGGAGAGCCACCATTGTTTCACGATGGCCCATTGAACAACATTTACTCCACTGAAGGACAACTCATAGATGAATTGGACAGTGGCAAGAGCCTGTTTTCAGCTCGCCATCCTGATGAGGCACTCGCATTTTTCCTTCCTGTCAGCATTGTTAGCATCGTTCGATACATCTACAGACCTTACGTCAATTATTCGCGCCATAGAATGCAAAATATTGTCAAGGACTATATTGAAACTGTTTCCTCTAGATACCCATATTGGAATAGAACCAGTGGAGCTGATCATTTTCTGGTTTCTTGCCATGATTGGGTATGCTTAAGATCTAATGGTTCTGAAAATGTTTCCAGTGACGTGTTTGAACTTAGACATCATAGCTTTAGAAACGTTTGCTTTCTTTTTTCTTGATTATGTATTCTCGATTAATCTCCTCCACTTGATATGCTTCAGGCACCAGATGTTTCAGCTGCCTATCCTCAGCTTTACAAGCACTTCATAAGGGTTCTTTGCAATGCCAACACCTCTGAAGGATTCATACCTGCAAGGGATGTCTCCTTGCCAGAAATCTACCTCTCATTTGGAAAGCTGAGCCCGGCACCCCTTTTCCTTCCTTCCAAGAATCGATCAATTCTGGCTTTCTTCGCCGGAGGCGCTCATGGAATTGTAAGAGATATACTATTCAAGCACTGGAGAGGCAAGGACAAAGATATTCAAGTTTATGAGGGTCGTCTCCCTAAAACCCTAAATTACAGTGAGTTAATGAGCCAAAGCAAGTTTTGCTTATGCCCTAGTGGATGGGAAGTTGCAAGTCCAAGAGTGGCTGAATCAATATATGCAGGTTGTGTTCCAGTGATAATTTCAGATTCATATGTTCTACCATTTAGTGATGTTCTTGATTGGAGCAAATTTTCAATTCATATTCCAGTTGAAAAGATACCAGAAATTAAGAAGATTCTGCAGAGTGTTCCATTGGATGAGTATCTAACAATGCAAAAAGGAGTCATTCAAGTGCAAAGGCACTTCATTCTCAATCGGCCATCAAAGCCCTATGATGTTTTCCATATGGTTTTGCATTCTGTATGGCTTAGGAGGCTTAATATTAAGTTTCCATTATAGTTCCTTTTGTATACAAATTTCTTTACTATGATGATATATTTTGATCAATTATCATGTAAAACTATTCCACATAATTGAATATATGTGAATTAATTAACGCTTTATATATTTCTTACAGCAATGGCCATTATTCTTGTTTATACTCCACATGAAATTATTAAACATTTAATTTCTTTTTTTTTTATAGGATGAATAGGTAGTATGACTCAAAAGCAGGCATTTAATTTCTAAAACATATCTTTAAAAGAAAATTGATATATATAAAAATAAAAAAAATTTTCCGATCTATCATAGATTCATGATATAATCATGTGAGACTCATATATTAAATAGGTGGATCTCACTATACATCTTCTGTCTTGAGTCCATGATAGATCGGGTCTAAGTAAAAAAAATACAAAATAAAAATATATCAAACAAGGGAAGGGAAATTTGAAGAAGGAGAGGAGCCAAGGTGGAGCCAGAAATGTAATTTCTTTAGGGTTCAATATTATATATAAAAATAATTTAAATAATTATTAACTATACTAATTGTCTACCGTATATTTTGAGGGTTAGTGCTAATACTATAAAATTTATTAAATATAAAATTAGAAATAAATTATTCTAATAATTGACATTATTTATATTATGATAAAATAATATAAATTATTTTTGAAAGAATCAATAAAATAAAATAAAATAGTTTAGAGGGTCAAATTCGTAATTTCAGCATCTAATAATACGTCAAGCTAATCTTCGCTTTATAGAGATATACGACGAGTCGTCTCTGTGCGCGCGCCCGCCTTTATACAACCGTTTTTTTCCCTCGCATCTCTCTCTCTCTCTCACTCCATTTCCCCGAGAAAACAAAATCGCGCAAGCCAAACATACTGTCGCTATTTCAAATATTTTCAGATTATACACAGAGCAAAAACACAACTAGTGTCAAATGGATATCAAACTGCATGGATATTCCTTCACTCACTCTTTTTTAATTCTTCTTCTCCTCTTCTTGATTTTGAGCCTCTCTGCTCTTTTTAATTTTTCTTCTTTTTCAATCTTCTCTGTTTCTAATTTTCAGTCTTCAATCTCAGTTCCTATCGTCCAGTTGCAGACTCAGGTTTCCGCCTCCGATCAAATCCACTATGTTCAATCTGCTCCGTCCAGCTACACTTCTCCTATGATCAATCGATTCAGGAACACTACTGGCATTGTAAGTATTAAGTACTTCTCTGTTTTTTTTTGGGGGGATCTTTGCACTGTAAATTGGAGCAGAGAACACTCAGTTTCTCTCTCTCTAGAACCGTTTGGACTTCCAGTTTTTTAATCAACAACTAAAAGAGCATTCAAAGCTCTCCCTTTCTCCGAGCATTTAATTTAGAGTAACGTTTTATTGATTCATTGACTTAATTTTTAATATTCGATTTTTTGAATGCTACATGTTACAGAAGAAAATCTCAAAAGTACATAGCAGGGAAGAAGAGCTACTGGAACAAGGACTAGCTCGAGCTCGAGCTTCGATACGCAAGGCAGCTGCTTTATCAGCTCCAAACGTCTCACCCATCGGCGGGGTGAACCGAAGGGACGTCGTCGGAGAAGTTGTTTATCGTAACCGCGCCGCATTTTATCAGTAAGCCATTTTTTAATCATTATTCAAAGCCAAAAGTCCAAAGATATAAAATATAAAATTAAAATTGAAGAACATAATTATTAAATTAAAGCTTTTAAATCTTTTGATCACTCTCTATATGTAATACTTTGCTTAGAAGGTATCCGTACGGACAGACAGGACTTAGAATTCTTCTAGCTGACGCATGGATTTGTTTGCGAAGTGCGCGCTCAAAACTCACTCATTTCCTATGTCACTAAGCCATTCACACTCGTATATCATCATAGCTACTGAAAAAAAAAGACACCCATTTGCTGCCTATTGTTGTGACAGCGTAGGCAGTCTTCCCTTTGGTGATGGGGCACCCTTTAGAGGTCAAAAAACGAAGTGGTCATTTTGTGGTTTTTATATAATTATTCACTCCCTGGTTATCCTATTGCGTTCGGACCACCAAATAGAAGTGGTCCAATGAAGTAACATATTCGTGTTTTTGTCATCACGAAGCTTATTCATTTTGGTACATGATTCCACCTAGCCAGCTCGATGGCTTAATTTTCCTGCACTTGTTTATGCTTCTTGATTGTTATTTACACGCCTTTTAACAATTGGCAGTAACATATACGTGTCTTATAATTACCTGAAGCTGACGAGACCAATGAGGTCACGTCAAGTTTGCATTCAGAAAGGGAAATTCAAATTAAGTTCAAGTAAATTGTAACTATTGTTCTCGTTAGCCATGTGATTTTGCAACAGCCCACAAAGTAGCCTCATCATGCTTAGCTCAATATATGATATTATTGACGTTACACCATTACCATATCGTTATGATTTTGGAGTTCTATACTCTATACTACTTATTGCTAGTCGGCTATTAAATGCTTCAGACTTCAGTTTCCGCTATCTACAAGTGTTAAAATTGCTTTTCATTCGCAAACAAAATCACATGATACGCCGCACATACCTTTCTGATCATATGTAATGACATGAATACCCATGAATAATTTAAAAAACATATGATCAGGAGTTATCTGGAGATGGAGAGGAGATTCAAGGTCTACGTGTACTCCGAAGGGAGCCCACCTATCGTCCATGATGGGCCATGCAAGGACATATATACAATAGAGGGGAGGTTTATACACGAGATGGAACATGGGTCCAGGAGGTATAGAACAAGAGATCCTCAACGTGCCCACGTTTATTTCATGCCCTTCAGCGTAGCCTGGATGGTCAAGTATCTCTACAAGCCTCTCACATACGATCTTACACCGCTACGGCAGTTTGTGGCTGATTATGTAAGAGTGATATCTATCAAATATCCTTTTTGGAATAGAACTTGTGGGGCTGATCACTTCATGCTTGCTTGTCATGATTGGGTGAGTTTCTTTTATCCAAAATTCTCTTATATTCTTTTCTGGATTTTTTTTTTTTTTTGTACAATTTTCTGAATCCCTTTTGTGCTAGGGAAACTGGTCGGTTACATGATATTTTATCTGATAAATAATTATCACATATTCTAATTATTAAATGTTAATACTTGAGATTCTTTAGTATCTATGAGATTAATATAATATTTATATCAAAAGTAAGTGAGATTCATATATTAGTAAAAAAAATTGTAGAAAAATACTTCAATTTGGATTGCCGCGGACGTGAACTTGGCTTTCTCTCTGTTTCAGGGTCCCCATGCATCCCGGGCCAACCCGCTCCTTTACAACACATCAATCCGAGTCCTGTGCAATGCCAACACTTCTGAAGGTTTCAATCCCCGAAAGGATGTAAGCCTCCCTGAAATTCACCTCTACAGTGGCAACTTTCCACCCCAACTCCTATCCCCACCACCAGCCAATACCTCCCGTCCCTACCTTGCCTTCTTTGCCGGTGGTCTTCATGGCCCAATCCGTCCCCTCCTCCTCAACCAGTGGAAAGACCGTGACTCTGATCTTCGTGTCTTCGAATACCTTCCTAAACACTTGAATTATTATTCATTCATGCTCCAATCCAAGTTTTGTCTATGTCCAAGCGGCCATGAAGTAGCAAGCCCTAGAATTGTTGAGGCCATTTATGCTGAATGCGTGCCTGTGATTTTGTCGAAATATTATGTTTTGCCATTTAGCGATGTTTTAAGATGGGAGGCGTTTTCAATACGGGTGAAAGTATCAGAAATTCCAAGACTAAAAGAGGTGTTAAGATCAGTTCCTGAAGAAAAATACAAGAAGCTTAAGGAGGGTTTAAAAGCTGTTAGAAAGCACTTTGTGTTGAACCAACCTGCTAAGCGATTTGATGTTTTTCATATGATATTGCACTCCATATGGCTTAGGAGAATCAATTTGAGACCTGGATAGATGTACATAAGAAAGCTATGTGATACTACCACTCATCACAGCTGAGGAGAAAACTGCCATATATGATCAAATATACCTATCTTTTGGTGTTCACTTCACTTATTAGATCTAATACTAGTAGCGGTTATAAAATTAATCAAGCTTTAAATCAGTAATATTAAAATCATGTTTAAAAGTGTAAAGTTTGAATTTGAATTCTAACAGAGCCAAATAAAAATAATATTAAAGTCTAATATATTATAACCATTGAATTTTGACTAAGTAATATATATCACCAGCGCTATTAGATCTTCGTAGATTATATGAAGATGATAAGTGACAGGAATTCCATCCCCTTTCCAAGTCCACATAATATAGTAATATTGTGTAGTTAAATTTATAGTATCTTTGGTGCATCCATATTGAATAGAATCATCAAAATAATTAATTATAATGGAACCTATGGTAATCAATAATTAAAGAAAAACCGTGAAAATTTGTTTCACAAGCATTAATTGTCAGGCTACATAGAAATTATATGCGTCCCAAATTAAATATTGTTAGTAATTAGGATCGATTATCATCTTGCCTATATTCAGTTTAATACCATGACAAATTTCATCTACAAGCATGTATACTGATTTTCTCTGGCAAAATGCTTAATTTAGCTTATATATTTATAGGAGAAGTTCAATTTAATCCATTTCCAATTTCTTGTTTAATTTTGCCCAAAAATTTTAATTTAAAATCAATTTGACCTAAAACCTAAAATATAAGCTAAATTTCTTAATTTTTTTATTTAAATCAAAAATTAAAAAGTTCAGATTTTAATTTTAAAATTAAATTTTTTAATTTTTTAATTTAAACCTGAAAATCAAGAAGCTCAATTTCTTTATTTTCTTAATTTTTAAATTAAATTAAACTTAAATTCAAACTTATGAACTAAATTTAATAAAAAAATAAAAATGATTAAATTAAACTCTCTCACTAAATACATGAATGAAATTGAACTTTAATCCAATTTTCTCTATATAATTTAAACGACACATCCCAATGCAGGTAAATAAATTTTCAACTTAAAGTGCATAGTATTCACGCATTAATGTTAATATTCACATATTAATACTACATATTAATAAAATTCACTCCGTTCATTTTTATTTGTCAAAAATTATCAGATAATCTCATTTCTAGAAAAAAAAATATTAATAATTAATTAAAATACTTTTTATTTCATATAAAAATTGTATTTAATTTAATTTTTCTAAATGTGACACAAAAGAAAAACCTAAATATAACAGATAAAAATGAAATTTATAACATATTAATAGTTATTTAGTATTAGATTATTTTGCAATGTTCCATGGGTCGCCCGGACTCTCGCGGGTCATCTTAGCCATCTATAGCTGGAACCTGGAGAGATCCTTGAACCCAAGGTCTTGTTCTACTTCTATGGGCCTAGGTGGTACAACTTCCCCCAATGCAAATCTCACTAAACACCAAATACCTCCCATAATTTGAACTGAAAAGATTCCCGCCGAAGTCACCGTACAGAACAAGGGCTTACTAATTCCCATTTTTTAACACCTAATCCATCAACCATGGACCCTGATGCAGGATAAAGTAGTAAAGGTAGAGGACCCACAAATCTAATATCAAAAGCACAAGCAAAACAACCCAACCGAAAACCAAAGATATGCTAAAATGGCTGCACTATTGGGTTAAATTTATTATAATGGAAAAAGGGATGACAAAGGGCTCCAAATGAGAACTAAATGAAACGCATAATCAACAAAACTTTTCAAGAGACCTATAATTGACTTT
The DNA here is from genome assembly GCF_030052815.1 of Hevea brasiliensis. Taxonomy (NCBI): domain Eukaryota; kingdom Viridiplantae; phylum Streptophyta; class Magnoliopsida; order Malpighiales; family Euphorbiaceae; genus Hevea; species Hevea brasiliensis. The sequence continues at coordinate 114,874,834 of NC_079496.1, read as the reverse complement.
ATGAAGAAAAGCATGACATTTGCAACTGTTAGTTCTATTGGACTCACTATTAAGCGTTCATTTCCTAAACCACTGCCCTTCTTTCACTAGAAATTTGTATTATTAATTTGTTTTTCCACTGTTCCAATAGTCCTACTAGTCAAAATGCCAAGAAATTACTCATTAGAGAACACCCCAATCACAGTGAGATGTCCTCCCCTCCCAAAAGAGAGAAAACCGAATTAGGCAAACAAATGCCTACATTGGCATTAACCAACCTGCAACAATGAAATTTAACTATGACTAAACCATGGTCCCACTGCACCATTCACATGTCCATTGCTGTGGATTCCCACACCATTTGGGATCAGTGAAGGAGGTAATCCAACAGCCATTGGAGGTGGTGCAGCAGGGTACAACCCATGATTGTGAGGTACAGCGTGGGGGCTCACAAGAGGACTGGCAGCAGGACTTCCCTTGCGTTGTTGGAGGGCATGGATCTGCCTGAGTCCTTCCTCATGAATACGTGATATTGTCTCCAACTCCTTCATTGACAGAGCTTCCAACCCAGCGCCATAAAGAGGAGCATGTCGTGACATTTCTTCTTGAAGTGAAGCCTCAAGTGTGCGAATGTATTGCTGAAAAGGCAAGGGAATTAGTATAAAACCATTTCTGACTGTTCACATGCACAGGAGAAAAAATAAATGCAGAACAGAAAGCGAGAAAAAGAAGGGGGAAGGAGGGAAAGGAGGGGGACATTTGGAGACAAAAAAAAAATTGCTTATAAATTTCACTCATAATGCTAACTAAAAGCCGAACTATACCTGTTTCCAACATTCTAAAAACAAAAACCTTTAATAATAAGATAATAACCTACCTTTGACATCCGATCATGAGGTTCGACTGCACCTAGTCATTTCTTCATTTAATTATTCTCAATTTAGTTTTATTTATTCAGTTGTGCCCAATAAGGGTACCCTCCCCTATCCCATATACTGCTCCTATCACCATTCTAACAGTTGAAACATGCAACCTCCGGTAAAACTACGAAGTTTTAACAGTAAGGCTATCTGTTGGGGCACACCTCCTTGATTATAGTATATGTAACTATCTACTTGCAAAGTTTATCTACCAAACTACATTCCATATTAATCAAGTTTTTCCCCAGAAAGGGCTTGAAATATTGGGTCCATCACCTAAAATATATTGGCTTTATTTCAGGAGATGAAAAATAGCATCTTAGGAGAAGCCTGTTGAACTAGAGTTGAAGGGAAGCTTTAATTTTCTTCCCCCCACCACTCTCTCTCTCTCTCTCTCTCTCTCTCTCTCTCTCTCTCTCTCTCTCTCTCTCTCTCGTCCCCCTCTTCCCTCCCTCCTTTTTTTTTTTTCACTTTCTTCTAGTTCTCATGACTCCAAGCCATTACATTTTTTCACTCCAGAAGAAAAGAATGGACTAATATCTAAAGCAGCTTTTACTGATTAGATAAGTAAGAGGGGAAGAAGAAGATCAGAACTTTGAATCAGTAACAGAGGCAGAAAAATAAACTATGTAAAAGTAAAAACCTGGCAGGCCTGCAATTTTGATTCCATCCCATCAATATATGCTTCACACCGAGCAACCTGTTCTTCTTTTTCCCTCTTTTCTCCTTCTGTTTGTCCAACTGTTTGAGTCAATCTCCGAACTTCGTCCTCCAATGACTGACGGATTTCCTCCCTGGTCACATTCTCTGTGGCATACCGCTTCAACTCTTCATCAAATCTTTTCCACGCAGCTTCAGCACTCTTTAACCTTTCGGCAAGAGTATTTTTCTCCTTTACCACTCTCTGTCATGTTCATAGATTATTGTCACAAATGGAAGCAACACAGCAGTCAATACTAAAGGCAGAAGAACATAAGCAAATATCTAAACCATTTCCATTTCATGAACCCCTATCCCTTCCCCCAGAAAAGTGGGGAAACAACTTAAAAATACATGCCCGCAGTTTCAATTTAAAAATACAGGATATACCAACCATATATGCCCGCAGTTTCAATTTAAAAATACAGGATTCTTCATTTCCATATCACAATAACAAGCAATGATTAAGTAGTAATGCAAGAATAGTTCAATTACCGATAGACTTAGAAACCAATTTTACGTCAAAAGATTTTACAAGTTGGTAAGCGAAGACTCAAGACTGTGATTAATCAGTTGATGCTCTTCATCAGCAAGTAAAATAACCAAAAACGGGCCATGGGGATCAACAGCCAAAACAGGGAAAAGATACAAACAGAAAGAGGAGCGAGAAAGCGAAACAGGTTAGATTCCACTGAGTGCACACAGCAGAACAAAGCAGGAGTGGGTAAACTGTCTGTGTGTGCGTGGAAGGATGTATCAGTGCTTGCATGCTACCTTCAATTCATCCCGTTTCCGGGACTTCAACTGAGAGAGCTGTGTTTCAGCATCATGAAGACGATCCTGAAGAACTTTCTTCTCAGCTGTAAGTTTGGTAATTTCTTCATCCCGCTCTGAGCGTATCCACTCAAGCTGACTTTCTACTTCTTGTATTCGTTCAGAAAGTTCCTTCTTTTCCCGAGCAAAGCGATCCATCTCAGCCCTCATTTCAGACTGCCATCATTAGAGGTGTTAACACTAACAAACACCAAAAGCTCATAAGATGCAATACCATTTCTCTAGACCATATCATCAATTGAAATATATCAGGTACCTTGAGTCGATTGTTAATGGACTCTGATTCACTCAATTTTTGTGATAGAATAGTTTTTTCCCGAACAATATTAGAAATTTCTGTCTTCCTCTCTTCACGCATGCGAATAATTTCATCCTCACTGGCACATAACTGATGCCAAAGAGCTGCCCGATCAACATTTGCAAGTTCAGCACCCTCCCGCATCATGCTTAGAACAGGTTTAACAATTTCTTGCTCCTCACAAACTAAAAAAACCAATATATCCAAGTCGAAATCTACATCACGACTATTATCTGTAGTACTGGTGGCACGATCAACAAGTCTCTTTAGCATCCTCACTCTGTATGACTCATCAGCATACCATTTAAACAATAATGTGTAAAGCATCTTCACAAACCCCTTCACTCTGGGGTCCCTTGAAAGGGCCAACGTCTCAGCAAGGCCAAGAACAACATTAAAATCATCCCTTTGGATTCTCAGATGTTCACTGGCTTCTCCCTCTATTACAACATCTGCATGCTGAAAATTTTCAGCAACAAATCTGGCATTGTAATTCAATCTCTGAGTGAGGCGCCTTTCCAAAACCATTGCCACAGATTGTGCCATAATTGCCCCCCGAGCTACAGCTCTGTCAAATGTTTGAGAAGCTTCAACAGCAAGACAAGGTATAGATAACATCTCAATCAAGACATAAATGTCAGAAAAATGGCAACTAGCATGGAAAGGCTGCTCATCCACCACATGAAACCTTTCAGGAATGGATCCATTTTCACCAAACAAGAAAAGACCGCAAGGCAATGCTGAGCTGTCATCCCCAAAGTCATCATCACATTCAATATCTCTAAGTATGGTTTCAGCAACATCTCCCCAACTATTTACAGTTTTACTCAAAAAATCCAAGACACAGGGACGCACCTCAGCACCCAATTTTTTTAACCTAACACGAACAGACCTGACCTACAAAAGAAAATAAAGAATGTTACAAATGGATAAAAGAAATTATGTTGGAAAATAGAATAAGAAAATTGAGAGAAATAGATACAGCTTCAGGAAGATGTTGGCACTGGGATGCAGCTTTAAATATAAAATCTATGGTTGCAGCAAGAGGCTCATCATTTGAATCAGCTAAAAGCTCAAAAGATTGAAATAAAATGCGTTCCCACACATCACTACCACATTCCAGTTGACTAAGAGCACCAAAAACCTGTTAAAAAAAATTATCATAATCTTGCAATAAAAAGTGTTGTGATAGACAAAATGAGAAAAATATATGTGCATACTATCATCAAAATCAAAATAGATGGTGCAAAATATGCCTTATTAGTGTTTAGTGGCTTTTTCCATGTTTCACTGCCAACACACCACAAAGAAGCAAATTGACCATAGAAAACAGAAAGCCAAAACACTTCTAGAAAGAATATCTTACAGGTATCCGCAAAGCAGGTTCTGCATCAGGCTTTTGAAGTCTTTCAAGAAGTGCGCAAGCTGCCAGTGGATGCTCTGAATGCTCTACCAACTTGGGGACTAAAGCTACAAGGTCAGGCTGCAAATGTTTTGGAGCTTTATCCAATACAAGAGCAATCTTTTGTGCAGATTGAGGTCTTCGTCTTGGCTCAGGACAGCATTGTGGAACGGCTCCATCAAGGGCTCTCAGTGAGTTTACAATCAATCCTAAGAGCTCCTCAGATTGTTCTGGCCACTTGGTCTGAAAATTCAACTTTCAAACTAGTTAATGTATATCAAATAATTGAGTTAGAAATATCAGCACTTATGGAGCAAAAAACAAAACATGCCTTAGAGCAAAGGGAAGCATTTTCCAAAGATGCTCCAGCTGTTGTTACTGGTGGATAAATAGGCTGTCCAGGAAGAGCTTTTCCAGGCATATCAATACCATTTCCATCAGAGCTTTGCACAGCAGATGCACTGGTAGTATCATCTACACCAGACTCCAATCTCTCATATACAGGAAATGGAGCAGATTCTGTTGCTCCACTTTCCCTATCAGATTCCAATGGACTGGCAGAACCACTGCCATCAACTGAAGGCTTTGAGTTCACATCAGACAAATAATCATTGGAACTTCCTTCTGATGGTTGACAACATTCAACCATTATGTCCAAAAGTAAATCTATAATTGCTTGCTGCAAAACTTTAACTCCCATCAACAGATTCATCAGGCTGGGAGAAGATTCATCAGCTTTTGCTGCCTTCTTTCCATCATTGGTACTAGAAAGCTTGGTTGGAAGAAGCAAACGCTTTACTTTCGCAGGATCATCTAGATAGACACGTAATCCAGTCAAAAAACCAGCAATTGCACCAGCATCCATTAGAAGCTTTTCCCTTAAGGTAACCTGTGGCTGTGAAGGATTATCTCCATATGTCAAGTGAAAGCCAGCTCTAGAAAGAAGGTTTCTAAAGATATCTTCTTCATCTCCGCTTACTCCTTCACTGTCTTCAGAATCAATGAGTTCATCAGGATCAGTTGTTAATGCATCCTGATCATCCTCAGAGGCCAAAACCTAACAAAGTAAGACAACTGTTACCAGCCTAGCTCCTAAGGAGATAGTTAGGATTGATGTTATGAAGATACTTTACAAGAATATAATACCCTCTAGGACTAGTAACAGGCGTGGACTAAAAAGGGCACCGAATGCAAGAACAACTATTTAAAGATGAATAAGAAAACAAAATCTCAGGGATATCTTCATAACTTTGTCATATTGGTACACTTAACAGTCACACTTGCAATGGAATTGCGAGTCATCAATCATCACATATTCTCCTCACACTAAGAACTACTATATTTCGACCTATCTAAAGTAAGTTCAAAAATTAGTCCTATATCCGACCTGCATCTTCATTAGAATATTGGGTTTTTCAATGTTGCCTGAACATGAACAGAAGAAAAACATAGATTACAGACTTGAGATTAAAAACATATTGTGCAGTGCAACCATTCAAGAATTAAGATATACGAAACGGACTCACAATGCAAGCTGAGACATTGAACGTATTTAAATGCACACAAAACGTCATTGTGTTTGAATTTCCAAATAGCATATCCTGATGCAAATTAGTTCATAGTTATGTAGCAAAATGTTGAAAGTTCCACAGAAGAACCATAAAAATCAATAGTCTTATCTCCAGAGTAGTTTTTACCTTAAGTCTAGATTGTGTTGGCCCTCGACAATCAAGTAATTTCAAAATCATCAAAGTATCCTTTGAATAACATATTTATGATATTATTATATTAAAACAAAGAGCAGGCAACTGGTGTGGATGATCATAAGTACTAACCTCTAGATCTGAAAACTCAAACCAAGGACAGCAATCCAATATTTCACAAACAAAAACAACAGTGTCACGCACAAGGAACCCTGCATCTCCTTCCAACATATCGGACACCTTCATAAATTGCAGAACAGAATTATTCCACGTCTTTGTACAAATAGAAGACTCCTTCCACACAGTCTTGGCTGGATTCTTTTGGTTCACCACAGCCATCCTATATCTGACCCAAAAATTTTTATCTAGATCACTACCAACTGACTGGTCACTCTCTAAATATATACATATGGTGTCGAAAGATTCATAGACACCTGCATCAGGAAAAACATGGACCATCAGTTGAATAACAAAAGGAGACAAACACAACCAAAATGTCAGCAGAGAGAGGACTACATATTAGAACCCACCAATCCGAAGCTCACATCCACCAGCTTGAAAGAACTTGCTGAAGATTTTTCGGGTTTCCATTATTTCCTTGAAAGACAAGAAGTTTTCCACCTTCCATGTGAATGAACTTTTTTTCCCAACCCCATCAATCTGGGAACCAGTAACAATTGCCTCAATATCTTGATCTGTTAAATCCTGCATTATTGATGTCTCTTTCAAAATGAGAACCTCTGCAGAGAATACAACAGTGTCCTGAACAAGAAACCCAGAATCTTGATCAAAAAGGCTAGTAAGAGTCACGAATTCACGCCAACCCCAATCTTTTGCAGCTTTGGAATAACGATTCTGAGATTCTTTGGTTACAGATTTCTCCTCCATCCTCTGGTTCAAAACTGACAAACGATGGCTCACAAAACAACTCCAATCACTGGAAGTATTCCGTGAATCTGTAACTTCAAGAAATACTGAAAGGTGACATGGTGGCTGAGACTGCCCTGGTACCACCAAACATACAAATTCTAGTTAGTTTACTCTGATACAACAAAATATGCAGGATTTACCCATCAATTTACTCTCCTACACAATCTAAGCAACAGTCAGTTTAGCTCACAAATCCCACCATCTGAATATTGAACACATGCAGGTAAAAACTGCCTTCCAAAATGCAGCATGAGCAGCAGTTTTAAAGAACTCCATTCACAATGATCAACAATAGAGCTTAAAGAATTCACCATTACAAAGGGTCCATTTTTAAAAGAAAACAGGAAGAAGATTATATAGTGTTACAGAATAATAGACTACCAAATGTGACTTAAGCTTCGAATACTTTTGGACATGGGAATCAAAGGATAAATAGAAAGCAACAAATAAATGGTGACCATCACCACTTTCATCCAGTTTAGCAAGTGAACCAATATAATAAGCAAATATGGCGCAACGGTACACCTTAAATTAAGTTTAGGATAAAGGATCAGCACTTAAGATAAAACATAAGCCTTATCTATCCTAAGAACTTGGAAACTAATAGACTAATAGTCTTCACTCATCTATACAGGAATGGCATCCAACATTATTTCAAAATTTATTAAATATCGCAATAAATTACATAATAAAGTCAGGACATTGCGTTGATATGCATAATTGGAATCAGCCATAGATCTTGGATTACCTCGGGGATAAACAATGAGACGACAATCTCTATTCCCAATCTGAAACCTCCTGCTCTTGATGCAAAGACCTGTAATCTTCCTCTTCTTCAATAGATCCTTCAACCTTGTAAAATTCTCAATCCTCCAAGTAAATTTCCCCATGTGCCCATCAGACTTCCTTGCCCCACTCCCGCTCCTCCCTCCAATTAACCCCCCATTCTTCGAGAAGCTACTGAACTCCTTAATTACATGAAATGAAGTACTGAATACTGCAGTATCATCCACCAAAAATCCTGAGTCAGGCCCAACAAAATCAGACATTTTCATATAATCATTCCAGCCCAAACTTGTATTATCCCCAGTCTTATTATCTGCAGCAAACCGCCCATACGAGTCTCTATGCATATGATTGGACCCTGGTTTTTGGTTCAAGACCGACATTCTAAACAAACACCAACAACTCCTATCAGACACAACTGTCTTCTCCGTGTCCTTACTCTCCAAACACATGGACAAATAATCTTGCCCATTAACTGAGCTCTGGTACACACTGATTCTCAGATTACACTCACCGGCTGGAAACACCTGGCTCATTATCTTCTGTGTCTTAATCATTTCCTTAAACAAACTAAAATTATGCACTTTCCAAGTAAATTTACCGCTTAACACATCAGATACAGGACCCGCAACCACCGACGATGATATTATTGAGGAAGAAACAGATTGCAAGTCATTATTATCGCGCATAAAACTAAGGGATTCATTAAGGATTAAAATGTCGGCGGTTATAAGAACGGAATCATTGTTGAACAAATAACCTAATTTGGAATCAAACACAGTAGAGGAAGGGGTGAAATCACACCAACCGTGAGATTTTTTCTTGCTGGAGAATCGGTGCCACGAATCCCGATGAATCGTTTTAGAATCGTCGGTTAGGTTGACGATAGCTAAACGGTAGCTAGCGAAACAGTCCCATTTGGAAGAGGAGGTGCCGCGAGGGTCCATGATTTGGAGATAGATAGAGATATATCCTGGCAAAGCCTGAGAGTCTCCTTTAGGGTAAATTAAGAGGCGGCAATCGTAGCCGCCAACCTCAAAGTATTTGCTCCAAAGTGCCCTAGCTTTAATACGAGGGAAGTTGTGAACCGTCCATCGGCAAACGGCGGAATACTCTCCTCGACGATCGACGGTCACGGTTTCCTGCGCCCAACCGCTCCCATCCCTCGTGGACCCCACGGCCAAGTCCTCCGCCGGGATTGACGAAGACGCCGACGACGACGACGACGAAGTGGCGGGGGGTGACTGGTCGGTAAGAGCGGACGCCGTCGTCGCCACCGCCGCGGCGGAGGAAGTTTGTGGTGGTGAGGATGGGACCGCCTCCGATAAAGTGTGCTTCATTGCTTGGTTCGTTGGGGTTTTCTTTCCCTCCGCTTCTGTTTCGATCAAATATAAAAAGAATAAGAAGAAGACAGAGATTGATATGTGGCTAGAGAGGGCAGAGGACTACAGGAGGAGGCTTTGGACAACCAGCGCGCATTCTAGTTAACCTGCGCTTCTTTTTCCCTTATTAGTTTTTTTTTTTTTTTCTCCTTCTCTTCCCCTTATTGAGTTGAAAGAGAGATATAGTGATGTGGTGCGGGTGGGTATAAGGTTGTTATGTGGGACAGGTGCTCGTAAGCCGTTGGTCAAGTGTACTTATACTATTCGCTGATAATCTTCTGCAGTTTATTTCTTCGAAATACACGTGCGATCGGGCCCACAGAAGGGATGGGACCTCGTTGTAGCCACGTCTCAGAAGAGTAGGGATTAGATATCGTAACAGGTCGTGGACATTCGACATGTTGAATTTTTGTAAAATAGATTAAAGGGTGTTTGGTCGATACACATTTAAATAGATATTTGAATATATAAATTAAAATTTTTGATAAATTTTGAAAAAAAAATAAATAATTAATAAATAATTAATATGATATTTATCAATTATAATTTATATTAATTCTATTTTTAAAATTACTTCCCATCAAATAAATAACTAATTTTATTTTATTTTTCATTTTATCTATATTGTCTTTCTTTGTTTAACCTGAAAATTATATTTTTTTTATTTATAATTTTAACATTTTAATTAATATATTTTAATTTTATTAAAAATTTTTTTATTAATAATATAAAATATTTATTTATATCTAAAAATTTAAAATTTTTTTCTTAACAATAATAATTATTTTACTATTTTATCTACATTTTTAAAGTTATTTAATTATTTTTTAAAATTTTTAATTATTTTCTTATTTTAATAATAAAATAAATAATATAATATATTAATTTAATAATTATATATTTAATTTAATAATAAAATAAATAATATAATATAATAAATTTATAATTTATATTTATTAAATAATAAATAAATTATATATATATATATATAAAAGTTATTTCACATAAACAATTAAATAAAATTTTATCAAATACTTAATATAAATTAGTTATTATCAATTATCAACTAATAGTAACGGCTATTAATTATATTTAACAATTAAATCAAAATTACTCTTAATTAATCTATAATAAAATTTAAAATTAATTTAAATTTAAAAAATAATACATTTGATCCATTAAATTTTATATATTTAACATCATTATTTAAATTTATGTTTATAAATACAAAATATATTTTTTTATCATAATATTTATAAATTTATATTTTTATTTAAATTAAAATAAAATTTCAATATTTATAGAATTATTAATTTTAAAATATAAATTATTAATAAAAAAATAATTTTTTACAAAAATTACTAATTAAATATATAAATTTAAATTAATTTAAATATTTTTTAAATAATAATAATCATAAATAATTAAAATTTAAAAATATTAATTAAATTCAAATTTAAATTTAAATAAAATAATTTTCATAAACACCTTATTTAGAAATTAACTTATTGGTTACCATTAATATTATGCATAAGAGGTTCCCTCGATAGGGCTGTTTGATTGGAGGATTCTAGCTTTTTCGTTGGCCTGCTCCTTCTCAGCATGTTTCAGTGATAATGATTCTGGGCGGCGGTGTGCTTTTGTGAGTGATTGGAATCGCTGTTTAGAACATAATTCAACACCTATATCAACGTCTAAATGTAATCCCAAATTAATTGGACCAATTACATAAATTTATTTTCATCATTTAATTTCATTTGAAATTAATAAATTTATTTTTATTATTTATTTTTATTTTAAACTAATTGAAAATTAACATTTAGAAATTATAATCTTACAATATTAATCATTCTACCTTATTTTAAGTCTAACTCTTTCTTTTCTCACTCATTTGATCGTTAATTTATTAAATTATATATATAGATATTCAGTGTTTTATATTGAATATAATCAAACTATCTTAATTTATCATCTCTCATTTATTCTCCAATATATTATACATATAATTTATAGTCCATGTGGTCATTCATAATATATCTTATTTATTATTGTGTAATTAGACATTTATTTTAATATTTACATTTCTATTATGCTCATTTTGTAGATATATTGTATCTTAAACGCTCATATGATATATTTAGTCTAACCACGGTTCCATATGAAATTGTGAGAGAGAATTATGGAGTATCGACTACGTTATGATACTTCTATCTCTCTCAAACAATTTAGCTTCATGTCCGGTCGTTTAACTATGAAAGCGATATTTCTCATTAAAAGCTTAATGGAAAAATATAAAGATGTGAATAAATATCTACACATGGTTTTTATTAATTTGGATAAAGCTTATGATAATATTCAAAGAGATGTCTTATTGAGTGTGTTAGAACAAAAGAGGGTATCTATTAGGTACATACAAGTGTTGAAAGATATGTATGAAGGAGTAACTACTATTGTGCATACAGTGGGAACAAAAATTTTTCGATCTCAATTTGATTATACCAATGATCAGCTATAAGCCCTTACCTTTTTACATTAGTTTTAGATTAATTGACGAAACATATACAAGAGAGTATTCCTTAGTGCATGATGTTTGCGGATGATATTGTTCTGATAGATGAGATGCGAGAAGGAGTCAATAGAAAGTTAGAGCTTTGGAGAAGTACTCTAAAGTCAAAGGGCGTTAAGTTAAGTAGAACGAGGACAGAATACATGCATTGCAAGTTCAGTGAATGCCAAACTGGTAATAGGGAAAGAGTTAGTTTGGATGGAGTGGTATTGTCCCAAAGTAATCACTTTAAATATCTCGTCTCAGCCTTCAAGTAAATGGGGGATGTGAGGAGGGTGTTAATTATAGGATTAAAGCCAGATGGTTGAAGTTGAGACATGCCACGAGGGTTTTATGTGATCGCAAGATTCCCAATAAGTTAAAAGGAAAATTTTACCGTACAGCCATTCGATCGACTATGTTATATGATAGTGAGTGTTGGGCACTAAAGGAGTCGTATGTGTCTAAGATAAGAGTTGCGGAGATGAGAATGTTAAGGTGGACGAGTGGCCATACTAGACTAGACAAAGTCCGTAATGAGAGTATTAGAGAAAAGGTATGAGTGATGCCAATTAAGGATAAGTTGAGAGAAGGGAGATTGAGGTGGTTTGGTCATGTAAAATGTAGACATACAGAGGCTCCAGTTAGACAAGTAGAGCACATTAGGTTAGAAGATAGAAAGAAAAAAAGGGGTAGACCTAAATTGACTTTGAGGAGAGTAGTACAATATGACCTATAAACATTATACATTTCTGAGGATTTAACCCAAAATCATTTAAAGTGGAGAAAGCAAATCTATATAGTCGACTCCAAATTTTTGGGATAAAAACTTAGTTGAATTGAGTTGCGTTTATGGATTATACGGTTGCACTCTCCCATTTTATCCTAATACATTATGCGGTTATTAATGAATATAAAACCTAAATATTTGAATTGATTGTATTTTGGCAACAAAACTTTATCCAATCGAATCTCTCCTCCTTTCCTTTTACAATAGTTGAAGACAATATATATATATATATTCCCTTTTACTTCTACTTAGCTTAAAATTCTTACTATCAAGAGTCATTCTACACAACTCCAACTTTTGGTTAATTCTTTCATTAGTTTCACCCACAAAGACAACATCATTTGTAAACAACATGATTGGTTAACTCAACCGTAACTAAAGTAAACAAGTATGGACTCAAAACTTATTCCTGATGTAAACGTACTTTGAAAAAGAGTGTTTGCCAAAACTGTATCATAAATCAAACCAAATTCTAAAATGATCTTTTCTTCCTCATTTCTACTCCTATTTATGAACCCTCAATGCACCCATTTAAAAACCATTGTTGTTACTACCCACATGTTTATTCAAATCTCCCCAACAAAATCTTATAATCATTAGGAATCCCTTGAACTAATGCATACATATCTTCTCAGAACTTACTGTTAGTTGTCTCATCCATACCTACTTTGAGGTGCATACGCACTAATGATGATAATATTCCCCTTTGTCAATACTAATTTCAATGAGATAAACCTATCATTAATTCTCTTCAATTTTACAACCTTATTTTTAAGTCTTCGTTTTATTACGATTTCTATCTTATTTCTATTTTTCTCAATTTTGGAGTAACATAACTTATAAACTGTGTTACTAATCTCTCTTGCATTTTTCCTCGTCTACTTAGTTTTGTTGAAAACAAACTACATCAATCCTTATCCTCTTAATAGTATCACTGGGAATTCATGATGCTTCGAAAAAAGGAGATATGTTGTGACTTTGTGACTTGAAAATCAACTACGTTATAACTAAATGTGAAGTAAGGAAAACGATTCATTATGTTGAGTTGGGGCTTTATGACATTAAATGAGAGAGATGGGGAAAAGGATTTGTTGGCACTAAGAAGGGATAGGTCAGTAGGTCAGCATTGTACCCATATTCCTTTCGTCCTTAGTGCTTAGGCTACTATACTATAAAGAGTTGGAATTGCGTCTATACTAATAGTCTAAGGCTTTGGCATGATAATAAATACTCGATCCTACAATTGGTATTAGAGTCAAGGTTATGGATTTGAATCCCTTACAGGTGTTGAAGGAATTGTTGGCACTCAATGGGTCAGCATCTTACATAGGGGTGAGCAATCGATTCAAATCAAACCGAACCGAATTAAATTATAAAAATCGAACCGTCAATTTTAGAAACCGAACCGAACAGAAATTGGTGAAAAATCAAATCGAACTGAACCACTTGATTTTGGTTTGGTTCGGTTTAAACCGATTGGTTTGATTTTTTATTATTTTTTAATTTAGACTTGATTTTTAAGTTATTTGGTCTAATTTTAACTTTGATTTGAACCTAATAACTATTAATCAATGAAATTAAACAATTAATATATATATATATAATTAAATATAATTCATAAATTTTTCATAAAAATAAATTAATTTAAAAATCGATTCGGTTCGATTTGACTATATAAATCATTATTCGATTCGGTTTAACTGATTTTTTCTCTTCAAAACCAAAATAACTGAAATTTTTATAAATTAAAACTGAACCGAACCAAATCGATTAAATTTTAAAACCGAACCGATTGAACCGAATTGACTCGATTCAATTCAATTTTTCGATTTGAACTGAATTCTGCTCAGCCCTAATCTTACATAGATCCCTTTAGCTCATGGCACTAGAGCTGAAGTTAAACTTTTAATGTGGTAATAAACACTCGATCCAACAAAATAATCACTTTTAGCAGCCTTTTTTACCAAGTTATTGTGCATGTATAAAAAATAATTTATATGTGAAATAAGCAAAACTTAACTGGTTCAAGCGTGGTGTGACGCATTTGACCCATAAAATTAAGCCTAATGATGTCTCAAATTTAATTTGTATGACATATGAGATATGAAATATAATATTTCTATTCCACACATTCTTTATGATAAAAGTTATAAAAATTTTTACGTAATTATTTTTCTACATTGAGAATATACTTGTTCCAACTTAGAATTTGTGTTAAGTTAAAATAAATTTATATCATTTCACTTGATTTTATTAGTGTATAATTAGAAGTCATGGATGAGGCCAATTCTATCATTCACATGCTTCGACTTTGAAATTACTAAAAACATTTGAGATGATGCAACTCAGTGTTGCTATATTTTATTTTGAGCTACAGACCTTTGGCACTTTATTCTCGTATTATTTGTTCTCCTTTCAGAGGATACCAACCTTTCTTCCCAAATTCCACACATACAACCATAGTTATGGTCCTAATGGATGAATCTCAAAGATCTGAATAAGCTCCTCAGTTGGGTTTTGACATTTTGTTCACTTCTTTTTTAGCTTAGAAGCCTATTTGCCTATACAAATTTCACAATGTCCAAATGAGTTATCACTAATCACCATTCTTCATGCATGAGCTGCTTTGGCAAAATCAAGTTTTTAGGGCTTGAAAAGTGAACAATGCGGCAATAGATAAAGGGTGGGTATCTGGCCGGTTTGATCTATTTGTTTCTGAATATAACAAAAACCGAATAAATCAAATTTTTTAAGGGAGAACTTGACCGAACTGAAACTGAACCAGTGATTGAACCATACTAAAAACCAAAATAATTTGATTAGGTTAGCTCTTTTCTTTTAGACTATAGAAACCAAACCAAACTGAATTAGCAAAAAATTCTAAAAATTCAAATTGAACAAAAATGAATTAATCAGATTGTTTGGGGGGGGGGGGGGGGGTGGTGGTGGTGTTGGGGTTGGGGTGTGGGTTGTGTTTGTGGGGGGAATTATGTTAGTTTTCAGTTCAATTTTTTTTGTCCAAAACGAATGATGCTCACCCCTAGCAATAATGATTACATGCAATCTTAAGGGCAATGAAACTCTAGGCAAGTACCATGTCCTTAATACAACCATCTCCTTTCCCACCAAGAATATTAAGATCTGGTATACACCAATGCATTTGTTGATGCAACTAAAAAACCTGCGAGATACAATATTTTAATTGAAGTGAAAAACAATTGACATGAAGCCTTAAGGATTTTACACCAAAAAATTAGTCCACAATAAATATGACTCAAGCCAAGGCTTCAACAGACATTCAACCTCAACCAATTTGTCTAAATGAAAGGCACTGTTACAGAAACTGTAACTGTGCCCACATAGACAATTCAAGTATTTCATATAGCACAAGAAAAAAATCTAAGAGAACTTACAGCAAAGGAAGTTTAAATAGAAATATCATATACCAATTAAAAAAAAAAAAAAATGAGCACAAAGCACGCCAGATCTCACTCAATACTTGTTGTCACTTCAGGCAGATAGGTAGTGTAAGTCCGTGACATACAAATGCCAGCACAACATAGACAATCACTAGGAGGAGGACTATCAAAGCAACCCTGCAAAACACAAACAATTTAGTCAATTAGCAACCGACTAATAGATCTTAGCATCTCTTCTTTAGTTTAACACAGGTATGGTGCTGTGCACATAAGAAAAATGTTTCACACAACATACGTAAGCTTGACGTTTCTCCACCATACTGTGTTTCTGAAACGTCAAGCTTGCTTTCTGAAACAGAAGGTGTTCCCTTGCATATTAGCAGTTTTATCAACCAGCAAGTCCAAACGATCTCCTCTCTCTAAAACTTTGTCAATATTCTCAATCATGACATTTCTCACCTACAAGGAATTGCAAAATTGGCAATTACAAGTCCAGTAAAAAATGAAAAATCAACTGTAAACTTATGAACATCACATACAGAGGAAGAGCATAAGTATGAACTCTAAAGGCAAAGTTGATATTGAGAAATCAATAGTACGTCCTTAATACATCTTGTGCTTAACCAATGTTATCATTCAGTATAATAACATTTTAGTCAATGAATCTTTAAGTCAACTAATCAAAATCCTTTGACAAAGCAATGAAAGGGCGAAATAGACATGTTAATGTGCTTAATGCCACTCAGGGATGAAAAATATGACATACCATATTTGAATTCATAATCTGTGTGAAGAATCCAAGCTTACCTAACTCATTTCACCTTTTAGTCTATTTATCCTGTCTGCATTTGGATCATTTGAGTAATACTCCATTTGCTGGCTCAAAACCCTTGAAAATTCATCATTCATGGCATAAGCCTGGGCTGAATGAATAGCACAGCCATAAGTCCTCACAAATCTCTGATGAATGTCTTCCAGAAATGCAAAAGGAATTCTTCCTGCATAAAGCATTATGGATCAACAAAAGTTTATGCAAGATTTCCTCACAAAAGGTTTCACACAAAATATTCATCCGTTATTCTTATTGCTAAATATCCTACAACTTAGAGTTTTGCAGAAAAATGTGGAACATTGACTTAATTGGCTATAAAATGATGTCAATTTTAATGGCTTTAAGACAATTTAATAGGTTCCTGTAAATAGGCTTGAACTTTTGCACATAAAAGAGAAACAAACAAACATGTAAACATGCAGAGAAGGTGACAGAGAGATTAAGAGTTAGTTTTTTTATGCATAAAACCCAACATTAATGACCATGCAGCTAACTAAGGACGAAAACAATTAATACTGTTTCACATATGATGCAAGATGATAGAACCACTTTACAAGACCAGGTAGCGACTGAATCAACTACACTTAAATCCCAAACTAAGTGTGAAAAGAATTCAATTACTTAAGCTTCCATTTTTTTACAGCAAAATATTCATCCAGAAACTACATCCCCACTCCTGAAAACAATCACCGAGTCATCCCAATGTACCCCCAAACCCCACCCCACCTCCAACAGCAGTTTTTCAGAATAATTTGGAGCAACTCTTAATCTAAATTAAAGGAATAAGATCTCTCCAATACACTGTGTTTTGAAAATTAGAAACATGCAGAGTTTAAAAAAGCACCATTCTTGGCCAATTAAGACAATGTATGAGGTAATTTAATACAGAGCATATGTTCCACCCTTCCAAATAAAAAAAAATTGCAAAACTTAACTTGAAATCCTAAAACTACCTAACAACTGCACATGAGAATCACTCATTCACTAATTCAAAATGCAGAATACTTGTAAAGAAACACTCCTTGGAGACCTGGCGCATTCAAATTCTGCCCTGGTTAGGTGAAATATTTACCAATGTCACCTTAAAACGGGGCAAAGTAATATGATATAGATCTCTATTATGCACCACAGCGCAGATGCTTATTGGATGACTATACATCCATGAAACGTAAGCACACAAGAGGCAAGAAGATATCATAAGAAAATACCAAGAAAATCCAATTTATGAAATCAATTTAAATTATAAGAAAAAAGAAACTCCAGTCCAGTTAAATTGTGGGAAATTACGCTCCAGTTAAATAGAGGGAAATTAAGTCTTACTCCTAAGCTACCTTAATTTATCATTCTCATTCTCAATCTCAAACACAAAATTAGCATCAAACAAAAGCGTTGTAAAATTAGTAACAAAATGAGAATTGGAGAACAAAAAGCAATACTTCCAGCGGTATCATCAACCATACGGAGAACAGTGAGACCATTGGTGCACTTGACGTGAAATATATAACGATCTTGAGAATAAGAGATGTGGCTGTCATTATTGTCTGGTATTTTCTCCAGTATCTGTCTCGCTATGGCGCTGGCGTTGGTCGCCGTCGTAGTAAACTCTGCCAGAACCACGGATCCCCTAGCCACCAGCGCGTATAAGATCGCCATATTAGGGATCTAACAATCAATTGAAAGGTGTTTTGATCGATCAATTTCAATATTTAAACCTAATTGAAGACAAAGGGCACAAAATAAAAAATTAAAAAAAATCTCTGCACAATTGGCTGAAAAGCGAATTAAATCGCACGTGGCAAACTTTTGCACTGGGGCTGCTTGCAACTCTCTCTCCCCTTAAAGCACAAATAGATAAATCTGGATTTTTAAAAACAATAAAATAAAATAATTTACAATTAATTTATTAGTATTTGCTCGTCGATTTATATTTTGTTGCCAAAATAAGCGTTATGTTAGTGCTCTTGATATTAAAATTTAAGTTATGTTTGGATCGGAGCAAAATAAGAAGAGGAGGAAAATTATAAAAAAAATAAAAATATTTTCTCTCTTTTCTTATTTAAAAATAAAAAAAATATATAAAATAAGTATGAATTATACTAAATGAATGTAATTATTCATTTTTTCTTCTATTTTAAGGAGAAAATAAGTGAAAAATAAATAAAATTATTTTTTTTATTTTTATAATTATTTACTTTAATTTTTAATAAAAAATAATAAAATAAATTTTTTAGTATTTAAAAAGTAACTTTCCCTCTTAATTTTTCTCTCTAATATCCAAATAATAAGTAAAAAATAACTTTAAAATTAATTTTATTTTTCTTCTGTATCTTTCTTTTTTTTTATTTTCTTTCCTCTCTAACAAAATTTTCAAACATAATGTTAGGGGGAAATTTAATTTTCAGAAAAAAAAAGTTGATTTTAATATTTTTAATTAATATATTTAAGCGTATATTTTTCTTAATTGTCATGTGATGTCATCCATCCATAAGCCATAAGAAAACCACATCAGTTGTGATTAGGGGATAGAAATAATAGATGCTTAAACTATTGGGTGTAAACATTAACAAATTATAATTTTAAAAATCTATAAACTAAATAGTAATTCACACAAATGATAAATTAATTGAAAAAATTCTAATTAACGAAATTAAAACTTATAAATTAAATAATATAATTAATAAATATATAAATAAATATTAGAGATTGTAATTAGTAGAGTACCCGTAAAATCAGCACACCAAAATCTGAATCTACTTATTATTTTAAATACTGAAATCAATTACAAATTCAATTAAAATTTATAAAAAATTATCAAAATAGTCACAAATTTGATTGTTATTACCAAAATGATATTCTAATATGTTTAAATTTTTTATATTTTAACTAATAATTCATATAAGATATATTTTTAATAATAATAATAGTTTATATTTTAAAATTTTAATTAAAGGTTAAAGTTGAACGCAGCTGGGAGAAGTGCATGAAAAATGGTTATGATCATCTTGACCTGGCTCAACCCGACCGTCTTGCAAGCCCAATATTCACTTCAACGGGTACAAAACACGGTGGGCTATCATGCTTTTGCATTTCACATTTGAGTATATTAGGCCCACCTCAGTTTTCTGGTGGGCATTGGCCCTGCTTGTTCAATGACCCCAAACCTCATATTAAATAATAAAAAAATTATAATTTAATATCTGTATTTTAATAAAATTATTTATTTAATTTTTTTATTTTAAAAAATATATTATTTAACTTTTTATTTCATTTTTTTATTATTTTAAAATAACTTTTTTTCTAATTCAATTATTTAACCTTTATAATTTGAGTAATATAACTATTTAATTCTCATAATTTTAAAATTATAGCCTATTCAGTTCATATAATTTAAATAATATAATAATTCTCTTTTTTAACTAACTTAATTAATAGAAAAACTACTTTAAAATAATGGTATAGACTAAATAATTCACAGACCATAAAAAATAAATTAATTAAATAAAATATTTTTAAAATAAATAAATTATATAACTAATATTATTAAAATATATGGATTAAATAATAATTCTTCCTTAAATTATTAATAAAAGAAGAAGTATAATTGCTACAGCTTTAGCTTCAAATAGAGGTTGCAATGGATTCATGGGTTTTGTCAATAAGTTTATTGATTTCATTAATTTGTATATCTAATCATTAATTTTAAGTAGCATATTCATTAATATTTAAAATAATATTGTTGTATTTTTTTAAAAAATAAATAATAATGTAATTTGAGATTATAATATAAAAATAAATAATTCTTTACTCTGTACAATGAAAAATTATATAATATTTTAAAAGTATATAAAAATAATGTCTTTTTATAAATGTATATTTATTCTAACATGAAAAGTAAATTTTTTTCTAATTTTTAAAGAAAATATACATGTATTAAAAATATTAACTAAACTCTTATTGCTAAAAATCAGTGATGAATTAATAAATAAACGTTATTTAAAAGAATTAATCTAATTAACATGTGATTGTATCAGTGATGTGAAATTAATATTTAAATAAATTTTATAAAAATTTAAATTTTATATTTATTATTATTATTATTATGAGAGTTTTATTTAAATATAATGCTCGATTCAAGTGTGAGAAATCACTTAATAAAAAAAATTAAATCCAAATTAACTAAAAATTATCATAAATGTAAAAAAAAAAAAAGATTTAAAAAGGTTTAAAAGGAATTAAATTTTTGAAGTTAAATTGATAATTACAAAGAAATTAATCACGAGACTACCAGCCGACTAAATTAGTGACTTTTTTATTAACGTCTAAAGATGTAGGCCCTGAATTGCCACTTCAATAGCCAATAGATCCTTTTCCCGACAACACAATGGGTGCCACGTGACCAAAAACGCGTCCACTGTCTCAGTCTTCAATTATTGATAAAATGCCAGGGAGGGGAAGGGATTCACGTTTGTCACAATTCACAACCTGTAACCCATTACTCCAGCCCACCAAATTCATCTGTTTCTTCCTTCATTGCAATAGTTATAAATCTTCAACTTACACTAACAATATATTTATAGATTTATACTAACAATATAATCCCTCTCTGTATCTCTCTCTCTCTCTCTCTCTCTATATATATATATATATATATATATATGTATAATTATCGATATGAACACTCCAACACTCATTTTCAAGTGTAATTCAATTGGGCTTAAATTTATAGGTTCAGTTGTTATTTATACTATATTGATGACCCATTCGTTAGAGTTTAAGCTTTTTTTTTTCGAGGGCTTTATAGATTTAGTTATTTTTGTTAGTTAATGAATTCACTTGAACCTAATTTGCTGTGGCAATACATGTAAATATGAGAATATAACCTACTTTGATATCGTATGAAATTTTTCAATTTACAAAGAGAAAGAATAAATGAGTATAGCATATGTTGAGCTAAGAGTTACCTCTACTAAAATGGTTTAAGCCAATTTAACTTGACTCATTCGTGATGATGTGAGACTTCAACAAACATGTATAAGTCATGTAGCCTTTAGCTTATTATTTGGAATATAGGTTATGGATTCTATTAACTAAAGTTTCACATATTGAGCTTGAGGATTTGTGTATATCTAGAGAGTTTGGTGAATAATGTTGGCCTAGTCTGGCTAGATTTTTTTCTACTTCCCCTTGTGATGAAACAGTTTCCTCATACACAATCGTGAGACGTACATAATATCTTGCAACAAAGCAAAAGCATACAAACTTCTTTCTCATATGAATGCAAAATTACAAATAGTACATTTTCATCTTTTTCTCCTCTCTTCCACTCAATCAATCTCACAATGTCCACCTCACAATTCCCTTTAAAAAGAGCTACTACTACCCCTTAAAAAAACCCACCAAGCTCCTGCATTATATTAGTTGTTTAGCTAGTAGCTATAGTATAGCTATGGCTTCCAAGAACCTCTCTACCTGCATTTTGGTCTTCTCTCTCCTTTTCTTCTCAGCATTCTCTAATGGTTGTGTTCCTTGCAAGCCCAAGCCTCCCCCTTATGCTCCAACTTGCCCTAGAGATGCACTGAAGCTAGGGGTTTGCGCAGACCTGCTTGGACTTGTTAACATTGTAGTTGGAAGCCCTCCTTCAGGAAGCAAGTGCTGTGCTCTACTTGAAGGTTTGGCTGACCTTGAAGCTGCCTTGTGTTTATGCACCGTCATTAAAGCTAGTGTGCTTGGAATCAACTTGAACGTGCCAATTACTCTTAGCTTGCTTCTTAGTGCATGTGCCAAATCAATTCCCCCAGGCTTCCAATGTGCATAAGAATAATAAATAAGAGATCTGGCCATTAATTTTATGCTTTGTGCTTAAAACTCTTATGGTTGTTAATGTAGATTCTGAAAGCTTTCTTTTTGGGCTGCCCTAGAGAATGTCCTGTTTGTATTTTTTTTACTCCTTTTCTAATTGATGTGTGATTAGCAATCTTGTTTGCCTTATAACTTCTTTGCATATTTGTTTTTTTGTCAGTGACTAATGTATGTTATCACTCATTTTTTTAATACTTTGCACGAAATATTATGGATTTTTTTTTTACACATAATTCATCATAAATTCAAAACACAAAAAATATGATATTATTTATAACTTCGTCATATTTGTATCTTAAATTTACGATAGGCTGAATCTAGATAAAAATTTTCTATTTACAGAACATTATGAAGTCAAGATTAATAATATTGGTGTCTTTTATATTTTGCACGCAATATTAATGATTTTTTTTTATTTATTATGTGTCAAAAATATAAAATGTATGGTATAATCTATCCATTAAAATTTTACATATTTGTATATTAAATATATGGTCACTAAATATAAACAAGAATTTTCTATTTAGAAGCCAAGATGAACTTGAAAACTCAAAGCTTATAGCAATCATGATCCTTAAATTTTGAGTTTTAGGGCATGTTTAATTTAGCGATTGCAATAAACTATTATTAGTGAACAATCCCATATTGAGTGTCAGTTACTACGATTAAAAAATTAAAAATTGATAATATTAAATCATTAATTTTTTAAAATTTAAATTAAAAGTTATGTTTATCAAATATTCAAATCAATAATTGAAAATATGTAAGCGAAAATTGAGGGAAAAAAAAGATTAATGTTGGTTTTTTTTTAAGTTTTATTAGGTCAATACTATTTAATTTGAATTAAATAAATCGAATCGAACCCTTTTAATTTAGTCGGTTTTCAAAGTAATTCAGTTTGATTTAGTTTTAGATTTTAAAAATTTTAGTTATTTCAATTTAGTTCGATTTTAAAAACATCGATTAAACTGAACCAAATCGAATTATTTTATTAATTTTAAAAGGGAGAATTTATATATATATATATATATATATATATATATATATATATATATATATATATATATATATATATATATTATTGATTAATAGTTATTTTGTTTCAATCAAGTTAAAAACTAAACAAATAACTTAAAAATCAAATATAAATAAAAAAAATTCAAAAATTGATTGGTTCAAACTAAACTAAACTGAATCAGAACGATTCAATTTGATTTTTATGCATTTTAATTCGATTTCATTTGATTTTTAAAATATAATAATTTAATTAATTTAATTTTAATTATTTGATTGGATTCGATTCAATTTGATTTGAATAGCCATAGTTTTTACCATTCCCCAGCTAATTTGGTGGGTATGGCTGTAAAAAAGATTCTTTCTACGGTAAAAATTTTACCATCGAACCATTCCAAAGCTTCCGCAAACTCACCCCTCTCAGCCTTAAGAATATTATATCTACCATTGCCTATCATTCACCCTCTTTGTTTCCACAGTCTCATCAATGTGAAAGGCCCAAGCGTACTTCACATCGTCAGCAATCTTCACAGTCTTAGCGATTAGCAAAGGGAAGGGAATCAATAGACGTCAAAGTTGGAGAGGCAATAGTCGGGTGTAATGCTCAACATAATGCTCACATTTTGAAGAAATATTAGTCCAGTATTCAGTGTTGTTGATTTCTATTGAGAGTCTCCATTTGTCGCAATCGAGATCGTCGTCATTTTTGCGAGATCTGCGATCAATAGAAATTTGGGTGTTATAAAAATGTGAAACTTTCGTCTGATTTCAGTTCAGATTAAATCGGGCCAATTCTCGCCTGATGTTGAGTCTGAACCGGCTCTAGGTTTGCCCATGTCAATGTATGGGTTAGGCGACTCCAATAATCAAGGGAAGAGGGCCGGGCCGAGGAAAGAAGATGAAATTGAAGCTTACCCATCTCCAGAAAGGGCCGAATTAGGCTTCTCATTGTCCCTGCCGTGAAGCTAAAATCAAAGCAGATGCTAAAAAAGACAGTTAGGTGAAAGCCGAGTTGAGATTTGATTTTGTGGACTCCCATCCATCCTTACAAGTTACGACCTTCGCTCTCTTTTTCTTTCTCCAACCAGAGAAAGAGAACGCAGAATCCAAGCAGCTGGTGAGGTGACGCATTAACTCTCTCTTTCTGTGCAGCCACGTTTGCCTCTTCCTTTGTTATCGTGCGACGTCGTTTAGCTCCGAAAAGAATGCCACAACGAAGACGACTATTTTGATATTATTGTACGGATTCCATACCTGGTCTTTCTTTGTCTTCCACCTCCGATGCGATCGCCAAAACCCTGACAATTTCTCCAGCTCTGCAGAGTCGCTTATTTTCTATTAGATTGTTGAATTTGGTTTCTGACGCGAGAATTGGAGACGGATTTTGAGAGATCATTGTTAATTCAGATATAGGGAAGGCTGAGAGTGATCTTATGATCACTCTCAATTTTTAGAGAGAGAATTTTTGAGGGAGAATAGAAGATGATGCAGAGACGGAGTCCACCCAAGCACAGACATGATGGGACTTCTCCGCTGCCTTTGGGGATGGATTGGAGTCCTCCCCCTCGAAAATGGGTAAATTTCTATCCAATTCAGTTCTCGCAGTTTCTTGCGGATTCGTAATTTCATTTCTATCTCTCATGCTACTGATTTATTTCAACTCTGGATTTTATCTCTTTCATTTCGAATTCTCGATTTTAAAATTTTTTTGCACTTTGCGAACTAACTAAAGAAGGGCTAATCGCTTGATCGGTACTATG